>NC_037350.1:16595274-16903080 GCF_002263795.3 Bos taurus | reverse complement strand
TAATAGTGTTTTCCTGGCGTCTACGCTGAGAAGGCAATGGCAGCCCACTCCAGTACTCTTGCCTGGAAAATCCCATGGTCGGAGGAGCCTGGTGGGCTGCAATCCATGGGGTCGCTAAGAATCGGACACAACTGAGCGACTTCACTTTTACTTTTCACTTTCATGCATTGGAGAAGGAGATGGCAACCCACTCCAGTATTCTTGCCTGGAGAATCCCAGGGACGGGGGAGCCTGGTGGTCTGCCGTCTATGGGGTCGCACAGAGTCGGACACGACTGAAGCGACTTAGCAGCAGTAGCAGCAGCAACACTGTGAACAGTTTTCCCCTCTTTACCAACCAGAAACTATCGCCACCTTTCCAGGCGTCCTCATTACTCCGTCCCCTCCCAGTCTAGCCTCAGGGCCTTCTCTCCTGTCCACTGGTCCTAGACAGTAGTTGGAAGTAAAAGTCTCCTGCGTTCCCCAGGTGGAGTGGTCTAAATTTCTGCCGGCCGATTGGAACCAAGAAACAGCAGATTCCGCCCTAAGAGGCTCGGGGCCAAGCCGTGGGCGGGGCCAGCAGAGGGGGCGGGAACTGAGCCAAGGCTGACTCGCCTCTACACTGTACGGCCCCTGCAGCTCAGAGCGGAGCCATGAGCTGGACCTGCCCGCGTTGTCAGCAACCCGTTTTCTTTGGTGAGGCCTGGGTGGAGAAAGGGGAGAAGACGGGGCAAGTGAGAGCTACTGGGTTCCCTGAGGATGCAAGGAGCTGGCGACCAGTTCCGGACCCTCTTTCCACCTGTGGGGCGCAGGGCACTCGGGCGGGATGGAGCTGGCCTCCCGGAGACACTCCCCCTCGCCTCTAGGAGCCAGGGTGGGCGGGAAGAAGAGGGGAAAGGAGGGCGCCTTCAGCTTGGCCTGGCTCCCCTCTGCCCGATTCCACCTTGTCCTCCACAGCAGAGAAAGTGAGCTCCCTGGGCAAGAACTGGCACCCATTCTGCCTGAAATGTGAGCACTGCCACAGCGTCCTGTCCCCAGGAGGGCATGCAGAGGTGAGGCCTGGCTAGTGCACACAGCTCTGTATCTGTTCATTATCCCTGAGATACCAGCCCCCCTGCCCCGTTTCAGTCCCATCTGCCCACCAAAGGCAGCCTCAGTAGCCAACTCCCAAGATCACCTACTCAATAGGCACCATATGAGCCAGGATGTGGGGAGCCTGAATTGTCCTGATAGATCCTGTGGCTTTTATGGGGTAGGGGAGGGAAGCAGCTGTGCTTCCTGACCTGCTCTTTCCCTTTTTCCCTGGCCACTGTGGCAATTCTGGCATGCCAGCTTACCCCTCACTCCTCCCATT
The DNA here is from genome assembly GCF_002263795.3 of Bos taurus. Classification (NCBI taxonomy): domain Eukaryota; kingdom Metazoa; phylum Chordata; class Mammalia; order Artiodactyla; family Bovidae; genus Bos; species Bos taurus. Next base: position 16,901,748 of record NC_037350.1, on the reverse strand, counting down.
CCCTCCAGCCCAGGCCAGTAGACAGCCACACCTGGCAGCTGTCTTGGGGGAAAGCCTGTGGGGCACAGGAGAGGTCCTGTTGGGCCCTAAGCAGTCCTCTTCCCTCTGCTTGTACCTAGCACAACGGAAGGCCGTATTGCCACAAACCATGCTATGGGGCTCTCTTTGGACCCAGAGGTAAGTACCAGTTTGGAAAGGGCCAGGGAATAGCAGAACCCTCTGTGTGGCTGGGAGCTGGAGACTCAAGCTTGACCTCCCCTCTTCTCTCTGCAGGGGTGAACATTGGTGGTGTGGGCTCCTACCTCTACAAACCTCCCACTCCCACACCTGCCAGCATCACTCACCTTAGCCCCAGCAGCTTCAGCCCCCCCAGGCCCAGGACTGGCCTCCCTCAGGGCAAGAAAAGTAAGTGAGATTGGGCCCCAGCCAAGGAACTCCTCCTGACCCTTCCCCAGGATGGAACAGGAGGTGGGACCAGGTGGCAGTATTCCACCTAGTCCTCCGCTTCACATGCCTACAACTTGTTCACGGCAAAGTCTTCTCCGTGGCTCCTTTTCTGATATTTCCTCATGTCAGCTGCTAAGTAAGAGGTAAACTGGGCAGATGGCATTATCACCCCCACTTTACAGGTGAGGAAACTATGGTCTGTAGAGGGCAAGTGAACTTGTGCAGTCACACAGCTAATCAGAGGCAAAGCTGGCCTAGAACTCAGGCCTCTCCCAGTTCAGGGCCATGGAAGGAATAACCTAGTGTGAAGGGTCACTGAGATGGGTCGGCCCCTCACATTCTTTCATTTCTCTCTCTCCCTGTTCCTTCATCCCCTGAGTGGACAGTGACACTGTGCTCCCCAACACCTGACACCCCTGCCCTGGCCAGCTCCTGTATCAGCTCAGGTTTCCTGAGGATTGGGTTGCTGACAGAGTTGGGCTGGTGGGCACCTGAGGCCCTGGGAGGATGAGAAGGAAGCAGGTGGTCCCTCTTGCAGACAGGGATGAGGCAGGAGATGGAGTCAGAGGGGACTCAGCTCTGCCTGAGAAAAGCAGGCTCATGTCCATGTGGGTGGGAGGCTGTGGGATGAGCCTGGCTTTTGGAAGAGGACAGTGCCATATACAAGCCAGGGCTGATGGGCCCTGATTAGGCTTGGCTCCCACCTTAGCCCTAGCTGGGGGCCTCTTCCTCTTAAAGGCCCTCCCCACATGAAGACATTCACTGGGGAGACCTCGTTGTGCCCAGGCTGTGAGGAACCCGTCTATTTTGGTAAGTGACAACAGAAAGCTAGGGGAAGGCGGTGGTGCCAGGCAAGTGGGTCTTCCTGTTCTGTCCCTGGAACTACCACCTCTCCTCCACCAGCTGAGACGGTGATGTCTTTGGGCAGAAATTGGCACCGACCCTGTCTGAGGTGCCAGCGGTGCCGGAAGACCCTAACTGCTGGGAGTCACGCTGAGGTGAGCAGGGCAGGGGTGGGTGACTATGCTGGAGGGAGGCTGAAAAAGAGCCAAGCTGAGACGTCTCTCTTTTTCTCTGTGTCCCAGCATGACGGCGCCCCCTACTGCCACATTCCCTGCTATGGCTACCTGTTTGGCCCCAAAGGTGGGCAGCCCCACCCCAGACACTGAGCCTGAAGTATGGCATGTGGGTCTGTGTGGACAATTTCCCCTGTGGTCAAACACACTGCAGGCCCCTCCCAGTTCCCTCCAGCCTTCAGCCCAGCAACCCCCAACCCCAAGGCCCTTGGTGATGGGGTTCTCTCCTTCAGGTGTGAACATTGGTGATGTGGGCTGCTACATCTATGACCCCGTGGAGATAAAATCTAAATGAAATACTCACAGGAGAGGTCACACTAACCCGGGTCTTCCATCAACCCCTCCATGGTCCAATGGAAGCTACAGAATTTTCTAGTCCCATGAGAGTGGGAGAAGGTGGGATTCTGGCGGCCTGGGCCTAGGCTCCATGGTAGACCAGAGTCTAGACTTTCTCTGCCAACTCCTCCTTCTTCCATTCCTATCTGGTCAGAGGACATAGGCCACCTCACTTTAAGGGTAGCCTCTTGGTCTTTCCAATCGCTTGACCCAGCAAATTCTGTAACTTCAAGGTACTCATAAAACATGTGTTTATTTTTGCTTCTCCAATAAAATGTTGGCTCCCATGCCTTCAATTCTTCTTTAGACATGAGGCCTAGACAGTGGGTTGCAGGGTGGGGAGTGTAGGGGTGAGGGGGTGCATTAGCCTGCAGAGTGCCTGGGAGGTAGCAAAGTCAGCCACAGGAACAAAGGGCTCTGTTCTCCTGGCTCCCTGGCTCTGGCACCAGGCAGCCCCAGCCCCACACAGTGGACAGCATGCCCACCAGCCCTACTGGTACCAGAAGTATCATAGGACAGTTATTTCTTTAGCACCATGTCTAGAAGAAGCACCTTAGCATCTCATTTGAGCATGAGAGGAGATAGATCCTGTGGTGAGGTCTGCTAAGAGGCTTCATTATCCATTTGAGAGATGACCAGAAAGGGAAAGTCACAAGCCCAAGGTCACCCAGAAGTCAGTAACAAAGCTGGGACCAGAACCCAGGGCCAGACTCAGTGGCTTTTCATCCAGGGCTTATCCCACAGCTCCAGGGGCACCTGTATTTACAAAATCCTCCCAGCCATGAGAGGGGCGCTAGACTTCTCCAGCAGCCCACTGCATTCTGGGAAGCTGCTGTGTTACTGGAGGCCAAATAGTCAGGCTGGATGAGAACAGAGAGAGCAACTGCAGCCCCAGGCAGGGGGCTCGCTGTCCCCAGCCCCAGTCCCAGGGCCTGCCCTTCTGTTCTCTTAGCCCCTGCTGCAGAACTTCTGTAGAGGGCCTGCCCTCAATACCACTCAGTCCTGGACCTGCTTCATGGGCATCTCTTCCTCCTGAAGACTGGATGGGGCACTGGGGAGGAAGGAGTCATGAGCAATGGTGGGGTTTAGCCTCTCAGCCAACCACCCCAGCCTGCCCCTGAGGGCTGGCCTGGGGCTCCCCCCAGCTCTTGACATGCAAACACATGCACTCCCACAAGTGACTCCCACACATGCCTGACACATCCCTGACATGTAGGCGTACCTGAGTGTGTGTACACATCCTCTTCTTCCTGGACACACACACAGGTATGGACTCATGGACACTTTTATACACACCTCAGGTCATGCTCCCATGCACACTCGCATACATGACTGGATACACATGTGCTGACATGGCTCCCTCTCTGAATCTTATCTAAGATGTCAGGGACCTGGGCACCCATACCCACATGCACGTGCTCACACAGAGACAGTCCTGTGCACACACCTCTTCCTCTCCACATCTTGGATGGTCTCTGGCAACTGTGCCTGCTTTGTCTCTGGTAGCAGGAGGGCAGTGCAGGCAGCCAGCAGGGCGATCCCCCCATAAGCGAGCTTGGGCAATGACAGCCATACTCCATCCAGCAAGGCTGCCAGTGGGGCCAAAGACCCCCCTAGCCGGCCCACCAGTGCAGTCAACCCCATCCCCGTCTGTCTGTTCAGAAAAAGGACGGAGGAGAGGGCTGGTACCTGAAATTACTTGCAGTCATGCCTCACGGGGCTCCCCTTCTGGGCTGGCAGGCCCTGTTGCCCCCTTCTCCCCAGACAGCTACGAATACTGGGGATTCTTTCAGGTGGTCTTCCCACCCACCACCCGCCCAAGCCCAGGGGCCCCCAAGCCAGCACCCACAGGAGGATGGGCTCCTGTTCTGATAGTACCAATCAGGTACTGCAGAAGGAAAATAAAGAAGTCATTAGAAAGAGGATGGGGAGAGGATGGTGTGAAAGGAAGAGGTCAGCAGCTGGAACAGACTGCTGTGCTAGAGAAGACAGAGGGCTTTCTGAACATGCCCAGCTGTCTGCCCACCTCCTCTCCACCTGTCAATAGCTACCTGAAAGAAGAGCCTTATGTCCAGAGACAACCCCCCAAGGGCAGCTCTGCTTAGGCTGTGGTGAGTAGGATGGGATGGGTTGGACAGATGGGGCCTTCTGCGACTGTTTTCTTTTAAAGGAGCCCCAGAGAAATTGTCTGACTTTGCTCAGGTTCACTTTGTAAAGATTAAATGCCCCACCTCTTCCCAGATTTAGACAAACTCAGACGGTTCAGATTAGGTCTGTAAGGAATGGATGACAGGGACCCGGGTACAGTGTACGTGTCTAGGATGTTAGTAAGAGATGTGACTAACAAGCCCTCCCTCCAGGTGGCTTGTCTGGGACCCCTCACCTGAGGACGGTAGGGTACAACTCCGACGTGAACAGGTAGGCAGTGGTGAAGGCAGCTTCAGAAAAAGCTTTCCCCATCACCGCCAGGGCAGTGCTCCAGGACTTCATCTCTGGAGGGAAAGGGGTTCAGGCAGTGAGCCGGCCTTGCCGGATAACCGAGGTTCTCCCAGGATAGGAGGTGCAGTCTCGGGAGAGGGCGGGACTTAACTGGCCTTGAGTCGGGGCTTCCGGGATGGGATGGGGCGGGTTCTCGGCCAGGGGGCGGGGCCTACGGGAATGGGCGGGGCTCACCGGGGGACACCAGTATCCTGAGGCCCACGGCGAGCGCGGCGCCAAGCAGCGTTCCCGCCATCGTGAGGCGGCGTCCCGCGTGGCGCACCGACAGATAGACCAGCAGCTTGGAGGGCAGCTCCACGGCCCCGAACACCAGCTGTGTCAGGTACACGTTCAGGCCTAGTCCTGACAAGTCCAGGCTCACGCCGTAGTAAGAGAAGTTCACTCCAAACCTGAGGGGGTCGCGATGCCGCTCAGGGGTCCTCCTTCGCGCCCCATTGTCCTCTCAGGAGCCTTAGGCCTTTCAGAGGGACCATCTCTCCCCACCTTCGGAGCCCACTGCCCATGACCTTCCCAGTCCCCATAATCTCTTCTGGTGGCCCAAACGCCTTTACCTAATCTTCACAACAACCCCGTGAGATAGGAACTAATAGCGTCCTGTCGTACAGCAGAAGCACTGAGGCTCAGGGTGCTAAGTGACCTACCTGTCCAAGGGCTTACAGTAAGGAAGCAGCAGAGCTTGCATTTGACCCGCATATCTCTGACGCCGGCTCCATCCTGACCTTCCAGAGTCCAATCCCTCCAGAAGCTGACCCTCCCGACACCCGCAGTTACAGTTTCACTTGTCCCGTGTCCTCTCACACTCAGCACCAGCTGGAGCCCGCCCCTCCCCCACCCCGCCTGGCCCAGGTCAGGCTCCCTCACCACACCACCATGCAGCACAGTGAGATGTATCGCAGCCGTGGTGTCCGGAACAGGTCTAAATACGAGGGTCTTCGGACCATCCGCTCCGCGGCAGCTACTTTGTTCAGGGCCTGGTGGGAGAGGAGGAGGGTTTGTGATGCCAGAGTTGGCTGTGAGGCCTGAGCAAGGTACCTTGTTCTCCCTGGATCTCTGTCCTCTGCTGCAGTAGGTGGGGAGGGGATGCCGGTGGGAGCTGAGTAGGGTGGGCCCTGAGCAAAGGGTGTGGCCCACCAGGGCCAGTAGGACATCCTGAAGAGTTTGGGATGTTCTACGGGGGTCCAGGAGCTTTTCTTGCACAGTGTGGACCCCAGGAAGGGGACCCTTGACACAACCTGCTGACCCCCATGCTCACACACAAACATGCACTTGCACACAAGCACATCATGCATTCACTCTCACCTCCCGGCTCAGGCTGTCCTCACCCACAGGCGGCCCATTGAGCCTGGCACAGCGGAGCAGGTACCTGTGGGCCTCTTCCACACGGCCCTGGGTCAGAAGCCAGCGGGCAGATTCAGGCACCCACCTGGGGGACAGGAGGAGGCCCTTCAGTCAGAGTCACCGCCCTAAGCCACATCTCCCTCCTGGGCACACCTGTCCGCCTCCAGGCTCTTCCCCACACAGTACCCTCAGCCTGGAACATGTTCCCTTCCCAAGCCCTCCTCATCTGATGAACTATTCATCCGTTAAGGCCCAATTTCATAGCCACCTCTGCGCACTCTTCTTTGCCCAGGTCTAAGTACCCCACAGCCTGGAATTCCCTGCTCTGCTCAAATGAATTGGTCTCACTCCCAAAACCTCAGCCCCCAGCACTAGCTATCACTTCTCCCACAGGTGACCAGGAGGGCATAGGATGAAAGAGAGACAGATACACAGACATACCCAGAGGGATCATCCAAAACCAGTTCATTTGGGGGAGGCAGTGAAATGGCCACCTCATCCAGCCTCTCACCCTCCTGTCTGGACTCCTGTGCTGGCTTTGCCCCCAGCCCCACTCGTCCCGGGCACCAGCCTGTTTGTGCTTCACTCTATCTCTCCATCCCCATCCCCCCTGTCGCTCTGTCTGTGCCTCTGAATCTGCCTTTCAGTCCTGGTCTCACTATCTCTCAGTGGTTCTGCCCCTGTCATTCCATCTCTATCTATATTTTGTTCTCTCTTTCTCTGCTTAACATGCCTGATGCCATCCTCTTTATACCGATGTTTGTCTCTCTTTCTCTCTCTTGGTCACTGACTATTTCTCTTCATCTCTCAGTTTCTCTTTCAAATCTCGTCCATGCGTGTGTGTTTAGTCGCTCGGCTGTGTCTGACTCTTTGCAACCCCATGGACTGTAGCCCACCAGGCTCCTCTGTACATGGGATTCTCCAGGCAAGAATACTGGAGTGGGCTGCCATTTCCTCCTCCAGGGAATCTTCCTGACCCAGGGAGCAAACCCGTGTCTCCTGCATTGGCAGGCAGATTCTTTACCTCTGAGACACCTGGGAAGTGATTCATTCTGTCTCTGGCTTCTGTATCTCCCACTCCCCAACTGCCCACAAGTCTCACCAGAGGGTAAGGATGCCTGGGACACAAGGCAGGGTGACAGTCAGCAGGAGCCACCGCCAATCCCGTATCAGGTAGCCGATCAGTGCCAACAGCATCACACCCCCTGTCCAGAAGGTGCTGCTCAGGACACCTGCCACAGTCCGGTGTCTCACGTCCAGCCACTCCAGTTCTGGGCCAGGGCAGGGGTTGGAGGCAGGAAGACAGTTAGCAAGGGCCAGATGGGCTCAGTCTCACCTTTGACTGCTGCTTCCTTCCTGTCCTCTAGGTCCTATCCATTCTTTGCGTGCCTTACCCAGTGGCATCACAATGATGGTGAAGCCAGCCAAAGCCATGCCAGTGAGGGTTCGAGTGATGGCAAACATGATGTAGCTGACCGAGGCTGCAGACGCCAGGCCCAGCGCCAGGGAGCTCACGTAGGCCACCAGCAGCAGGCGGCGCCGCCCAAACCTGCACAGGGGTCACGCAGGGTCAGCACCCTGTAGACGGGAAGTCCCATACCACAGTTAGTGGAAGAGGGTTCCCCACCCCACTCCGTATTGGCCCCTCTACCTCACCCCACCTGTCAGACAGGTATCCATAGACCACGGCCCCCACCAGCACACCGGCGAAGAAGAAGGTGGAAATGGCTTTGTTCAGGCCTTTCTGCTCACACACAAGGTCCCACTGCAGGAATAGGCAGGGAGGGGCCTCCTATGGGCATAGGCCCCTTCCAGCTGGTACCAATCCCTCTTCTCCCAGACCCTGGCGCTTTCTGAGGTCAACTGTGCCATCCTGGTACCTCCATGTAAGATAATAAGTCCCCAACTATTCCCTCCAGCTTGGGGGTGGAAAGCTTTGCCCCCCACTGCAGTCCTGCAACCTCAGTTTTTTCCCATGGAAGGCCTTGACTATGACGACAAGAGTTCTGCTCCTTCCCAGACAGACTGTCCCCCACCTCCTCCATCCTCCAGATGAATTATATAAATCCTAGACCTGGGGCCTGGAAAAAAAAAGGGAGAGAAGGAGTCTTCTATTGTTTTTCCACCTTTTAGAACAGAAAAACCCTTCTCAAATCTCTGCCCCAGCTCCCTGGAGCCAACTTACCCCTCCCTTACCCTAATCACTTCCCAAGTGGTAATAGCAGTTCTCACACAGGGCCTTTACCACAAGCCAGGAACTAAACTCAGTGCTTTAAAGTTATAGACCCCATCTACAGATTGGTAAACGGAGACTCTCAAAGGTAAAGTAATGTATCTAATGCCCACATGGTAATCACCCAAGGCAATGGCAGACCCATTCACTCACATGTCCCCCAACCTCCCAGCTCGGGTACCTCGGTTGCAATGGTGGAGGAGAATTCCGAGTGGTTGTACTCCCAGCCCTGAGGACAGGGCACTGTGGAGGGCTCGCCCTCTGGTTGCTCCCCAGAGTTCTGCCCCTCTCCCCACAACGTGCTGTTGGGGAGGGCCTGCGGATGGGTGAAGCGGAGGCAGGCGCTGAGCCTGCCATCAGGCTCCCGGGGCAGGTGGGCCTCCAGCCATGCATCCTCGTTGCTGAAGTTGTCCGGGACCCCAGGCAGGGCACAGCGGTGGGCCGGCACAGCAGCCAGGAAGATGGGCAGGAGGAAGTGCATGGGCAGCAGCACCCGGGGCAGGGCCAGCAGGGCCACATTCCGCAGCTGGAAGGGCCCAAAGCCGCCCACCTTGTCTAGCAGCTCCTCGAATCCCATGCTGCTTACCCACCAACCTTCTCCTGCGCCGACTCCCTCTACAGTGCCCAGCACAGCTCAAACCACCCACCACTTGAACCCTTGGACTCTGGAGGCGGGAGAGACAGACTGATGAGCAGAGAGCCTTCAGTCAGAATCCAGCCCTCAGGGGCTGGCCCAGGATGGGGCCCTCCCAGGCCACCCAGGTCTCCAGGGATCCCTGCCTGTCTGGCTTAGTTCCCCGGGGGAGGAGGGGAAGAGGCGGGAGGGGCTGCCATCCACTCAGAAGTCACTGACATTGTGGCTCTGTGACTTACATATTGGTGCTCAAGGACCAAGTGGGGTAACCTTGAGCTGCCAGGGGGTAGCTGGGTGTGTGGGAGATGAGGCCCTAGCCCCTTGGTGAGCAGTGCTTCCAAGGGTCACTAAAAGGAGAAGTCCCCTGGAGCACAGTGCCAGCTCTCCCTGGATGCCCTTTGTCCTATGAAGCCTTAGTTCATCTGTGTCTATTTGTAGCCACAGCCTGGCCGGCAGCTCGGGATGCAAGACCGAGATCTAGGTCCTAACCAGGTGAAGGGTTCTTCCGGCTGAGAACCCTTCCTGTACACAGGAAGGGAACACAAGGCCTTCCTGTACTCCTACCTGGAGAGTATGTCCCAGGCAGAAACACACCTGAAACCGCACCAGACAGTCTGGCTGACCTGGGGATCCCAGACCCATCACCCTTTCATTTTTTCACTCAGGGTCTCTTCCCATACACACAGTCCCATCTGCCTGCCCTCTGACTCTATTTCAGGAGCTTCCCAGATTACCCCGTGGTGGTAGGGAAGGAAGGAGTTTGCCAGGGTCCTAGCATAGTTGCCTGCAGTGAATGCCTAAGACTCAGAATTTGTCTGATCTCCCCACTCAGTTCTCATTCATGGCCCTTGCCACGAAAGCACAGTGGAAGCCAGCAATGTCAGACTCATTCTGATCAGATTCTACCAGGTTGGCAAAGCTGGGAGATTGTCGCATCATATTCCAAGGGCTCTAGATTTCTAAGCAAATAAGCTTCTCAAGGGCTTAAGCTAAAAAAATTTTTTTTTTTTAATCTTTCATTTAATCTAGCCCCCACTTTGAATAGATAGGGAAAACAATTTGGGAGGCTGAGAACACCTCTGGCTGGGGTCACCAGCCACTGACTCAGCAGCAGAGAGAAGACCTGGACCCCTGACTCTGGCCCCAGTCTTTAACCCAAGCTGCTGAGCTGGAAATGGTCCAGTCTGAGCTAGGCTGGACTTCCTGAGAAAGCTCTGGGGAAAGAGGTACATTGTTGATATGGTGTGTGTTACTGGTGATGCTAGTAGACTTGGGAGTGATTTGGTGGTGATGATGGGAAGTGATAGTAGTATTAACAAGAGCTGTTGAGTCTCTAATGCAACCTCAGCATTTTGTAAGGTAGAAAGATGCCTCTGCCACAGTCCCTGCCCTCAGTGAACATGCAATCTGGCAGGAGGGTTAAAACAAGTGATACAAGCCCCTTCCACTGGCTCCAGTCTCACCCCTCTCAAACCGCCCCCACCCCCTACCCCAACCCACCCCCTCCCCTGCCCCGACACACCCACTGGAATGAACATTTTAAAACACAGATCGGACAGGGTAATGTCTGTTTAAAACCCTTTATCAGAGACTTCCCTGGTGGTCCAATGGCTAAGACTCCATGTTCCCAATGAAGGGAGTCCGAGTTTGATCCGTGGTCAGGGAACTAGATTCCATATGCTACAGCTAAGATCCCACAACATGCAACTAAGGGCTCACATGCCACAGCTTAAAGATCCTGTGTGTTACAACTAAGACCTGACATAAATAAATAAACAAATATTAAGGAAATAATCACAGTAGCCAAAAGGTAGAGGCAGCCCAAAGTGTATCAGTTGATGAATGGATAAACAAAATGTGGTCTATCCCTACAACAGACTATCATTCAGCCTTAAAAAGGAATGAAGTACTGATAAGATCTAAACACGGGTGAGAACCCTGGAAATGTGCTGTGTAAGGAAGGCAGTCACAAAGAGCCACATATGGTGAAATTCCAATGATATGCAATGTCCAAAATAGGCAAATGATACAGACACAGAAGATAGACTAGTGGTTGCCTCGGGCTTGAGGGGCTGGGGAGAAATGGGAGTGACTGTTGAGAAGTATGGCGTTTCTTTCTGGGGCTGATGGAAATATTCTAACTTTGATTGTGATGACTGGTTGTGCAATTCTATGATATACTAAAAACAAGGAAGATCTGTGTTTTAAGATGTTGGGTGTAAAAATCGTGTTTCAGAATAGTAGGTATAATATACTCCTCCATTTATAAGAAATACATATGGAAAGAGTGCTGTTATTATAAACCTAGAAGGTCTGAGATGGTACACACCAAGGGATTCACAAGGATTGCCTCTAGATGGTCATGTTTGTGGATGGGAGCCTTTTGTGTTTTATTTTACGTGCTTTTAGCACTTGCCTGTTTATTACAAACATGACCTGCTTTTGACATCTTTGAACAAGAAGGAAGGTAAAAGCATGTGGGGGTGAATCAGGCCCTAGAGCTCCCTTAGATCATGTCAAAAGAAAGAAACAGGAGATGGTTACACAGGCTCTGGGATGTCAGAGCTGTGGTGGGGTGGTCTTCTCAGAGGGAGAGCAGGACATCAAAGCCTGCGTCCTTTTCCCTCGGATCCCAGGCAGTGCTGGGAGTCTGCCCTGGGACAGAAGTTGTTTATGTATTGTCTAGGTGAAAGATTCACACATACTGAACCTCGGGTCCAAAATGCAGAAAATATAGCAAGTACACTCCACTGCAGCCTCCCTCCCCCCACCCCCCTGGCCTCCCAAAGCAACCAGAGGCCTGTAACTCATCTAAATAGGTGGACATTACACACACAGTCCTTTTACTAGATACAAAAAGCCCCCTCATTCATGGCAGAGCTTCACAGCACCCCATGACATCACGCTCTACTAACAGGCCCCAATAAAAGGGACATTTAGATTGTTTCTCAGCGCTTGCTTTTTACAGGTTTACAGTCTCTGATCCAAACAATTGAAAATCTTTTAGAATTCAGAATACATTTAGAGTTAGAAAGGCAACTCAATGTATAGTCCATATGTTGGGAAACACCCCAATAGGACCTAAAGCTGCATCCCATAATCAAACACATTAATACTTCACTGCAAATATGTATGGTAAAGTGGAATTAATAAAGACTATAAATGGTCTTATCAGGTTTCTATATCAAATGAGTTGATGCTGATCTAATGGGATGTCAGTTTTCAGAACTTTCTGGCTTTTGGAATTGCAGATGAGGCTTTGTGGAGCTCAAAGGATGCTGCCATGAATTACTTAGGACATATATATAATTTTGTGAGTTTACAGGTATATCCTTAAAGATACATTTATAGGAGTGGAGATGCTGGGTCAGAGGCTCTGTTCATTTGTGATTTTCATAGATTTTGCTAGAATAATGACCATTATTCTTCTTTGCCTATAAGCTGCTGTACTTTCTGGTTTTCCAAACACTTGTGCTTTTGTCTGTTAAACTTGGGGGCAATGAAAATTCTTCCCCCCTCCCTCTCTGCACAAAGCTAGACTTAAAAGTCTCTTGGAGCCAGGGGAGCAGAGAGAGCCCGAGCTTTGCTATCAGAGACAGCAGGGCCATTCCCTTCCACCCGTGTGACCCTGCCCAAATCACCTGTATGCACCCTGAGCTTCCGTGTCCTCTTCTGTAGACAACCAACCTCCAGGACAGTCCCTCCTCACATTCCCACCAGTCTGCTCTCTCCCCTCTGCCTACTCCCAGCCCCAAGGCCTGGGCTTTGTCCTATCCCCCAAAGGAAAAAGAGTCCAAGCCAACAGAAAGAAAGGTCCACAGGCTTTTTAATGGTGTGATGGCTACTTCCCTTCCGAGACCCGATCTAATCATGACAGCGGCTTCCAGGGTGCTGGGGTGGGGATGGACAGGTGCAAGGTGGGCAGAGGCCATGCAGTGACTAGGAGGGGTGGAGAGGGTGTTACATTCTGTTTGGCATGTAAACATTCTTCAGTAGCTTCCCCAGGGAGGGGAAGGGCAACTCCCTGCCCCTCACCCCATGCTCACCAGGGCTGATTCCCCCTGACCCCACCCCAGCTGAGAAGACTGTGCAAGCCAGGCCCCTGCGAGGAGCTGGGAAGGGGGCAGCCCACATATTGGGGGCACAGCTCCTCACCTGCACCCTCTTCGTGCACAGTGCGCTGGGGAGGGGAGGCATGTTCTGGGGTGAGCAGACCTGCATCTGAGCCAGTGACACAGGCTGTGGCGATGGGGAAATGCTGGAGGGTGTGGTGGTGGTGTGACACTCTTTTATAGAGAAGGGGCTCAGGACTGGGAGGGCTTGGTGGGCAGGAATGGGTGCCCAAGCGGGAGGAGACTGCAGTGGGAGGTGGGGGCACTGGAAGGTGTGTTTTCCTCTGCCCTAGACCCTTCCGAGGGGGGCGGGGAGGGGCAGAGTCAGTACCCTAGCTCCCCCACACACTTGCCCCATCCCCTCCTCCCCTACCTCGGTGACATTCAATGACGCAGAGGCCTGAGGTCAGTTGGGAGCCCTAGGGAGGTCCGGAATCCCAAGGGCAGACAGGGTTTTGTGTCTCTGCCCAGCTCGAGTGCTGGGTGAAGCTAGAGTGTGGGATGGGTTTGGGGCTCTCTCAGGCCGCCCCCTTTTTCCTCCCAACACCAAACCAGGGTGTTGTTGGTCCTGGGGCAGGGGTGAGGCTGGGGGGCCCTACATTCACGGTTCGGTTGGTGGCAAGGAGCAGGCCCAGGACCTGGGCACCAGGGGTCATGCCCTGGTCCCCACCTGGCACGAGCTGATTGTCATTCGAAGAAGCTCTAGGTAGGAAGGCGTGGCCCCTCCTCCACCCCCTCTGCTGGACCCAGAGGGCAGTAGAGGCCTTGGGATGGGTCTCGGGTTGACAAAGAGGGCTCTGTCTGGAGAGGTTTCCTGAGTGTTCTGGGAGCTTCTGCGTCAGTGAAGGGTGAACCTTGAAGGCCATTCACCCTGGAGTCCTCCCCTGGGCTGGTCTGCAGAGAAGCCACCACCTTGGCATAGAAGCAGCAGCCCAAGCCTGCCAACACTCCATCAGGGGCTTCAGCTGGTGCCACCAGGCTTCTCTCGGGGCCGATTTCCTCACGGGCATCCTTCTAAGTGATGGAGGCTGGATGCTGCCAGACCACTAGGGCAGGCTGGGGCCTTTATTCCTCTTCCCCGGGTTGTCTTGCCCTGCTCTCTGTGACCCAGGGAAGAACAGAGGGGCCATGCCAGAGGACAGAAGCTGTGGGTGCCGAGGATGGAGGAAGAACGCAGGGGACCTGTCCCAAATGGGCAGGGTTGACTATCCCCTCTGCAGCCCCTTGGCCCATATGTAGGCAGTTGAGGCTGATGATGAGTGGGGATGAGCTATGCAGGAGCCAGACCCAGGAGGAGGCCCCATATCCATTCATGGAGCAGCGTAGGCCTCGCCCTCTGCAGGGACTGCTCAGCTGCATGGGCTGGATTAGGATAAGAGGGGACAGGCTGAAGGGTGAGCTGGAGGTGGAGGGCACTGGGGCTGGACCCATCATAGAAACGTACAGTCCAGAAGTGAGAAGGGCCTTTCTGCCTCGAGTCCAGGGGCCAGCTGTCAGTCTGTCTGCCTATTTCTGCTCTCTCTCCGGCGGGGGAGATGATGGTCTGATCCAGTCCACTCTCCAGAGCCAGGAGGACAGAGAGGGTGATGCAGCCAGAACTGGGTTCCTGAATCTCCAAAGGGCCAGGGCAGAGAAGATGATAACCAGTCATTCTCCACCCCCATTGAATTCAGGAGAGAGAGAAGTTGGCTGAAACTGCAGTAGGCAAGATTGAGGTTAGATGGCAAGAAGGAATTCCTGATGGTGAGGGGTCCTGAGCACTAGATCAGGGGACCACGGGAAGGGGTGAAACATTTTTTAAAGCCCTGCTCCCCCTGCCCCACCCCGCAACTTCCCACTGGGAAACACTTGCCCAGGAAAGCAGCCCCCGCACACTTGATGGTTCCCACACAAACTTAGGGGAAGGGGGTCATTGTACCCTAGAGGTGCGAGGGAGCACCCTTCTCCCATCACCTGCCCACTACTTCCCACAGGGGTGTCAAGGACAGTGCTGACTCTGGGGCAGGTCAGATCTGCCCCCTCACACCTGAGTAGACCAATGGCTCCTAGGTCTCACCTCTCCAACTCCAGTCTGGCAGCTGAGAAGAGGTCTTTCCAACCACCTGAGCTCCCAGGGGATGGTGGGATTAGCCCCTAGTGGGAGGCTGGAGCCTCCATTTCTGGAATTTGAGGCTGCCTTTCCAAAAAGGGGGGCAGTGGGAGGGGGGACTTTGGCTGGAAGAGGGTCAGGAGGAGGGAAAGACGCCGCAGGATGTGTAAGCAGAGTTCCCTAGTGGGGCATGGGGGACAGCAGAGGCCTGGTGGGTGAGCAGGGGTCCCCATTAGTGGAGTCCTTGGTGAAAAGTCGCTGAGCCTTCCCCGGGGCGGAGGGTGAGCCTGTCCCACCTGAAGGGCAGCAGGAGGAGAGGCGGAGAAGGGGAAGGATGGGGAGGCGGGCGCTCCCCCGGGCCCGGTGCCCCGATTGGCAGGGCTGGCGGGTGGTCGCTGCGTGTGCTGGCGCGCGTCCTCGCGGGTGCAGGCGGGAAGCTGGGTGCACGGGTGGCGCGCGTGAGGCGCCTAAGGCTGTGCTGGGAGCTGTTTCAGTGTGGCCGGCTGCGGGTGGGGGGCCGGGGTGAGGGTGGGGGGCCGCAGAGAGCCGCGCGCATCATTATCTGGCCCCCGCCCGACTCTCCGCGACCCCCGCCCGGCCTTTGGTTGCTGCGCGCTGAGTCTGGACTTTCCCTCTGGGTCCTTTCTTGGGGCCCCCCAAAGGGGAGGGGGTGCCTTCAGGCTGCGCCCGGGCCTGCGGGGCGCCCCGGGGTGGGGCGGGCCCAGGGCGGGCCTGGTGCGAAGGGGAGGGGCTCTCTTTTCGGGACAAGGACCGGCTCCGTGGGGACGCGCTGGGATGGTGCGCGGAGGAGGCAGGGAGGCCCGGACTACGCGGAGCTGGGGGCCTGGTGCCGGCTGGGGCTCGCCCGGGGCCCGGGCCTCGGCCGGAGGGCTGTTTGGGACGGAGGTCAGCAGCAATGGCCGTCCCTGGGGGCTTCTGCAGCTGGAGCCTGTGGAAGATGCGAGAGGAGGGTAAAGAAACAAAAGGAGAGACAGTTTCAGAATCTCCCTGGCCACTGAGCCCCGGAGTCGTGCATCCTCAGAGGTGGATGAGCCTGAGGATGAGACCTTAGCAAAGACGATCAAACCGAGGCAAACAAACTGAGGCGTGGTGCCCCGTCCTCCAGGACGGGGCCTCTAAGGGTCACCCTCCCCCACCCCATCCCCCCCACCCCCGACCCGGGCTGCTAACAAAAGAGCTTGCTGCATGCTTTCTCTGATGTTTCATCTTTACATTCTACTGTATTATATACTCGTGCTTATATTAATACGGGTCATGTTTTCTCCCAACTATTCTAGCCTTTATCTTTGAGCCTCAAATGCCCGGTGGCACACCAGAGACTGTATGTGGACCCCAATATCCCCCATCAACCTTTCCCAAGCCTGCCTCCTTGACATCCCTCCAGACACTCCTTTGAGCCCAGTGCCAGGGCTGGGACCCAAGTCAGAAGAGAGACTTGGTTGGGGAGGTGTCGCTGAATTATCAGTATCCCTTGCCTCCAGAAAAGCCTCCCCTGGAGAAAGCCTCTGCCACCCCCCCACCCCCCTCACCGCCCTCCACCCCCCACCCCCCCACCGCCCTCCACCCCCCACCCCCCCCACCGCCCTCCACCCCCCCACCGCCCTCCACCCCCCCCACCCCCGCCCCGGGGACTGGCAGCGGTTTCTCACCTGCTGGTGATGGCTGTGTCAGATGCTGGGGCCGCACCTTGGGGTCTGTCGGGGGGCTGCTGGGCTGTGGCAGGCGTGGGCATGCGGACGCTAATGGGGCGGGGGATCCGGCTCCGGGTGGCAGCTGCCCGCCCGGCTTTCTTGGGCACTGCAGGCTCGGAGGCAGGCGTGTCCTCCTCGGAGCCTGTGCCTGAGAGAGTCTCAGAGGCACGGCGTTGCTCCTCGCTGGAAGAAGACGAGGCCCCAGAGGCCAGGCGCAGTAGCAGGCGGCCCTGCCTCTTTTCCATCACCAGCCGTGCCAGGTCTTGCTGCGGTCGGGCCCTCTTGCCCCACCGCTCTTTGGCCGACAGTGAGCCAGAGGGCTCCGAGCCTGTGTCCTCCTCAGACAGCAGGACAGGGATTCGGCTCCTGGGGCGAGGGCCTGGCACAGCGTGGCGACTAGGAGAGATGGTGGCCAGTTTTTCGGGGCCTGGCTCCAGCAGGGACACGGGGGCAGGCCCATCAGCCAGGGCTGGGCCGTTGGGCAGTGAGTCTGCGGTCACCTCCAAGGGGCCACTCCCCGGGGGTGCTGACGGGACACAGCTCTCCAGCCCTGACAGGGCAATGCCGTTCTCCAGGTGTGCGGAGGCCCCTTCCTCCGCCACCCTCCCATCAGAGGTCACCTCCAGGCCCAGCTCACCCCCAGAGCTGAGCTCCTCAGACCGGGAGGCTTGTCCACCGGAAGACATGACATTGAGGTGGGTTTTCTCCGCAATGTGCACAAAGGTCCTCTCAACTTTGGTGAAGGGTGAGGAGGTGACTGCCGCTCCCCCTGCCCCCATGGCCACTGCTCCTGTCCCCGGCCCTGCCCCAGGCCCGGGGGGCTTGGGCTCGGACTTGAGGACGGAGGACAGGGTGCCTGGCTCCGACACATCCAGCTGGCTGCCAGTGGGCTGGGGCCGCTCCTGCTGTGGGGTGAGGACGGCCATAGTGCCCAGGTCGGGGTCGGGGGCCAGGTCGGCAGTGACGGGCGACTTCTTCATGTCACCAGGGGAGACGAGCACCAGCGTTTTGGAGCCCTCCTCAGGCTCTAGGTCCCCGTCAGCCATCGAGGCCCGGCCCCTGGACTCTTTCTGGTCGTCAGCCAGCAGCGTGGAAGGCGCACCCTCCTGGCTCCGGTCTGTGCTCCTCTCGCTGCCCTCACTGCTGGAGCCGCTGTGTGGCCCCAGAACCTCCCCCAGGGCCACTGCCTCCTCCTCCTCCTCCTCCTCCTCCTCATCTTCCTCCTCCTCATCCTCTTCTTCCTCCTCCTCTTCCTCCTCTTCTTCCTCTTCCTCCTCCTCCTCCTCCTCCTCTTCCTCCTTCCCATTTGTTTGAGGCTGAGCAGGAGCCAGTGGGACCTGGGGGGGTGTGAGTAGCATGTGCGAGAAGCCCACCCTCCGGACCCTGTTGAGCAGCCGAGCCCGTTCTCGGTAATCGGAGAGATCCTTCTTGAAGTCCTGGTAGGGCAGGCTCAGGGGCACAGCTCGTGGGAGACCGTTCACCTCAAACGGGGGTGCCACAGAGAATACCTGCAAGGGGCATACACAGGGACCCACTGAGGTCACTGCCCTGCTCCTGGGCCTGACTGCACCCCCAGTCTTGGAGGCCCACCAGAGTGTGAGTTCCACTAGAGCAGGCACGGAGGCTTGTTTTGTTCATTGTTCCATCCCCGGAGCCTAGGCTGGTCCCTGGGACCTAGTAGCTGCTCAATAAATCTCTGATGATTGTTTCCATGCTCCAGGTCCCCTGGAAGTCCCAGGCCTTTATCCCGGTGGCTTTTCCATCTCCCAGTCTCCCCTTTACCCCTACTCCTCTCCTGTATCCTACGTGTACCCTGAAACCCAGAGCCAACTGTAGTTAAGTCAACAGAAGAAAATGACAACTGCAAGCTATCATAGCCACCATATAGATCAACCCTTCCTTAGGTCCAGAGAGGAGCAGCAAATGTCTGGGTTGCCCTCACTGCCTCCTCACAGAGTATAGTTCCTCTGTAGCCAGGGAGTTGGCTGCAGGGCCACCAGAACCTGTCCGGGCAAAGTTTGGGCCATCCTCCACCCTGTGAAGTACAGGCTGGGTCCCTGGAGCTCCAGCTCTGTTCCCACCTGCCTGTCAGCCAGGAAGTTTTCAGCCCTCTGTAGGTGCATTTTGAGTCTACACTTCTCCAGAAAGTCACAGCCAGCCTATGAAAGACAGTTCCTTTTCACTTGATTACTTGTGTCCCTTGGAAGTTTTGGGCAGAGTCCTTGGCCATGCGATGGCATGTTCTTGGTTTTCTAGACTCTTACCACATCTCCCCTGAGCCTTCTTCCTTCCAGACTCAAAAGACCTGAGCATCTTACCAGGGCCTCCACTGCTATGTCTTCTCTAGCTCCACCCTTGTCAATCACACACATCCCTGGGCACCCACACAGCACCAGGCCCCATCAGGGCTGACATGGCTTTGTTCCTGGGGGGATGGTACTGACTTTGTTAGCCTTTTGAACACACAGGGCTTCTGTTTTCTGAAACACAGCCCTTGCAGACCCAAAGCCCTGGATGGGCTCCAACACCTTCAGGGGCCATCCAGACTCTCAGGGAGTCCTGCCAGGCATTCCTCTTGAACATCTGTGTCTGCTGTCCTATCCCCATGGGCACAGCCCTGTCCTGCCTGGTGGTTCCCCAGCCACGGGCCTGATTTTTTTTTTTTTTTCCATTCTACATTGCTCATCCGTTCTTCCTACAGCTGCCCAAGTGATCTTCCTGAAACTTAAATCGGATCTCATTTCCCCTTGTTTCAAACCTGCAGAAACCTATGGTGGGCCCCACAGCCCTCTGGAGATAGTCCCAATCCTTGGCTTGGCATATGAGCATCCTCACTCCTCCCCACCTCTCCCTACCTCACCCCACCCCAGCCCAGCCCATGATCTGGCTCCTACCTTCTGCTCCAACCTCACTTTGCTCCCCTGCTTACATTCCAGCAGCTCTCAAAATGCAGTTTTCTCGTACTTCTGATCCTTCCCTAGGCAGCTTCCTCTGCCCAGGGGTCCATCCCTCTCTCTCTACTGACATAACAAATTCCTCGTCTTCTTCCAGCACCCAGCTCAAACAGCTCATTTGCCCAAAATCCTTTTGTCCACCCACCAAGCAGACTTCACCACTCTCCTTATTTTCCCACATCCCTCCTTCACAGAACTTTCCACCCTCTATTTCACAGGCACACCTTTACATGGTTCTCTCTCCTGATAAATGGTGAGCCTCCTAAGGGTTTTGCATTCATGCATACATGTGTAAGTCCTTGAATGTCTATTGTCTTGGTCACTGTGTTAGAGGCTGTAAATTTGTGGATCAACAAGACAGACCTGGTCCTTGTTTTCATGGAGTGTGCAGTCTCTAGATTAGGAAGTGAGATGGGGATAATACATACTCCACAAAGGCTGTGACCAGAAACAAGGTCATATAAGCAGTGGATCTGGCTTATAGCAGTGGATTGATAAATGTTAGCTCCCTCTCAACCCCATCCCACCCCCGCCTCCTACCCCCTGCTCTGGCTTACCCTAGTTTGAAGATCATTACCTCCCTCCTCAATCCCAGAAACTCCTGGATGCCATACCTATGGAGGCAGGGAAAGAAGAGGCTCTCCAGCTGAGGTCTCTTTGCTCAACCCATAGGCAGGTGGAGGAGAAGGAATCCACAAGGCCAAGATTTTGCTCAAGGCTGTGCCTTCTCCCCTCCTTAACTGTCATAACCTTCCTCGTGCAAGACAAGATAGTGTCAGACATCAGACAGGACCCCAGCACACTCCAGAGTGTGTTCTGATTATGTGTTTCTCCTGTCTGGCTCAGAACCCACCCACCCAGTATCAGATACATCCTACTCAGCAGGGGTACCCTTCAACCCCACCAAACCACTCTTTCTCAGCAGAATCTCAGCCTATTTTCCTGCCCATCTCTGACTCTTTGGGCATCCCTGTTAGAACGATCTTTGCCCCTGCCATCTGGCCAGTTCTTGGATCTCTCTGGAAAAGCCCCATCCAAAGGATGGATCCTCTGCTCACAGTGCCCACGTTAGATGCTCATAGGTGGAATCCTCTCCCCTTCCGTCTCAAAGCCCTCCCCTTCCATTACATGGGAGGGATGAGGGATCCCCACTGGAAATCAGGCATCACTGATAATATCAGACTAGGAAACTGAGGCCTAGAGAGAGGCATCAATAGGCCTGAGTCACAGAGGCACACCAGTCAGGCCAGCCCAGAACTCAGAATTCTTTCCACTGCCTTAGTGGCCTCTCACCATCCCAAGTGGCGAAACTCAGGACCCTCTGCCCTTCAGCAGAGCCGTGAACCTCAGAGAAGACACAGATTTACCCTAAGGGTCACCCTGGCCTGGGCATGCTTGGTTTTCTGTTTCAGAGCCCCTTCCCATCTGGCTCCAACTTGGGGAGCACCAGGCCTGGAGGCACCCCTCCTCCTCCTCGAGAGCAGGAAGCCCTCCCTCACCCTTTCTGGCCTCTCCTGGATGCCTAAGTCCAGTGAGTATTCACCTGTTCACCCGGGTGATCCTGTGCCCTTTCAATCAGCCAGCGATCCCTGGGCAGCCCCTGTGTGCTTGGCCCTCCAGGCCTGAGGACACCACGGGAGGGGCACAGCAGTGACACTCCCCTGTTCTGCCTCAGAGGGAAGAGACAGTGCTGGCTGTCAGCAAGGGGAAGCCAGCGTCCGGGGCAGCCCACACCTTCCTGCTCCCTTCTCAGGGCAGGAACATGGTATGACTTCAATTTGCTTTCTATGGTTCTCCAGCCTGCTTGGCATAGCGGTATTTGGGGATGCTTTTTAAAAATACAGAGCCCTAAGTCCTACTCCGCAGATTCTGCTAGGTCAGAGATAGGCCCAGAAATCTGTTTCACAGCTCCCTGGTGACTCGGATGGAGTTGGGCCAAAGGCAGATGCGGTGAGGGTGTGGGAGGAGGGGAGGCAGAGAATGAAAGCCTCAGCCCTCCCCCTTTGTCCGCTGAGCCCCGAGCAGAGGCATGTGGCCTTGTCAGCTTCAGAGCTCAGCCCAAGTCCATGTTTACTCCAGTCAGCCGGAAAAGTGAACAGAGGCAGACGGACCAGACTCCAAACTGACCCTGCCGCCAGCAAAACCAGGCTCTCCTCAGCCTTGACTCCCCTACTATTGACACTGGAGACAGGTTACTCCCCACACCCCCATCCGCACACAGCACCCATTGAGCAACTCTCTGACCTGGACCCAGGCCAAGCCCAGACTCATCAGTCCACAGTCCCAAGGTCAAAGAAGGCGGGCTGCCCGGGGACAAGAGGACTATGAGCTCCGACACCCCCGCCACTGCCCAGTGGGGAGGGCTTTGTGCCTCTCACAGCAGTGCCCCCCAGCCCCAGAGCAGCTGCCCAGCACATACCTCCTCGCCCCCGCCACAGGAACCCCCACTCCCATTGCCATAACTGCCTAGACTGACAGAGATGAGAGGTCAGCAGGGTACCTCCTCTGCTGGACTCTACCTTTCCCAGAGTCTTTGCCCATCTCTCTGGGTCTCTACACTCAAACCACATCTGCCAGGCCAAGAGCCCTCCCTCTGCTCTTCACCCCCCATCCAGGGGTGCCACCCACACCTGGCACCCTGGCCCATGGCAGTCATCTGGGTGAAAGGGGTAAGATGACCTGGGAAGACAGCTGCTACCCTAAGTCTCTACAGATCCTCATACACTTGACCCCAGATCTCAGTGCCCGCCCCGGCTGCCCCAGGGCAAAGACCTCTCAGTGCCCTGGGGGGTCAAAAAACGCAGCTGTAGCTTGCCCTTTCTCACCACCACACTTGCTTTAGGCCCCAAGGGGAAACATATTAGTATCTTCCTCTTTTGGCGCTATGGCTGCAGGCCTGTGGGGGTGGGGTGGGGGACAGTGAGACGGTGAGCCCCCTTCCCCTTTGACTCCCTCTCTCTGCAATCTCTACAGTCTCTGCGACCCTCTTCTTTGGGTCCACCCTCTCCTTGACCTAGTTCTCCCTCAACAGGCATTCTAGCCCTGAGTTCCCTGGGTTCTGCACAATCCAATCTCTCACTGATTCCCCTCAACAGACCATTCTCCCCCAGGCCGGGGTTCCTTCAGATCCCGCCATCAGGGCAGGGGACAGGGAGCAGGAGAAGGCTCCCTGAGGTCTCCTCACAGGGTTCTCTGCTATTCTGGCTTCCCACCCCCACCACACACTTGGCCATAATTGTCTGATCCACCGACAACTGATTATCACCTTCCGGCTCCCCATCCCCCCTCCAGCAAGCTGGCCATTTCCAGTCAGGCCAGAGACCAGAGTCCACCCGCAAAGCCCTCCTCGGGATGAAAGAAGACCGCCAGCCAGCCACAGCAGTTAAGTGTTGCTCAAGTCCAACTAGGTTGAAACTTCCTAGGGTCCCCTCCCTCTCCCTACTTTGGCCTGTCTTAGCTGCTGGCTAACGTAGGAGTGGGGCTGGATCCACTGATCTGAAATTTGCCATCCCCCATCCACCACCCCATCTCTGATTCGGCAAAAGACTAGCCCCTGGCCTCTGCGCAGTCCTGCGACCCCAGAAGTGGTGGGTTAGAAAGGAGGAGGAGGAAAGAAAGCAGGCGAGGCGCAGGTTCCTGGAAGGCGTCTTTAATCAGAATTTGGTAGTACACAAGCTCTCCGGATTGTCTGCATTAACATACAGGGACTTTAAAAGGCACAAGATCCCTTGCACAGCGACACCTGACGGCGGGGCGCCCCCCACCCCCGCCCTGCGTGGCCGTGTGCGCGGGGGTGCAGAGTCCGTGTCCTACCCCCTCCCCCCAACCCCGGCGGCGCCGCGCGTGTGCGTGTCGGTTTCAAGTGTTGGATTTGTACAGTACTCGCAGTCTAGGGGCAGGGGCTCAGTGCATGCTCTTCTACCTGGGCCCTGGAGGGTGGGGGGGGGGGGGGCCCTGACGCCACTCTGTACACTGAGGACACACCCCGGAGAGAGAGAAAGGGAAAAAAAAAAAAGCGTCCCATCTTCGCGCGTGTGTGGTTTTGAAGTTTTTCGTGCATGCTTATGGCTGGCCAGGGTCGGGAAATAGTGCAAGCTTATAGTACAGTATTATTGCAGTACAAAATGGGGGGCGGGGAGTTATGATGGGATGGGGAGGCCCAGGAATAAACAGGCTGGGATTCGGGACCTCCAGGAGGATCCTCTCGCCAACCCCCTTCCCATCCCTGCCTCCCGATGCCGGGAGGGGGCTCCTCGGGCCCCTGGAGGGAAAAGGCTGCGCTGGGCCCTCGGCGAGCTTCCCCATCCCACCAGACAAACCTCCCAGCGGGGCAGGGGCCAGCCCTCTCCTCATTCAATACTGATGGCCACAAGGGCCCAGAACCCCACTCCTCTCCCACCGAAGCCCCTCCAAGTGGCTGGGGGTGGGGGTGGGGAAGGAGTCGACGGAGCAAGTGCAAAGGAAGCAGATGTTGGTCCCTGAGTTTTATTTGCGGGGATGGGGAGAGAGAAGAGCTGGAAGTGGGGGCATGTTTGGGGACCCCCAGGGCCCTCTGTGGTGTAAGTTGGGTGGGGCAGGAGACACGGAGGCTGGGGCTGGGGCCAAAAGGGGGGGGGGGGGTGTTGGGTGGCTCTGAGAGACCTAGGCTCAAAGCTTGGCTCCCCCTCAACTCTGGGCTCTTTGGCATCCAATTGCAAGGCCAATTTATTTGGGGCAGGGAGGGGTAGGGGCAGCCCTGTAGGCGGTGAGGTAACAGGAATCCGGTGTGGGCGACCCGGGCTTTTGAAGCCCGGAATTGGCCAGCTCCCTCTCCCAGCCCTAGTCAGCACCCTGCCCTGGAGCACGGAAGGGCGAGCCTTCACACCCGTCCCGCTCCACCCCGGGCCGGGGACCCGGCGGCCCAGAGCCGGCGGAGGGGAGCCAACTCAACCTTAGCGCGCGGCGGGGCGGGAGGCGGCGGGCGGCTGTGGGGCGAGAACCCGGGAAGGACTTTAGCAGCAGGCAGCTCGGCGGGGAGGGGAAGCAGAGGCTGACGCCCGGGGGCGCCCAGGAGGATTACTCTGGCGACGTGAGCGGCGTGGCTCGAGCTGGGGGACTCGGAGGCCGGGCGGTCGCCTGGTCACGCCGCGTAGCAGCTAGTTAAAAAGACTGGAACGTACATTCGTGGTGCAACGGCCGCGGGGGCGGGGACAAAAGGGAATGTAGGGGATGGGGGTCCCAATACAGTGATAAACCTGCCAGAGGGGCCCGGAAACACGATCCTCGCGCTCTCCCGGGCTGGGCCGCTAGTCTGCTGTCCGGAGAGTGCATGAAGTGTGCGCGCAGCTACTTCATGTGTAGGGGGTGTGTGTGTGTGTAGGGGGTGTGTGTGTGTAGCAGAGAGAGAGCCTGTTAGTCGTGGCAAGGTGAACCCCAGACCCCGCACCCTGACAGCCTGTGCGGGTAAAAGGGAGAGTAGGTGGTGGGACGCACGGCGGAACCAAGTGGAAGCGGAGGTCTCGGAAGGTTTCCATAGTCCTTTGGGCTTCACTGACCCTCCTCCCCACGGCTTCTCAACTCTTCCCTTGAGGGCTGGGGTCGCCGTTCAGGCCCAGGGGCTCCCTAAACTGGGAAGCCCACTGGGTGGTGGGGGAAACCATTGGGGATGTTTGAGGGTTGTTGTCCTCAGTCTAGGAGCCTCTCCCTTAGGGAGAAGGATGCTTTAAAATTTTCAGAGGCTGACCCCACCAGTCCTGGGGGCACCTCTGTCCCTAATAGGAATAATGCAAACTTTGGGGACATGCCCCCCAACTTAAGGAGAGTGATCTGCCACGCTCCTTGTTACCAAGGACTGCCCATGGGGGTGGGCTGATTCCTGCCCTATGGGGTGGAATCCAGTGGAATTTGGGAGTTGGGTGGGGTGGTGTTCAGGCTTTCCTTAGAGGTCTATGCCTCCATCCTCAGGTACCAAATCAACCCGAGCAGGGGATATCGCATTCTCTATGCTTCCATAGCCAGTGACCCCCAGAGCCTACCTATGCATGGTCCTCTCTGATCACCCAATTAGACACACTGCCACGGCTCCTCTGCTCACCCAGTGGCCCAGACCTCCCAACCACTGCCTGGGAAGACAGCACCACCCCTCCCCAGAAAAGGGGACCTAAAGAGGGCAGAGGAGAAATAGCAAAGGAGGGTCCTGGGACTCCCCACAAAGAGGAACACAGGTTTTCCTGGGATTGAAGGGACCTGTCCCTCCTGGCTGGGGGAGCAAGGGTTAATGTACCAGCATGGCTCAGAGATTCCACCATTTCCTCCTTATGCTGGGCAGGGCCATTCCTTTTTTCCCCACAACTGGAATTGCAAAGGAGATGGCTGGGATTGGGATGCTAGAGGTTGTGGTGAGTATTGACTGGTTATTGCTGTGACCCAAGCTGCCTTAAGTGGGTGGGGGTGTCTATTCATTACCGGGAATTTACTAGTGCATTTTTCCAGTGACAGGATCCTAGGATCCTGTCTTACAGAGAAAATACTGGTCCTTTGAGGAGGACCCCACTTAACATGAACAAACCCACTGGCCCACACACACACTTAGGCATACACACCAAGAGCTCACTGACATGTACACACAGCACACACCACACATCCCCACTGGTCGTGAGCTGCCTGTTCTTAAGAAGGCCACCCAGTTTGTGTTCCTGGGGAAGAACACTGTCCCCATTTGAATGCTTACAGTTTTGGATAGACGGGGGTAGGGGGATCCTCAGGCTCAGAGAGTTTGCTCAGAGAGGTTGCAAACTGAGTTCAGGGTCTCTGCTTGTAAACCAATTTTGTTTAGTTCACACAGTGGTTTTTCTTTAAAAAGTTGTTTTTTAAAAAATTAGATGCCAATATTTAAAAATAGATTTCACATTAAAGGTGGAAGATACTGGCAACAGTTGGTTGAGCTGAGGATGGTGGGGGTCCCTTTGTTTACCACAGTCTCCACAAGTGCCCTCTCCCTGACACTGCTTGGCTCCTATTGATGTGAGTTGAGATGAGTTGGTGACACTCATCTCAAATCTCCATGGTCAGTGGTATGGATGCCAGTATCTGCCCTGCCTGTGAGCTTGACCCTAGGGATCCCACCAATGCCACTGAGGACAGGGTTTTAAGCACCTGCTTTCTCGCTGGAACTCTTACTCCACCCACCTAATCCCCAGAGCTGCTCTGGGCATGCTTGGGGCCATGTGGGACTGAGAGGTTGGGGGGTCTCTGGAGAGACAGGGTCCAGCCATTTCAACCAACCCCAGAACTCTGGAGTGACCACCCATCCACCCCCAACTCCATCCCATGCCCAGTGGGATGGAGAAGGAAGGAGAGTCTGATTCATAGATAACTTCCTTCTTCCTCAATAGAGCAAGGAGGGGCCAACCAGTAAGGACAGTAAATAATAAACAGACCATAACACAGACTGAAACACTTTAAAACTCCTATCAAACAAGTCCTCAGTTATTCGGCATTGGCGGGGGGTTTTAATATGCTTTTGTAAATTAGATATTCTGATTAATCCATTTAATGCAGATAATACTGGGATCTACTTCCTAGGCTATTAGGATTAAATGAGTTATTTTTGTAAAGTGCTTAGATCACTGCCTGGCACATGATAAGCTCTGTGTGCCAGTGACTGTTAAATAAAATAAATTAATTAATAATTGGAAGCCACCACTACATGCAGGGTGTGGCTTTAAAGTACAAAAATAGCATCTTCTAATACATAAAGAGTGCTGTTCCTTTTCAAAGCTGACCTCAGGGAGGCTATGCGTTTGCCCCAGGCAGGATATCTTTTCTTGAAACACTCTGGCATCTTCCTTGGGAAACCCTTAAGAAAAAAGCTTGACAACACTCTGGGCTCACAGCTTCCCTGCCCAGCCCAGGACCCAGAGACAAGCAACTGGATTCCAAACCACATGGGGGTCTGCTGAGCTTCACATGAACTTACTTCAGCACACGTGGCTTCAAATAGCCTTAGATGTTCCAAAAGTCAGAGCTACCCTCAAAAGGTAATAATATCAAGACCACTTCCTGGTCTTAAGACCACTTCTGGTTAGCTCAGAGCTTTATGGCTTATAAGACAGTTTCTCCTCCACTACGGAGGGCATATAAAAAGATGTCCCGCAGAGGACAAAATGTTTTGAGTCATGATCTTTAAAGGACACACTCTTTCCCACAATAGTCAGTTCTGGGGTGTGTGTGTTTGAAAAATTCAGCTACTTTGGGAATGCTAAACAGGATTCCCCACCTCCAAAACCTTTGGAAACACTGAAGAAGTGAAAGTGAAAGTCGCTCAGTTGTGTCCGACTCTTTGTGCCCCCATGGACTGTACAGTCCATGGAATTCTCCAAGCCAGAATACTGGAGTGGGTAGCCTTTCCCTTCGCCAGGGGATCTTCCCAACCCAGGGATTGAACCTAGGTCTCCTGCATTGCAGGCGGATTCTTTACCAGCTGAGCCACCAGGGAAGCCCTAATACATGTCTGATGCTAAATCAAGGCTGAAGCTAGTGCCGTCATCTTTGATAGGTCACAAGGCACTTTGGGATCTTAGAGTACCGCAGGGCTCTGGTCATGGTGTGGGAGCTGTGCTCAGGGTCAGGTAGTAGAACCCTCTGGAAGGAAATGCCGGATAACAGAGGGCTTGGTTTCATCTCATCCCAGACAGCGGGGGCCCTGCCCCCAACTGCTGCTGATTGTGGAGTGGCTGGTGGACAGACTCCCCTTCATTTCAGCCCCTGCTGCTTGCCGCCCGCAAGAGAGCATGGAAAGAGGGCCAGAGGAGAGCGAGGAGGGAGGCAGGCAGTGCCAGAAGGCTGGGAGTAGGGCTACTGGCCATCCCACCCCCCAACTTTGTGCTTTGATTTTTCTCTTTTCTTGAAGGGTCTACCCTGACCCCTCCTCTGCCTTCTGCCATCACAGGGCGCAGAGCCACCCAAAACAGCCCAGAGGGCAACAGAGTCTTGGACCTGAGGAGGTTCAAAAATGAGCAGTCAGGATGGCGGTGGGTCCCAGTTTGGCTTCCATTCCCAAACGGGGAGGGTGCTCGTGGCCCAGCTACCCTTAAGCTATCCTTTTGGAGAAAGGAGTGAGGTGGGTATGGGCTTGGCTCACATGGGTGAGCCACCTATGATAACAGTTTGGCTCAGGGCACTGTTCACTGACTGTGGCACCCTTAGGTTGAGGCAGGGGCCCTGAGGCCTCTGCTGGAACCAGAGACAGGAGATGAAGGGAGATGAGTTGGGAGGAAAGCAGACATCAAGTGAAGAAGGAAGGAGAAACAGGAGCCAGGATGATAGTAGGTACATAGGGAACTACCAAGGATTACACAAACATCTTTCTGATTCCCTAAGAGACACACACACACTCACACTCATACACACCCACCTGCACAGAACTGCAGCACTGGGCAACTTCAGTGGGTGCCATTCACATCAGGGGCTATGAAACTGGCACTCCCTAGAATTGTGCAGTGCACAGCCTGAGCATCTATCCATGGCAACCCTGCCACATGCACACATTCTCATACATAACCACACTCATGCTCATAAGTGTACCAGCACAAAGCACACACACAGAGGCAACCTTACTGCAATAAACACTTTGCAGGCCTTCAGGCCTCCTCCTCTCCTTCCCTTCCTGTACTGGCCCTGCCCTTCCTAGAGCCATCTTCACCACTGCCCCACTCCCCAGGGGAACAGAGGTGCTGGATGACATGAGCCGGAGTGAAGACAGAGGACCTTGGGGTCCCTGCAGTGACAGGCTGGGTGCTGAGAAACAGGCAGAAAGCGCAATCTGGCATCCTGATCCCCCTCCCATCTCCTGATCCCCCTCTGATCAGCCTACCCAGTGTTCAGTCTTCACCAAAGCCCCTAGGGACCAAAAAGCTTGGCTGAGCACCCACTGGAAGGAGTCACCCTCTAAGAGGGGCATTGGTGGGACTGCTGCTGTCTGGAATTTGTTCTGAGCTCACAGTTCTCACATCCTTAACAACCACCCTCTCTGCCACTACTACTAGGCAGGGCCCATCACCCCGAGGCCCCAGCTTGCTTTGAGGGGCAGACCCCAGACCCCTCCCTGTGCGTCCCTCCCCAGCTCCTAAGGAGCTGGGCCAGGCAACATATGCCCCAGGGGAGGGGCAGCCTACAGTGGGCTGAGCTCCAGGATTCCTGGGTTGAGATGCAGGAGGGCAGGGCATTGTCCTCCGTGACTGTGGCCTGGGAAGGGCTCACTGAGTCACAGGGCCACTTCCTCCCACGTCACTGAGTACAGAGGCACTTTCCCACCAAACCCCAAAGCTGGCTGGCCATACACTGGGCCACACACCTCGCCCTGCCCAGAGAGACAGACACACAGCGCACCAAAAGGGACCGTCTCCCGGCATCCCCTCCCCAAGAGTGGACCATGCCCAGCCATGCCAAGAGATCACAGATTAAACAGAATAAGCGCCCTCCCAGACTGACTCTGACCCAGCACGCCTCTCCCTGACACCTTAGTTTCCACCGGACTCTGGACCCACTGGTGGCTCCAGCCCAGAGCCCCTGTCCTGTCCCAGAAACTGCACCAACAGCCCCACCCCTCCCTGCACCATTTGGCTGGCACCAAGCAGAGGGAGTCGATGGAGGGGGTGAGGGGTGGGGGGTTACAGTACCTTGGGCCAACGTTATAGGGGCTGTATTGCATGACAGGGAGGGTCGGGGTGTGTGAGTGTGTGATTATTGCGTCCTGGGAAGGAACCACGTCTCTGCCTGCTCCCCACCGACCCCCCCCACCTGCCCCCTCCAGGAGGGGGGGGGGCCCAGCCTAGGTCTTGTGGGTGAAGCGGGCCCACACCTGCTGCAGCTGTGACCGCGAGATGCGGAGCACCGAGGGCACGAGTCTGTGGTTGCCGGCGGCCAGGGGCGCGTGGCGCCGGTGGGGCGCCCGCACGGGGCTGCTCTCCGCCGAGCGGCTGCGCTGAATGAGGGAACCGGAGGAGCTGCCGCCGCCGGGGTGAGGGTAATGCTCGGTCTCCAGCGTGGAGGAGGAGAACACGGAGGACGCCAGTCGTCGCAGGGGGCTGTACCGCGGGAGGGAGTGCCCCGAGAGTCTGTCCTCCTCCAACTGAAAGAGACCAAAAGAGTGGAGGGAAAAGAGGTGTCAGGCACAGACTCGATCGACAGCTCCGTCTCGGGGGCCACCCACCGCTGACAGCCCCTGCGGCGCCGGCGTCGCGGGCAGGTGGGCAGGGTCCGGACCCTCCCGTTCTGCCTCACCACCTAGGCTCCGGCCTCCAACGCCCTTCCCCCGCCTCCTCCTCACACCATGGTCTCCTCCCGGAGACCTTGCTCACTCACCTTCTTCAGGAAGCCTTCCTGGCTTAGCTCTATATAGTTTGGAGTTCCCTCTGGGCTGGGGAAATCCTGCCCCCTCCCCCTGGAAAGACCGTTCTAAAATGTATCGGCATTTGTGCACCATCTGTCTCCCCAGCTGGACTCTGCGCCCTTCATGAGGTCGAGAGAACACCAGGTAAGTGCCCTCTGCGATGACAGCCCTGCCCCCATGCTCAGAGTCTCAGTGACGAGGTGGCAGAAGGGAAGGACTCTGAAGTCCAACTACATGTTTGAATTCCAACTCCACCACTTAATACCTGGGTGACCTCAAGCAAGTTACTTTACTTCATGCCTCAGCTTTCTCATCTGTAAAATGGGAGTAACTACGGTTTCCTAAGACTCTTCTTATGAGGATTAGGTGTTATAATATGCAAAGCCCTTAGAATGGTACTGGCCATGGTGTAAATGCTGTGTCATGTGAGCTGTTTATCACTCTCAAGAATGAAGAAAGAGTTTAGAGGATTGGGGGGTGGAGGAGCCAGTTGAAGTCATTTCTCCCAGGCAGCTTTTCCCTGTCTAAAGTTGAGAGACATGGCAGGGCTTGGCCACCTCACCTGGCCACCCCATGCCCCGCTGCTCTCATGCCCTCAGAGGGAAAAGAGAAAATGGGCTCTGTCCCAGGCATGTGGGGACAGGAACAATGACTTGCTGTCATCTGACCTTGCCCATCCTGACCCCAAGCTCTTCCTGGGACCGAGGCCAGTTTACAAAGCTTTAGGTGGCGCAGTGAGGACTGGCTGGGCCAGCTGCTAAAGGGCTGAGGAGGAGGGCGCCCCGTGGCCACTGAGTGGGGGTATCCAGGGGCCTGGTGTGGAAAGGGGGAGAAAGGATATGCTGTGGGTCGCCTTACACTCACTGGCCTCACCATGGTTTCCCCTCCTGCTTCTTTGTGGCCAAGTCTAGTATCCTTCTGAGCTAGTCCTGTCTGCACTGAGGGTTACGTGTCCATCGGCCCACGTGGCCATACCAAGGGCCAGCGGCACCCACCATTGTTCACACCCTTCTCAAAGCACATGTTGGCGGCTCCAGTTCAGCACCTCAGGCAGAGTTTGGTCAGCTGCCAAAGGGACTTAGTTCCAGCATGTCCTGCCCTTTCAGGCCAGGCACCACTTGTGGCCACCTCCCTGTCCTCCATGCCCAGCTGAAGTGTCACACCTGTGAAGCCACCCCAGCTTTCCTGGCAGGCTGGCTCCATTCTGAGCAGACAAGAGTCTGCCGTTATGTCCCTGTAGCCCCTTGAGTGTAAACACCGTCTCCACCTTTGCATCCTCGCCCTACCCCCTTGCCTGTGAGCCTGATTCATCTTTGTCCGCCAGCCTCTTGCACACGTGGCAGGGAAATGCTCTAGGGGCTGCCAAACAAATGTCCATGTCCTCAGGAAATGTTGACTCGCTGGGTTATCAGCCAGAGACAACTGGTGAAGGAGGGTAAACATCCCTCCCCTAGACCCCACACTCTGTCCACTGCCCTCCCCTCTGGCCTAGCTTTCCCGGCCACTTCTGATTTGCACGGTGAATTCCAGAGAGGAGAAATGAAGGTGTGTGTAAGAAAAAAAACATTCAAGGGTCATGGTACGCACACCAAAGAACAACAGATGCTCTAAGACTGCCTGGTTCCACACTATCCTTGTCCTTACTCCCCATGGAGACGTGCAAGTGTCCCTATCTTTAAAGGTTGCTTTTAGGAGGAAGTTCACACATCAGACCCCAAGCAGACGGAGCTGGGACTCAGAGGGGCTTCCTTGCACAAAGGTTGTAGGGTGGGGTCCCTGCAGGGACTTCCTGCCTGCCCTGAGCCACTTAATCTAGTTGTGTTACAGGATGCAGGGAGGTCCACAAACTGTGATTCCAGGTGCAGTCAGGTGTGGAGACCTCACCCAGGCTCAAGACTCTCTCCAGACCAAAAGAAGGAAAAAAATATGCCAGTCCACCCCTCCCTCTTCCCCTGCCCTCGGCGAAGGAAGGGCTAGGCTTCACTCTGCTGCACTGAAACCCTGGAAGACACATGTCCTGCCCCACGTGCTCACACCCAGACACACACAGAGATACCGACATGCCCACAGGCACACCTGCTGCCATGGCCCAGCCAGCAGGCACACACGTGTGCACACGCAACACAAACAGACACCACAAAGGCTCTTTTTGACCCTGCACAAACCATCTGCTGTCTCTGGTCTGTTTGTTCCTCTCTCTCTCTTTCTTTTTTTGTCCCGTGGCTTGTGGGTTCTTAGTTCCCCAATCAGAGACAGTGCCCCCTGAAGTGGGAGCACAGAGTCTTAACCACTAGACCACCTGGGAAGTCCCAGATTCAGCCTTGTTTTTTCTTTTTTTTTTTTTGTCTGCACTGCATGGCTTGTGGGATCTTAGTTCCCCGACCAGGGATCGAACTTGCATCCTTGGCAGTGAACATGCCTAACCACTGGACCGCCAGGGAAGCCCCTGATCCTCTCTTAAACACACAGCCCTCAGACTGTGTGGCTCCGAGCACAGCCCTGGAGCCAGCTGGCTGGATTCAAATCCCACTTCTACCCCTTAGCAGCTGGTGACCCAGGGCTACATACTTAGCTCCTCTGAGCCTCAGCTTCCTCACCCTGTAAGCAGGGGTGGCCTCTGCACTGTGTCGCTGTGAGGGTTACGTGGGAAGAATACAGAAGCTCAGGTAAGCAGCGCTGCTCTTTATTCTCATTAGAACCATCTCTGTGGCGACTACCCCGCCAGCGGGGACACTGTAGATGTCCGGGGTTCTCCACACACCACATGCTCTACACACTCTGAAAGTGCACCCACATGTGTGTGCGCGGACACATGGACACACCCACACACCACTGCACACTCTTGGGTAAACTGACACAGAAGAGCACACACGCGGCTGTAGAATGCTGCCCAAGCTCACTTCTGTGCACTGTGGGGAAACCAAGGCCTGCACAACCTAACACCCCGGCCAGACTCACACGACCCCATTGCTTGCTGAGACGGGCAGTACCCATCCTTGTCATCAGCAGGACCTGAGCCCAAGACTGACAGTACAGCAGGCCTGTGTCTGCTCCTCCAAATCTCACCCCCTTGGCTGGAATTCCCCAAAGTGAGGCTGACTCCCAGGACCAGGGGGGTATCTGAAGGTGAGAAAAGCCTCCCAGATGGCTCAGCTGCACAACTCTGAGACTAGAGTAGTGCACCAGGAAGAGACTAGAAGGGCCCAGGTCCTGTACTCGGCCTCCTGACTTTAATTCTGGGCTTTCTGTCCACCCCACATGCACCACCACCATCTGTCCCCCTTCCTAGACCCTGCACCTCCCGAGGGCCCAGCCTGTTGTGTGTCTGATCTCTGATGCCTCTGGTCTCTGACACAGAGGCGCAGTAGGTGTGGAATGATGAGGTGATGAATGAATGAGAGGGGATCAAGGGAGCCCAGACGGATTCTGCTCCACCTCCTGCTTACCCAGTGCTGGTTCTGATGGGAACAGAGCCCGGGTCAGCAACATAGCCATGCTGCCCAAGCCCTGCCCTGGCTGAGCCTCCAACTCAGGCTGGCTAGGACCTCTCAGGGTGGGGGCTCATGGTCCCCATTTTTTGAGCCTCCAGTTTTCCAGTGCCCCGGACAAGGCCAGGATGTACAGTCTCAGGATCTCAGGTTAGAAACTGTCTCTTCTACACACCGGGATGGGGCCTGAAGACAGTCCTGTCTGGAGCCGCCTCCTCCGGGGCACCGGGGTCTCCTGGCTAGGCCTCCCGACCTGAGCACTCAGTGGAACCGGCCCTGCACCCGGCATCTCCCAGAGTCTCCCGTGTGCAGGCCCCCACACGGGACAGTCGAGGGGAACGCACGTGGGCCCTGAGCTCTCTAGCATCACTTCCTTGGCTCTCCCCAGTCCTCTGAGGGGACATGGACCCCAGTCAGCACCCAGGGTGAGTGGTGGAGCCACTTCCTGGGTCAGAAGTCAGTCTCTGCACCACACAGGGAAACCCAAGCAGGCCAGGGACCTTCTGCCTGTTCGGACACCCCATATTTGCCAAAAAAAAACCCCAGAATACCATGAGACGGGCTGCAGCCCCTCACCCCAGCATTTATGATGCAGCCACCACCAGGCCTCTCTGTGCCCATCCTGTCTCGTCCCTTAGGCCTCCCACACGAGAAGGCACCACGGCAACCTGACCGGGTCCTCCCAGGGCTGCCAACATGCCGGCCCCTGTGTCCGGTTTACGGTCCCCCCCTGCCCTGGATCCTTCCCTCCCCATCACTGTCCAACATCCTGGCTCTCAGAGCTCACCCTCGGCACAGTGCCTGCTCTGACCCAGCACACCCCCCGCTGCCCTCGCCCCTCTTCAGCAAGCTCCTTCTCGACTCAGGGAGCCCTCTTCCTGGGTGTTCTCGCCCCTTCGTCTCACTCTTTTTCAAGGTGTGAATCCCAGCTCTGCCTTCACCCTGGGCTCTCCCCACTCCACATAGTCCTCTTTTGAGTGACACCACCCACTCCTGTGGACTACGAGATCCCCAGATTCATATCTCTCACTGAGATCTCTCTCCTGAACCCCAGTGCCTCCACAGTGGATATCCCCCAGGTACCATGAGGTCATTGCGTCCAAATCTGAGTTGATGCTCCCTTTGAAACCATTCAGCGACAGCTCCGCTGCCCACCCAGAACGCCCGGTGTCAGCAGCGACTCCCTTGGTCCTCTCCCCAACACCCCCAGACTCCATCCACCCTGCCCCACATCCAGAGTCCCCTCCCTGCTCCACGCCCCCAGGGCGCTCTCCTGCTGGCGTCTGCCCTGTGGCCTTCCTACTGATAGGTTTGTGCCCCTTCAATCCATTTTCCACACAGTAGCCAGAGGGACCCTTCAAAAGTATCAATGGCATCATGTCGCACCCCTGCTTAAAAGCCTGCCACGCCGTGCCGTGCTAAGTCGCTTCCACTGTGTTCAACTCTGTGCGACGCCATGAACTGCAGCCTGCCAGGCTCCTCTGTCCTCTCAGTGGCTCACCAAGCCTTCAGAATCCAGCACCAAGGCCAAGGCCCTCCTGGACGGGGCCCTGGGACCCAGCTCGCAGCCTCGTCTGCTGCAACCCGCCGATCAGTGTTTCTGATTGCCGCCTCTGGGCCTTTGCACACCCTGTCCCCATGCTCTGGGAGGTCTTTCTCCTGTTTTGTCACCTGGCTGACACTGCCCCGAAGGCGAGACTCAACTCAGAACCCTGCCCCCCACAATCATGCTTGGAGACCCTTAAAGCTGCCTCCCTTCATCACGGCTGCAACCATTGGGTGCTAGCCGGCAGCCCCCAGGGAGCATACGGGAGCACTCTCAGCTGCACGCCAGGACTGTGGGCATCAGGGGTGGGGAGTGGGGTGCAAGCCCAGCCTTACCTGTCTCTGCGGGCCAGTGGGATCCGACTCTCTCCGTCGGGGGCGGGGTCCAGAGTGCAGGGGCGAGTGGGAAGGGCTGCCAGGCGTCGGGGGCTGTGATGTCTCTGACCGGCCATCGGCCTGGCTCAGCTGGGGTGGCGGGGGCTGGGAAGGCGTCAGCCGCAGGTCCTCCTCGGCCAGCGTGTGCATGCCGCGTCCCCGGGGCCGGACGGCGGGCTCTGGCCCTGGCCGCCGCCGCTCCTCGGCCTCCTCGGGCAGCGGCCGCAGCTCCTCGGGTTCCTCGTCCGTGGTGCCCGATGTGCTAGGCTCAGCCCCCGGGGGGAAGTCCTTCAGCTCCGTCTCCTTGTCGATGATGACCCACTCCTTGCTGTCGAAATCCTCCTCCTCGGCCAGTGGCACCGAGCGGAAGGCATTGCTCAGGGCCTCCTGCTCCACAGAGGCTGACACGTCCATGCGGCCGCTGGCCTGCCGGTCGGCGTGGCCTGTGTCCACTGACAGCATCTGGGCTGGCTGCGAGGAGCAGGCTTGCCGCGAGGGTGAGCCAGGCAGATCCATCCGTGACCTGCAAAGCCACCCCACGTGGAGCTCAGTGCCCGGCCTCTCTGGATCCCCAAGGACCCCAAGGTGGAGCCCTATGCCTGGGACCTCCTGACTCTGCCCTTCTCCCACCCCGGGCCAGGCTCAGCCACCTCCTGGGTTGCCACCCTCCAACCTCAGTCCTTGCAAAGAACTCATGCATTCATTCAACACACATTTTCGAATGCTTACTATGTTCCAGGAATCTAAACAAGCAGTAAGTAAAATTCTTGGGCTCAAGGAACACTGCCCTCCAGAGCACTCCCAGAAATTTGGATCTTCCTAAAGATAACTTGATGCTTGCCCCACCAGGGCTTCCACCCGACCCAGGCTTGCGCCCGATGTGCCCAAGATAAACACACCCACCTGCCCTCGAGTGTGCTGATGGTTTTCTGGCCTCTTCTACCACCACCCTTCAGGCCTACCTGGCTGGTTTCACCTCCTCCAATAAACTCCAGTGACAGCCCCCCTACCAGCCCAGGACAAAGTCCACATGCTTTAGTCTGGCATTCAAGGCGCCTGGCAGCCAGACAGAGGCCCTGTTTCCCATTTCCCCTAGCCAGACCCATCTCAAAGTCACCTGCTTTTTCCTCTGTGCCTTTATAAATGCACCTCCCCCTACACGGCCTGCCCTTCCACCTTGGGCTGTCCACCCCAGCTCGGTGTCAACTCCTATAGGGAGCTGTTCCCTCTTGCATGATGGGGGGCTAGTTTGCCTTCCCAGGGCTGCCTCGGTCCCCTCACGTCAGAGCATGTGTGTGTTTATGAGTCTGCCGCCCCAGGAGGCGATGACTTCTGCCAGACAGGGGCTGGGTCCCCTCTGGCTTTTGCCTCTGGGACACTGATTCTACCTGGGGACATCTCTTTTGTTGTTATCTTAACCTGTGCTGTGAATCTCACATGGCTTGCTGAGGTTCTCAACTGGGGTTTACCGGCCCCAAGGTGAGGATATTCTTCAGGAATGCTACACAAGGAAGAACTGTCCTCCCCAACATTCCAGGGTGCCCTGCTGAGAACCGCGGAGAACTCACACTCAGGCTGTGGGCAGGGGGCTGACTGCCATCCTCCCCCTAGCATCGAACCTGTGAGGGGAGTGGTACAGATCAAAGCCTCCTGTCGGCCTTTCTCAGCCTCCTCCCACCCTGGCCTATGTGGGTTCTGCCAACACTAATCTGCATAGCATTTTTATCGATTTGTTCATAAACATAAAAAAAAACAAAGAAAGGTCACCGGGTCTTACATTCACACTCCCATTTAAGTGGCTGACGTCACTTGCTTTCCCAAGATCATGGCTTGTTTTGATGGACATGAAGGAGAGAGAGGCTGAAGATGGGGTGGGGGGTGGTTGAAGCAAGCAGGGAGGGGCACACCCTGATCCCATCTGCTTCATACACTCTCCTGCTCCCTCGTGCCCCAGAGCCCCCCAGCCCTCCAGCCTGCTTGAGATCCTGGCCCTTCCCTTCCAGAAAATCTCCCCTTGACCCTCTCCTCCGCTTAAACAAGCGTTCACTCTGAGCCAGACCAAGGTGTTCTCCAGGACTGTCTTTGCTCAGGGCATTTCCCGCCTCCCTCTTCCACTCATCTCCCTTCCAAACTGCCCTTCCTCACTCCTCCCTGTTTCCTGAACCCTCTGGGCGACTGGGAGGAAAATGTGGTCTTCTGTCCCTGGGATTCAACCTGTGAGAGTGTGAGTATCTGTGGATATGAGTGTGTGTGTAAGGGCTGACGGCTCCCTCAGGACAGGGCCTGCATCCCTCCGTCCTGGGGTCACCAGAGGGACTGGCACAGGGCTGCCCTGTCTTGAGCACCCCAGAGGGGCACTGTGCCAGTCCCGGAGGTGGAGCGCAGTTTGGGGCAGAATCCAGAGCGGGGATGGTGGCTGAGGCGGGGCAGGAGGGGACAGGGGTGTGGACAAGACCCCCTATCCCGGGGCTGGGCCTTGGGCAGCAACTCCTTTCCTGGTGCAGAGAAGGCCCCCACCTTGCTGTAAAGCCCCACCCCAAACCAAGGGACGTGGGGTATTCTCTCCACCCGAGGTGGTCCCACCCACCAGATGAGGATCCGGCCCTGGTCCCTGGCGGCCATGGGGCACCAAGCTCCACCAGCCACTCTCATCCCACATCCTAAAGGCTCACCTTGGCTCTCAACTCTCCCAACACTCCCTCACATCAACCAGGTCCCTCCTCTCTCCCTGACATTCAGACTCCCAAGCCCTGATCCCCAAAGCTTGGTCTGTCTCCTCCTCAAACACGCCCAACACCCGTTGAATCTTCTCCAGGCCCTCCGCTGGAGCTGGAGGAAGCTTCCCCAGTTGCTCTGAGGCCTCTGTAATTAGTCCCTAGGGAAAGAGGTTCTGGAAGCACACCCACCTACCATCTCAGCCTTCACCTCCTCCTATGCCTGACCCCCACCCCACGCCCCTTCGTGGCCTAAGCTGGGCCCTCTTCACTCCCACACCCTCTCCAGGGCTGGTCAGTGATTCTAACCGAGTCCCCAGTCCCAAGCGTAAATCTCATAACCCTTCCAGGGTCCCCCACCTCTGCCTGGAAACTGCCCTTCCTCCAGACCAGCTGTGAGAAGCTGATGGGGTGGGGGGGGGGACCAGGGGCCCTGGACCACACCCCTGGCTCCAGACCCACCTCCTGTCATGCAGCTCCACCCGCCCGTCTGCCGTGGACAGCCTCTCGGACTCAGGGCTGTTGACCCTCCGGTAGCGCAGAGAACGAACTGGGGTTGTCGGTGAGTCTGGGGGAGCCCGCACCGGGGAGCTGGGGACCCCCACACCACGGGTCTGCTCCTCCTCCACCACAGCGGGGGTCTGCAGGAGAGGGGAGTCCCATGAGCTGGGGCTGATGGGGCGGCTGTGGGGCTGTGGTTTTCTCAGGGCGAAGGAGGGAGCAGGAGGTCTGAGCACTGGGTGCCAGTGATCCCAGGAGGGCGTCAGGCCAAGGAGGCAGGGCGACCAGGCAGGTGGCTGGGGAGAGGGACCCATGGGTGGGGAGCAAGGGGGCAGGGGGAGAAGGCCACCCATGTCGCCCTCCCTGGCTGCAGTTACTTTTCCAATGTTGATCCGGAGTTTGTTCCGGTTGACATCCGTCTCCTCCCAGACTTCAGCCTCAGGACCCCCAGGGTGGGGGACAAGGTGGGGGCTGGGACCCAGTCCCTCGGGGGGCCGACCAGGCAGGATCGGGGGTGCATTCTCCTGGTCGCTCAGGTGCTCGCCCTGCAACACGTCCTCGGTGTTCTCCCGGAGCAGGTCACCGGGCACTGGCGTCACGTTGACCACCCTGTGGAGGCCAGGAGGGGGCCGTGGGCAAGGCTGGTGGGGGGCTGCCCTCTCCTCTAGCCCTGGAGACCACCCATCACCCTTGGGCGGGGGCACAGGAGAGGTCCGGCAGGTTGGGGGCGTCCATAGGCCCAGCTCCATCTCTGGTTCGTAGACGCTCTGGGACCACAGTACCCTCAGGTGGGTCCGGTGGGCAGAGGCTTGGAGGCGGGCTACAGCACCACCTGGCTCTGTTTATTTAGGAGATTCGCTGCTTCGTGGCCCTGCCAGCTCCCTACTGCAGTTTGCTGTCCTGATTCCTCGAGACTAGGCGTACATGCCTGCTAAGGCGCGTCAGTCATGTCTGACTCCATATGACCCCATGGACTGTAGCCTGCCAGGCTCCTCTGTCCATGGGATTCTCCAGGCAAGAATACTGGAGTGGGTTGCCATTTCCTTCTCCAGGGGAATCTTCCCAACCCAGGGATAAAACCCGCGGGCAGGCGAGTTTCTTTACCACTAGCACCACCTGGGAA
Organism: Bos taurus; assembly: GCF_002263795.3. Lineage (NCBI taxonomy): Eukaryota > Metazoa > Chordata > Mammalia > Artiodactyla > Bovidae > Bos > Bos taurus. The sequence goes on along the minus strand of NC_037350.1, from coordinate 16,861,201 downwards.
GCCCTGGGGATTAGGAAATGGGTCTAAAGAAAGAATCACTTTGGAGTTCCTCAAGCAATGTCATCACAGAACTGGCAGCACGTGTGCCGCCAAGTCCTGCTGAGTCTCCCCAGCGGGTCCCCTGACTCACTCCTGGGACGGTGGAGCAGGGGGAGACCTCCTCACTCTGGCCCCTCCCTGGGCCACTCAGTTTTGTGCTTTTCACTTGGATCTGAGTTCGCCGACTCATCGATTATAAACATCCTCCACTCAACTGAGAGCATTTTGAGGTCAGGGGCTATTAAATTTCTTCTCTGAGCCCTACAGGGCCCAGAGCTGGGGCTCAAGACCTGGCCATGTGTGATCACCAAACTGTGGGCCCCGGGGGACCCTCACTCAGGGATCCCTGCTCCCCAGAAAGGTCAAGAACTCCAAATAAGGATGTCCATTGCAGCCCCAGATTGAAGGTGGAGACATGGTAGGACTTCCTGGGATTCAAGAGCCCCGCTTCTGAGCATCGAGAACAGGAGAGACAGTCAGGTGGCGTCCGGGTAGGAAGAGGAGGAGAGGGTTGGCTTCCCAGGTGACACCGCAGGGCAGGGGTCGTCTGCCCCCCGACAGGGCCATCGCCCCTCCTGAGACTCACCCAAACATGGCTGCCGTCTGCCGGGTGTTCTGCTGGGGCGGGGTGGAGGTGCTCGTGGACAGGAGGGCGTCATTGCCCGCCTTCTCCCAGTCAAAGGCCTCGTTCTCGGCAATGCCCCGCTCCTTCATGCTGTTCTCAAACACTGACATGATCAACTGCAGGGGGCGGGGGTGGCGGGAGGACAGAGCGGTGACCCCGGGGGCTAGCCAGGAGGGGGTGGGCAGGTGCTGGGGTCGCAGAGGGGAAGACAGGGGCCTTCCAGGACAGGGAGGGGCCAAGAGGGGGCATTGGAAGGAGAAGGGCACATTGATTTTAAATGAAAACATGCACACAATATGCAAATCAGCATGCAAATTATTGTCTGGACTTCAGCTCCCCCCCTGGCTGGACACAAGCCCTTGGAGATGTGTCCCGCTCATCCCTGTCCCCAGCCTCCTCTGCCATCGCCACCGGCGCAGCGGACGCCGCAGCAGCAGCAGTTTCCCCAACCCGCCACCTGGGGTCATACCTCTGCACAGAATGCTTCGTCTGCCTGCAGTGCCCAGCCCACCGTTCTCTCCCATCTGAAGCTTTCCCTGATTCCCTCGCCCACACAGCCTCAGTTTGAACTGTTCACAGGCCTACCTGCCGCCTCTACATTTCTAGCAGCCAGCCACAGGGCTCAGTACAGGGTGTGCTGGAAGCTGTGTGGTCTGGGGGAACCCCATGAGGCTCAGTTAGGACTAAGGGGCATGGTCTCCTGACTACCCAAGTAAGGGATCTCTGCCAACAACCGGGTCTCTGGGTTTAGGAGGTGGCAGTCCCCCAGACGTTCCCACTTTGACTTAGCTCTCTCTCCAGACAGTTCTCTCTGCTAGCGGGACCCCCTTTACTGTGGGCCCACTGTGGGCCTGACACTATCCGTGTTCCCGAGGGGTGTGGCCATGCCTGGCACACAGCAGGTCCTGGCAGAACACTGTATTCCCCATTCTTTGATCAGGGTCAGCAGGTCCCATAGGAGTGTGGTGAGGGCACCTTGGAAAGAGCCCTGGACTTGGAGGCAAGTGTGCCCGAGCCCTGCCCTGCTCCTCACCAGGCTACCAGGCCTCAGTTTCCTCATCTGTGAAATGGGGACAATCATCCCACTTGGTCTCCTACAGAGTTTCGATGTAAAGTCCTTGAAAGCACTTGGTTTCATTAATGATTAAGTGCTGGAATAATAACATGAAGAACACGCAATATCACCAAAGGCTTGTTTTAAAGCTTAAATGAATTAAGTGAGGAAAAGCGCTGAGAGCAGGGTGAGCTCTTGATAAATCAGAGCTGCGACTGGTGTTTACAACAGCAGAGAACAGTTTCTTTCGTGCAGTTGGAAGAGCAGGAGAGGTGCTCAGGACCAAGCCGGCAGGGGCGTGGGGCCTCAGCAGGAGAGATGGTGCTGGAGACGGCAACCCACAGAGAAGGGGGTGCAGGAGCGGGCGGCAGGCTCCCACCTGGTAATCGGGCTTCGTGAAGTAGTCGAGGCTGGCAATGTGGTCCAGGAAGAGGTGGAACTCGGAGGGCATGTGCTTCAGCAGCATTCGGTGCTCATACTTCTCCTTGATCATCCCTACCTGCTCCTGGAGGCAGGAGGGCACCGGGAGATGGAGCCCCGGCTGCCCTCCATGCCCTCGCCACCCCCAGGTCCAGCTGTACTGGCCTTACCTTGTCCTTGATCTTTCTCCAAGGCAGCTGACCCACTGCAAACTCCACCAGCATGTAGAAAAGGGACCACAGGTCATCGTGGCGGCCCATCTCCTGGGGGTGGGGGTGCGGAGGGGGGTCACCCACAGCTCTCAGGTCCTTCCCTGGGAGTGGGGGCTGACCCTTCACTGAGGGACCCCAGTCAGGGTGCCTGTAGGCAGAGCTAGGGTCTCCCTGAAGCTATGGCTCCACTCCTGACCCACCAACACACAGGATCCCTCAGTCAAAAGTTCTGTGTGAGTTTTCTCATCCTCCAGAGATTCGTAGTGGGCACAGAGAGGAGGGGATCCTCCAAGTAAGGAAGAAGGTGACGTCAAGGGGACACACCAGGGGAGCCCTCCTCCAGGGTCTCTGGAGGGGCAGCTTCCAGCCCCTGCCTTGGGCTCCTCTCCACCCCACCAACAGCCGCACACCCCACCCCTGACCTGTGCCCGTACTGTCTTACCTTCCCCAGTCCCGGCCCAGCCACTCACCCGGTTCTTGTGGGCATTGACCGAGGCATAGCGTACAGTCCCCCGGAACCCGGCCACATTCCGAGGCTGCAGAGGGGAGGACACCAACAGGAATGTCACCCGCCGCCCCTGACCAGGGCCACATCTCAACCCTGCTTACCAAGCCTCCTCAGCCTACCCTAGCCCTGCCAGCCTCCCACTCCGCCCCCAACCCCACGCCCGCTCCGGATCACGTGGGTCAAGAGCAGCCTGACCCACAAGCCCAGCCTTAAACCTGCCTCCTGCCCCTGCTTGATTCCCCTGCTCATCTGCCCTTGACTGGAGTGGGCAGACAGACCACAGGGCGTGGAAATGGCCTGCACTCAGGCCACGGGGGAGAGGGAACGGGCTGTACGTGGCTTCAGCGCTGAGTGACACTGAGGCCAGGCCCGTCTAGGCAGCTTCAGCAAAGGCTGGTGAAGGCGCCCCAGGTCAGGGGCTGAGGTGAGGACGCCAGGATTCCGGTGAGCGGCGCTACTCACAGGCCGGACGTCCCCCGTGGTGTTGGTATACTGCCGGGCCAGCCCGAAATCCAACATGTAGCACTTTCGGTAGGTAGAGGGCAGCCTGCCCATGGCAAAGTTTGACTGGGGGAAGACAGCAGCTGTGAGGGAGGCCGCCTGTGGGCTCCAAGCCCACCTGGCCCACCTCAGGAGACAAACAGCTCTGGTGAGGGCCCCTCCACCCCTCCTCACATTCACATGAGAGAAAAACATCGTGTGAGCAGGACACGGACCCTCGTCTGAGGGGCAGGTGTGCTTATCCTCATTTCAGAGGGGAGGAAACTGAAGGCCAGCTGGGGGCTTCTCCCAGATCACACAGCAGGAGGTGACCCAGCCAGGGCCCGCCTGGCTCGGAATCCCCGGGACTCCCGGCAGGACCACGTGGCCCAGTGTAGCCGTCCTGCTCTGTGGCACCAGGCGGCCAGCACTGTCCTTGCTGTGTGACTTTGGGCCCTTCAACCAACCTTTCTGGGCCTGTTTTCACTTTTTTTTTAATTTGTTACTTATTTATTTGGGCCTTAGCTGCAGCATGTGGAATCTAGTTCCCTGCCCAGGGATCAAACCCAGGCCCCCTGAATTGGGAGTGGAGAGTCTTAGCCACTGGACCACCAGGCAAGTTCCTCACCACTCTAAATCGGAGGCTTTTCCCCAACACCAAGACCCAAGATGTCACAAAATTAGCTACTTAGAATCTCTTCCCAAACCGCAGCCCCTAGGTCCTCTTCCTCGATCCCTCCATCTTTCCCCAGCCCCTTCACCTTTCCAGGTTCAAGGACTATTCAGGTCAGGGGTGAGAAAAGGGAAGAGGACAGAAGATAAGGGAGGCCATGGGCATGGCCAGGGTGGGCAGAGGTGCTCCTGGGAGGCAGCAGGGAGGAGGAGGCGGTGCTGGAGAGGGAGAGCAGGAGGAGGGGACAGGCAGAAGAAGCTGTCCCCACCCCAACCCCTGCTCTGGAGAAGAAACAGGGGGCCCAGGGAAGGGGAGAAGGTGGGGGGAGCTTCGGAGGAGGGGACCACCCTCACCGGCTTGATGTCGCGGTGCAGGAAGCCCACGGAGTGGATGGCCTCGATGGACTCCAGGATCTGCTTGCCCAGCCGCAGCGTGGTGCTCAGCGTGAAGGTGCCCCGCGGCTGACTGCGGCGCAGGTCAGCCAGGTTCCGGCCCTGCAGTGCGGGTGGGGCCCTGTTCAGCTGCCGTCCAGCAGTCCACCGCCACCGTGACGCTTGGCCCAGCCTTGCCACCCCGCCAAGGCTCATGCCCACTCCCCGCTCCTCCAGAGTCCACAGTCTCCATCCTACCCCAGGTGTCCCCACCAGATCTCTTGGGGGAGAGAGAGGGAGGGTGGGCTGTGGGGGCTCACCTGGAGCTGCATCACCACGTAGTTGAACTTCTCGTTCCGGCCACAGCCAATGAACCTGCACACGTGGTCTTTCCCTGAGGGGCACAGACAGGGGTCTCCCAACTCCCACTCCTTCTTCCTACTTCCAGCCCTAAGGTGGGCTCCTGGGGTGCTCTTGATCCCTGGTCCCCCAGCCCTGGGCCCTGGCCACTTCTCCCACCACCCCCTCCACCTTAAGCCGATCGTGGTTCTTGGTACCATAGCCCCTCACCCATCACCTACCGGCCCTGGGCTCCATCACCCTTCCCCTCCCCTCCTGCCCTGGACCCATACCTTGCAGCTTTTTGAGCACAGCCACCTCCATCTTGAGGACCTGCTTGGGTTGCTGGGCCGACTCCACCTTGAGAGCCACATTCTCCCTGGTCAGCAGGTCCATGGCCTCGTAGATCTCACCAAAGCCCCCGCCCCCGATCTTTTTGAGCTACAGAGACAGGGGAGAGGGGAAGAGGGGGCACGGGGATCAGGCTGAGTAGCTCTCCACCCAACCCACTGCTGGCTCACATCCTTCAGTGTCCTTGGAGAAGAGGATCCCCCACCCACCAGTGCTCCCATCTCCTCTCCTAGTGCTAGAGACAGCTCAGCAACCGCCCCCCCCCCACCAACATACACACAGGGCCACACGTCACGTGGGCAGAGGGGGAAGTTATGAGACCTGAGACTCCACAGAGACATGGAGACAAACCCATGCAGGGTTCTGAAGAGATAATGGGCTGTTGTGAGCCATTTAAAGGTCATAAATACCACACTTCCCCCATCCCCCACCTAGACTGAGCAGCCTCCATCCAGAAGCAAAACTAATTTCCAGAACCTCGCAGTTACAGGTGGGTCCCCCAGGGAGGCCGGCCCTTTCTGGGGTTGGCAGTCTCCTGAAAGATGACACCAGGGGCAGAGAGCATCTCGAGGAGAGTGTCTGTGGGGTGGGGGGCGGGTACTCAACAAAGGGTGTTCTCTGCCCACGTCACTCCTGAGGCCTGAGATCAGATGCCCAAAACCAGGGTGAGTCTCCTATCCCAGGGAACATGGAGGGGATGGAAGTTTGGAGAAAAATCTGTGTTCCCAGGGAGCACTGCAGTGGATCTCTGACCCTCTGGGCCCCCCTCCTCCAGCATCCTCAGGCAAGGAGTGAGAAAAGACAGAGGGGAGAACTGTGAGAGAGGAAGAATTGGCCAGGGGAGATGAGCAGAGCTGAGTTAGAGGACAGGATTAAAAGTCATTTCAAGTCAGGGGCCCAGGGCTCTTGGAGAGTGAGGGTGCTGCTGGCAAAGATGGGGGGACAGGGGAGAAGGTGCTGAGTTCTAAGTGGGGACTTCTTTGGTTTAAGAAAGATGCACACACGTTTCTGCCATCTTTCCACCAAAATAATGTGCATGAAGGTTCTGGCTGATGCTCTCAAGAGCATCAACAATGACAAAAAGAGAAGCAAATGCCAGGTTCTTATCAGGCTATGCTCTAGAGTCACCATCCAGTTTCTAACTGTGATGGTGAAGCATGGTTACATTGGTGAGCTTGAAATCATCAGTGCTCACAGAGCTGGCAAAATTGTTGTGAACATCATAGGTAGGTTAGACAAATGTAAGGGGATCAGCCCCAGATTTGAGGAGCAACTCAAAGATCTAGAAAAATGGCAGAATAACCTGTTCCCGCTCCGTCAGCGTGGTTTCATTGTACTGATAGCCCCAGCTGGCATCATGAAATGTGAGGAAGCAAGACAAAAAAACACAGGAGGGAAAATCCTGAGATTCTTTTTCTAGGGTTGTAACAAATCAGGGCAAATAAAATGCCTCACTAGGAAAAAAAAAAGAAAGAAAGCAAGCTGTACAGTTCCATTCTCACCTCCCAAGGAAGCCCATCCATCATGAATAGCCTGCTCTCTTCCTGAGCCCTTACTCCTGTCCTGTTGGCTTGTAACTGGCTTGTAACACACCAGCCGCAGCTGGGCTTCCTGACTCTGAGCCTCGCGCATCTCCAAACCCTTCCTGTAGCATTTACTCAGCACTCACACGCCCAATAAATGTTTAATGGTGGTTGAAACATAGGAACAGCGGAGGAAAGGGGGCAGGGCAGAGCTGAGGACTGGGAGTTCCCAGCGGGTCACAGTGGTAAACGCTCTAGAAAGAGAGAGGAGGATGCCTGGAAGATGGAGAAGACAAGTGGAAGGCTGGTTGGGTTCTTGTGCCCAAGAAAGAGGGTGGAGGAAGAATAGGGAGACACCAGGGTCCCTCTCTGCTTGAGATAAAAGGTAAGGTCAGGCTTCTAGAAGAATTTTGAACAGGAGGAGACAGAGGCAGGCTCAAGGGAACCCATGGCAGGTCTTCTTTTGGGGAACATTAAACTCAGGGGAGATTCTAGTATCTTCTAGATACCTTTATGGTTTTCTTTGTGGCAATATGGAGAAAAGGGCAAGGGAGAGGGTACAACCACCACCCTTCGGTTCTGTCTGCTCCAGACTCACAGATTTCATCTCAGCTCATCCCCAGAGGCTCTCGACAACTCACAGGAGTTGTCATTTTGCACAAAAGGAAAACTAAGGCGCAGAGATTTAAGTACCTTGCCCCAGTTCACACTGCTAGTAAGTAGCAAAGCCAGGTTTCATTTAAATCCAGGCAATGGTAAGGAACTCGCTTGCCAGTGCCAAGAGACCCGGGTTTGATCCCTGGGTCGGGAAGGTCCCATGGAGGAGGACATGGCAACCCACTCCAGTATTCTTGCCTGGAGAATCCCATGAACAGAGGAGCCTGGCGGGCTACAGTCCATAGGATCACTAAGAGTTAGACACGTCTGAAGTGACTTAGCACAGGCAATCTAATGCAGAACCCATGCTCTTAACTGCAATTTTGTAGGAACTGTTGACCATACTGGCATTAACAGTATGAGTGCTGAGATTCAAGCCCAGATTTGCCAGGTTCCAAAATCCTTGCTAGAGATGGTAAGGAGGGCTTGGGGCACCCAAGACATTTCTGACATCTACTCCCGAATTTCCCAGGACACCAAAGGGTATTTCTCTACCACCTCCACTTCCAAACAGTGTTTCTCCTCTCTTAGTTACCTACTCACCCCTACCCACCCATTACAGAACCTCTGGGGGCAGAAAAGTACACCGGGCACAGAGGCTAGTTCCCTAATAATACTTTTAGAAGGCCATGAAAATGTTCTAATTTCTTTTAAAGTCAGAAGGGAATAAATAAACTTTTAGATAAAATTTTTATTATATAATATTAATTTATTCCTTATTATAGCAGTGCAATCACACAATTGCAATTTTTAGTACTTTATTATTTTTGAAGAGGCCAGTGGAGGCAAAACTGACTGCTCAAGCCCCACAAAAGTCACAGAACAGCTTTGCCCACGCCCAGTAACAGGAACATCCTCATAACTAGACCCTGTTCCTTCCCTCCTACATTTTTTCAGGAGCCCCTCCACTGCTGAAGGACCTCGATACAATAGGACACAGTAGGACCAGCATTCACTTAGGAAAAAGGAAAGCTGTTTTCTTGGGCCAGCTCTGGGTGACCCAGGATGAGTTTCTGCTTTTCTCCTTCTGTAAAATGAGTGGGACTACAATAGGTCACAATTCTCCCTTGGCTCTGTGATCTTGATTCTTGGAGAGGCTAATTCTTGGGAAATGAATGGCAGAGCTCTGTGACTGTTGCACCAGCAATCAGATAGACCTGGTTTCACCAGCCAGTCATGGGAACCTGGCAAGTTAGCTCATCTTTGTGTCTCAGTTTCCATACCTGTGAAATGGGAATAATAATGGTATTTATCCCATAGGTTGTTGAGGTCAGGCATGTAAGGGACTTTACACATTGCCTGGCCACAGTACATGCTCAAAATAAATGCTAAGTTTTTATTGTTATTATAGTTGTTTATTCTGATTCTGAGAGGCACCCCTCAAGAAGAAAGCTGTCATTTTTAAATACTCCATCTAGTGCCACGGACCCTCCTTTTCTCCTGGCATAGACCATCTGGGCGGCTTGTTCTTGGTTCCTGAGCTGTGCCTCACTCCTGGCCCTTGTGGACACTGGCTGACGGGGGTGCATCTGGCACCCCACCCTCTATTTCTCCAGGATCCAGGGAGAGAGTGAGGGGAAAGAGAGTTCACCCTGGCAAAGACTAAGGGCTTGCTCCCTGTCCCCGGACCTGACCTCCACCACTTCTCTCCCCACTCATCTCCCACCCCCTCCCTCAAAAAGCACAGGAAAGTTCTAACCCAAACTCATTATGCTGGTGAACACCCTCTTTTTCTCACCTCTTCAGTGCAAAAGTCCTCCTGCCCCCAATCTGCCAGAAACTGCCCTGAGCAGGACCTGGTGGGGGTGGGGCCTTGGAGGAACACTCCTCACTTTGCCAGACCCTCATTCCTTTGATTTCTGCCCTGGATCCTCCTCTCCTGATTTCTCTTTCCCTTTGCCTCTCGAGAAGCCCCGTCTGGGACACAGACAGCCCATTCCCTTGCTCTCTGGCTTCTCCAGCTCCTTTCTCGCCCCCTGCTCCCAGTCCCAGGGACATCTCTAACAAATGGTTGTGGCTTTTGCCCCTCTCCCTGGGCCACTGGCAAACCAGCCCACGGGGTGGTTGTTGCCATGGTAACCTGCAGGGCAATCGGGCCGCCCCACTCTCCTTTGAACCGTGCACCTCTGGTGAGTTGAGCCCCCACCGTCTGTCCAGTGGTTAGGACTGTGCTTCCACTGCCCGGGACCAAGGTTCGATCCCTCGTTGGGGAACTAAGATTCCCGCGTTACCACCACCACCAACAAATCAGTATTTCTACAGTAGGTCTCGTTCAGCATACACTGCACTGCCTTTGCCTCGACCCTCACGCCTCTCCCTCCCATCCGAGGCCCAAAGCCCTGAGGAGTCTCGGACTACAATTCCCAGCAGGCCGAGCAGCCTGAAGGCCTGGGCTGGAGGAGCAAGGCACGCTGGGAGATGGAGTCTCGGCATGTTGCACCTGCCGCAGAAAGCCGTGAGGGGAGGAGGGTGGATGGAGAAGATGGAGTGCGGATGCGGTGGGAGCCGCCTGCAGGGCCTCTTTCCCCGAACCCAGGCTTTTCTGTCCTCTGCGGAAGAGGAGGGGCTCACTCGCTGCCCTTCTCCAAGGTCCAACAGAAAAAGAGCCCCCTCCCCCACCCCCGCCCTCCTCCCCTCCCTGAGCTCTGCAGCTCCCGCTCCGACATCCAACCAAGAGTTGTTTCAACCAACATGACCTAGCGGGGAAAGGGGTGAGAGACGGCGGGGTTGGAGAGGGGGCACCGGGAGAAAGCGATGGTCCACAAGTGTAGGCAAAAGAACTACCTGCAAGCCCTGTGCAAATGAGCTTAGGGGCACCTCCCTCTTAGGGTAGGGCCGCCGCAGGCACCTGTTTTAACAGGACTCCAAGCCCTCCCTTTCCATCCTCCCCGCTCCCCTCCCGCTGTCTCGCCGGGTCACTCACTCACCACCTTCCAGCGATCCTTGACCACGTAGTTGGCCGGCAGGATGTCGGCCTGCTCCCCTCCCCCACTCATGTTGGTTTCGTCCTTAAGAGCGGCCGCTAGGCACTGCATTCGCCAGCCGGAGGGAGGGGTGTCCGCAGGGCCTGCCCTGAGGGGGCCATCTACCTGGGGAGTGGGGAGGGACTGTGAGGGAGGCGGGCTAGGACCCGGGACCCACTTGCAGATATGGAAGAGGCGACTTCCGTTCTCCTGGCTGGCATCCTTCCCTGGCCCACTGGGTAGATGCTCCAGGGGTCACTGGGGGAAGCATTGTGTAAAAACCCAGGTAGAAATCCACAAATGCCGTTCAAGGGGAAAGAGATGCAAACTGTAAACTGGAGATGTGAAAGCCAGCAATGGGGACACATGCGTTGGAAAAAGGAGAGGAAAATGGTGTGTGAATAGGCTGTAGGGAAAGCGTTTCCCAGAGACAGATGCTGACGAATGTGGGGAAGACTTGCTAACTGAGGAGGACACAAGACGGATGGGTGCTTAAGCAGGGAGACCGGGGCCAAGAAGGACCAGCATGGGGATCCGGTCTGTGATCCCCACACCCAGACATTTTCCATGCCACGCAGTGCCCGGGAAACTGTGCATCTGAGGCTCATTGAAAGGGGAGACTTGATGACCCAGGGAAGACCCACCCCACAATGACAGGGCGCTCTAATCGACCGTGGGAGAAGTGATCATCTGAAAATGAGGTGCTACCCAACAGCCCTTGAGGATGGTGCTGAGTGAGGAGGCTGCCACCACTCTCAGAGCTGAGCCCAAACCACGGCCATGGCCACGGGGGGTGAGAAGCAAGGATGTGAGCGATGGGGTGGACATCAGGCGATGGATTCAAGATGTGGGTTTTAGAGGTAAGGCAGCCCTGTGGTCACTCAGAGGGAGAGAGGGAGCTAAACTGGGGGGGAAGTGAGGAGAGTGGGGAAGTGGAAGCAGTCTAAGAGAAGGCAGGAGAAATGCTGGGCGGCAGGGGGTCTGGATGGACAGTGGACGAGAGAGCCTCTGCCCACGCTTTTCTGTATCAGCTCAGGAAGGAACACAGCTCTTGTTACCTTTGGATAGGTAGAAGTTGGTTATCAGGAGGAGTGTGAGGGCTGGGAAAGCCCGCCAGTGTTACCCAGGGAAATGTCACTGGTGTGCATGCGTGTGTCTGTGTGTGTACCTTCTGTGTGAGCGTGTTTATGTCTTTGTGTGTCCTTCTGTGTGTGTGTGTCTATGTGTCTTTGTGTACATCTGTATCCATGTGTGCTTATATGTGCTTTTGTGTCTGCCAGTGGGTGAGGTGCCTCTGTGTAGACAGGGGCCAAAAGAGATGGCTTTTTGAGATCTCTGCCAACCCAGTACAGGAATGGATCTTTTCCTCTCTTCTTTCCCTCTACACTTTTTATAAGCACATGGCTCTGCCCTCCCAGTGACCCTGGACAGTCACAGATGGAAGGAAGTTCCTCAGGCTGGGAATGGTGGGGGATGTGGAGAGGAGGAAAGTGCCTAGAATACCTATGGATGGGGCAGGAACTCCATGAGTCTCAGTTTACTTGGGATGGACTCATTGCCCAGGGCTCCTGTGTCTGGCCATCCAGGCAGCGTGGGATAGTGAAGGCGGGGAAACCACCTTCAACAGGTCATGGTGTGCCATGAGGGATCTACAGCGGGAGGAACATTGCCACTCTTTTTCTGCCAAATGACTCAGCTGACTGTTTCCTCCAATCCACGCAACTTCAGAGTGTCAGGACTGTGGGGATATCAAATAGGCTTCTGCCTTCCTTCTGCCAAGTGGCAAATGGGGCATCAGGTATTCAGAGGGCAATGGGGGCAATGGCAGGAGGGGGAGGGATGGGGCAATCTGGAATAAAGGTGGAGGAGACAGGTAGAGGACAAGATTGAAGAAGCAATTGAACCAGGAGGAAGGGAGCCTTAAGGAATTAAGCAGGGTGACCTCTGGTGGGCCCTCCAAGTCCTGTGATGGTGGATTCTACAGACTGAAGAGGACGATGTGAGTCCTGATCCCATTCTATAGATGGGCAAGCAAAGAAGGAACAGGTGAAGTGGGGAAAGGTGGAGTGGAGGCAAGTGGATAAATGAGGGTTCCCTGCCTCTCCCTGCCCGTCAGCCTCCCTGCTCTGCCTCAGAGAACTGCACTCAGCCCAGGCTAAGGTGGGATGACACAACATAAGGAACTTGCCTGCCCCATGATCGCCCGCTCAGGACCCTTTGGTGTGTAGAGGCATAAGTGTGTTGTGAGAGCGGGCTTGTGGAGGAGGTTTTATGAGTATCTGTCAGCGACTGTGTGTGTATGAGAGAGTGGGACCAATGATGTGTGTGTGTGTGTGGTGGGGGGTGTACCCAGGTGGTTGGGAGCTCATCATGGCATATGCACATATAGGTGTTGATGTGCACCTGTGCAAGGTGTAAGCCAGGTGTGTATAGGAATGTGGGAGCCCAGGTAAAGAAAAGTGTGGGAGAGCAGTGAGGAGTAATGGGAACAGGTGAAGAGAGGTGTGGAAGGGGGCAGAGGGTAACGGAAGGGACAAGGGGAGACAGGATCAAAGGAGGGGGTACATCGGATAGAGACAGGTGAAGGAGAAGCATGACAGGTGAGGAGGGGAGAGCACCAGGAGAGGTGCTCCTGGGCACAGTTGAGGGGTGAGGAAGTAGGTAAGGAGGCTGCTGGGAGGAATGGAGGGACTGAGGACAAGGGAGAGGGGTTATGGAGACAGCGGAGAGGACTGTCAGGGATGCCAGGAGAGTGAAGCCACAGGGACCGGGACTGGCGCAGCGGCGGGGAGCAGCACCCCGGGAGGACAGGCTGGAGAGTGTGGGTAAGTGCGGGCGGTGGGGCGCCGTTCCAGGCCTCGGGATGCGGCCCAGGCTGTGTAGGCCAGCGTCCCAGCTCGGGTGGAGACAGAGACAGAGCCGGCACAGGGAGGGGGAGCTGGAGAAGGCTGCACTGGGAGCTGAGCCAGGCCGAGGCCCGATGGGTCCCTAGAAGGAACCCCCTCCCCGACCCCCGCCCGGCCCGCCGGCCGCGCCCCGCCCCGCCTGGCCTCGCCTCGCCTCACCTGCTCTGTGCCCGCTGCGGCTGCGGCTGCGGCGGCGGAGGCAGCGGCTCGGGGCGGCGCATCCCCCGGGGCCGGGGCGGAGCGGGGACGGGGGCGGCTCAGTGCGGCGCTGGGTGGCCCGCTCCCTCGGGCGGCGGTGGCGGCGGCCTCCCGACCGGGACCATCCCGGCCCGGTCCGGCCCGGCCCCGATCCTTCTCAGGCGACAGCGGCGACAGCAGCAGAGCGGGGAGCTGCCCACAATGCACTGCGCCGCCAGCATCAGCACCAGCCCTGACATCACCTCCTCACCGCCCCGGGCTCTTACATCATCGTCCTTGCTCTGACATCACATACCACTCTGCTCCTTTCTCCACTACTTCGACTCTACGACTCTCTGTCGGATCGAACTGCTCCGGCTCCTAAGGTTCTTCTCACTGGTCTCTGGCATTCACTTGACCTCCATCCCCCAGTAGTGCCCTGTCACTCCTTACCTGTCCCCACAAACCTCACCTGTCTCCATCACCCTTTATCTTCTCCACTCCCAGAGTGTCCCTATCACTCCTCACTTGTTTCCATCAGCCTCAACTGATTCTCCCACAACACCTTCCATACATTCATATTCCTTTCCTCTAAATTCATTCCCCTTCACCTGTACCCATTCTCTCATAAGTCCCCTCCCCTTTTCTTCTAACACCATCCCTCACTATAACTCTCACCTCCCTACCCAGGCTCAGCCTGAACCTTTCTTTCTTTGGCCCTTTCTCCTATCTGTTGACAAACTCTCTTTGTTTTTCTCACCAAATGGGATGAACACTCCTTACCGTGACATAAAACATTCTTCTCAATATGAGCCCAGAGGAGCTATTAATACCCTTCTGGACATATTGGATTACTCAACATTCCCTGAACATACTTTGCATTTTGTTTCTCTCAGTTCTCTTCCTTCCATCCCTCTTGTCCTCAACAAATGCACACTAATTTCAACAATCGTGATGACAACAATAATAACAGTAACGATTTACTCGTGCCAGACACTGTCCTGAATTTTCACGTGTTAATTCATTTAACCTTCATAACAACCCTTTGAGGTAGCATACTATTGTTATATCCATGTTATTTTACATATTAGCTTTAATTAATTAATTTGGCTGTGTTGGGTCTTTGTTGCTACATGGGCTTTTTCTAGTTGCAGCAAGCAGGGGCTACTCTCTAGTTGCGATATGCCGGCTTCTCACTGCTGGCTTCTCTTGTTTGCAGAGCATGGGCTCGAAAGCAAGCAGGCTTCAGTAATTGTGGCACATGAATTTAGTTGCTCCCTAGCATGTGGAATCTTCCCTGACTAGGGATTGAACCAGTGTCCCCTACATTGGCAGGAGGATTCTTCACCACAGGATCATTAGGGCAGTCCTTAAATTACTTTTTATTGGAGTATAGTTGCTTTATAATGTGTTAGTTTCTTCTGTATAGCAAAGTGAATCAGCTTAATATACACACATATGGTCTCTTTTCTGGATTTCCTTCCCACTTAGGTCACCACAGAGCACTGAGTAGAATTTCCTGTGTTGTACAGTAGGTTCTCACGAGTTAATTATTTTATACATAGTGTCAATGGTGTATATGTGTCAATTTCAACCTCCCAGTTCATCCTTTCCCACCTGTGTTCTCTAGGTCTGTGTCATTATGCCCATTTTATAGATGAGGAAACTAAGATGCGGAGAGGTGGAGTAATTTGCCTTAAGTTACACACACATAGCTAACAAGTGGCAGAGCTGAAATTCAAACCCTGGTCACAGGGTCTGTGCTCCTAACCTCCATGCTGGGAAGAAGGGTCACTGAATCTGCAAGAGTAGTCATAGGAGGCTTCTTGGAGGAGATGCACTCAACTGTAATTTGAAGAATATGTAGGAATTTTTCAATTGATGAATGGGGCCAGGGCAAAGGGTGGGAGGGACTTCCAGGCTGAGAAGACAGTATGTGGTGAGCTGGGGGTGACCTTGTGCCAGGTCATGAATGAAGGGCTTTGTGTGCTGGGCTAAGGAGATTGCTTCCTCTACATTTAGTTTTTGAAAGCTGGATAATGTGATGAGCCATCCAGATCCCCCTTCAGAATCCAGGGACTCACTTCCCTGGCTGCCTGGGATGCTGAAGACCATCTCTCACAGCTCACTCCCTCTTTAGAACTGCCCTTGACCAAGAGAGTTGCCATGCCCAAGATCACGTGCCCTTCTGGGGGACATCCCATAGCCAGTCAATGATAGAGCTGTGAGTACAAAGGCCTGGCCCCGTCACCCCACCTCAGGGCAGCTCTGAAGGGACATCCCATTTATAAACCCCCCATAGGATGAGGCAAGGCATCTGCTGAGGCTGCATCAAAGCTCAGCGTCTCCTTTGTCCAGTTCTTCTTCCTTCACCCCTCCTCAGATGTTGATCTCAGAGCACTTCCCATAAGCCTGCTGCATGAGCATCCCTGTCCCAGACTCAGTGTCCAGGAGACCCAGACCTTTTGAGAAGAAATCACTGAAGAATTTTAAGCAGAAATAAGACACAGTTTGATCAGAGTATTAGGTTAGAACTCTAGGTTGACATTTTTTTCTTTTTAAGGTTTTTAAATTTTTTATAAATGTTTTTTTTTTTTTTTTTGCTGCACTGCATGTAAGATCTTAGTTCCCTGCCCAGGGATCGAACCTGTGGCCCCTGCAGTGGGGGTGTGAAGTCTTAATCACTGGGCCACCAGGGAAGTCCGAGCTTTATTAGTATTTTAGAAGTGTTGCTGTGCTGTCTTCTAGCTTGCACTGCTTCTGATAAAAGATCTGCAGCTGTCCTTATCTTTGCTGTTCTGTGTGTAATGTTTTCTACCCTGGCTACTTGTACAAGTTTCTCTTGATCACTGGTTTTAAGCTATTTGATGATGTACCTTGGTGTAGTTTCTTGCACTTGGAGTTTGTTGAGCTTCTTGTAAATATGGATTTATAGTTTTCATCAAGTTTGGAAAATTTTTGGCCATCAAATATTTTTTCTGCTCTTTTCTTTCCTTCAGGGACTGCAATACCCTGTCTACTAGGCTGCTTGAAGTTGTCCTGCAGCTCACTGATGCTTTGTTCACTTTTTCTCAGTCTTTTTTCTCACTGTGTTTCATTTTGGATAGCTTCCATCATTATTTACTCAAGTTTCTTAATCTGTGCTTCTGCGGCATCTAATCTGGTTTGAATCCCATCCAATGTATTTTTTTAACTGTAGTTTATATCTCTAGAAGTTCCATCTGGGCCTTTTAAATTTTTTCCCCATGTTTAATTTTCCTTCTAACTTCTTAAACATATAGAATAGTTATAATAACTCTTTTAATGTACTTGTGTATGAATTTATTATCTGATAAATTTATGAATCCATTTCAGTTGATGTTTCTCTGCACCATAGGTCATATTTTTCTGATCCTTTTCATTCCATAATTTTTTGGGGTGCCAAATATTGCTAATTTTACCTTGTGGGGTCCTGGATATTTTTGCGCTTCAGTAAATATTGTTGAGCTTTGTTCAGTCCCTAGAAACCTTGCAGGCAGTCCTCCACCTGGCTTGTTTCCGTCTCAGGAATCACTGTCCTAGGCTGCCTGGTGGCCAATGTTCACATCGTTGTTTTATGTATCCCCTCAGGTTTTTTTGGCTTGCTTCACTGATGGGTCAGATGGTAAAGAATTTGCCTGCAATGCGAGAGACCAGGGTTTGATCCCTGGGTCAGGAAGAGCCCCTGGAGAAGGAAATGGCTACCCACTGCAGTATTCTTGCCTGGAGAATACCATGAACAGAAGAGCCTGCTGGGCTACAGAAGTCCATGGGGTTGCAAAGAGTCAGACACAACTGAGCAGCTAACACTTTCACTTTTGAACATACTGCAAAGGAAACCATCAACAAGATGAAAAGGCAGTCTACAAAGTGAGAGAAAATATTGCAAATTATATATCTGATGGGGGGCTAATATCTAAAAAATACACAGAATTCATACAACTTTTAAAAGTCCAATTTAAAAATGGGTAGAGGAGACTTTCCTGGTGGTCCAGTGGTTAAAAATCCACCGGCCAATGCAGGGTACACAGGTTCGATCCCTGGTCCCAGAAGATTCCACATGCTGCGGGACAGCTAAACCCATGTGCCACAACTACTATGCCCAAGTGCCCTAGAGCCTGTGCTCTGCAACAAAAGAAGCCACAGCAAGGAGCCCCTGTCCTGCAAGGAAGAATAGCCCCAGTGCCCCGCAACTAAAGAAAGCCCGTGTACAGTAATGAAGACCCAGTGCAGCGAATTAATTACTTAATTGAATTGAATTGAAAATATTTTTTAAAAGTGGGCAGAGGATTTGAATAGACATTTTTCCAAAGAAGACATGTAAATGGCCAACATGTATGAAAAGGTGTCTAACATGTCGAGGAGCAATTAAGCCTGTGCACAGCAACTATTGAATCTGTGCTCTAGAACCTGGGAGCTGCAATTGCTGAGCCCATGTGCCGCAGCTCTTGAAGCCTGCTCACCTAGAGCCCATGCTCTGCGACAGGAAAAGCCACGGCAACCAGAAGCCCAAGCACAGCAACTAGAGAGTAGCCCCTGATTGCCGCCAACTCACGGAAATGTAAATCAAAACCACAATGAGATGCTACCTCACACTTGTCAGATGAGTGTTATCAAAAAGACAAGAGGGAGTTCCCTGGCGGTCAGTGGTTAGAACTCTGAACTTTCACTGCCATGGACCTGGGATCAGTCCCTGGACAGGACGTGCAGTACAGACCAAAAACTAATTAATTAAAAGACAAGAAATAACAAGTCTTGGTGAGGATATGAAGAAGAGGGAACCCTTGTGAACTGTTGGTAAAGATTTTGTGTGTGTGTGTTTACAATGGAATATTATTCAACTATGGAAAAAGAAATCCAGCCAGTCCCAGCAACATGGATGGAATTTGAAGGCATTAAACTAAGTGAACTAAGACAGAAAAGCACAAATACTGTATCATATCACTTATATGTGAAATCTGGAAAAAAAAAATGACATCACAGATACGGAGAAAAGATTTGTAGTTACCAGAAGTGGGGGGATTCCCTGATGGCTCGAACCGTAAAGAGTCTGCCTGCAATTCGGGAGACCTGAGTTTGATCCTTGGGTCTGGAAGATCTCCTGGAGAAGGAAATGGCAACCCACTTCAGTATGCTTGCCTGGAAAATCCCATGGACGGAGGAGCCTGGTGGGCCACAGTCCAAAGGATCGCAGAGTCAGACACGACTCAGCAACTTCACTTTCACTTTCAGAAGTGGGGTGTGGTGGTGGGTGAAGTGAGTTGAGGTGGTTAAAAGGTAGAAACTTCAGTAATAAGATGACTAAGTCCTGGTAATGGTGACTCTTGTTAACAAACTGTATTATATACTTGAAATTTGCTAAAGTTGGACATTATTTTGCTGACAAAGGTCCATATAGTCAAAGCTATGGTTTTTCCAGCAGTCATGTATGGATATGAGAGTTGGACTCAGAAAGCTGAGCGCTGAAGAACTGATGCATTTGAACTGTGGTGTTGGAGAAGACTCTTGAGAGTCCCTTGGACTGCAAGATCAAACCAGTCAATCCTAAAGGGAATCAGTCCTGAATATTCATTGGAAGGATTAATGCTGAAACTGAAACTCCAATACTTTGGCCTCCTGATGCGAAGAACTGACTCATTGGAAAAGACCCTGATGCTGGGAAAAACTAAAGGCAGGAGGAGGAGGAGACGACAGAGGATGAGGTGATTGGATGGCATTACTGATTCGATGGACACGAGTTTGAGCAAGCTCCGAGAGTTGGTGATAGACAGAGAAGCCTGGCATGCTGCAGTCCATGGGGTCACAAAGAGTTGGACACGACTGAGCGACTGAACTGAACTGAACAGGATAGATCTTAAAAGCTCTCAACACAATAAATAAATTTGTTATTATGTGTGGTAACGGGCATGAACTAAACTTATTGTGGTGATCATTTCAAAATACACAGGTGTATCATATCATTATATACCTGAAACTAACAAAATGTGACATGTCAATTATCTCTCAACTTTAAAAGTTCACTTAACGGGCTTCTCTGGTGGCTCAGGTATGAAGGATCTGCAGGAGACATGGATTTGATCCTTGATCTGGGAAGATCCCACATGCAGAGGAGCAATTAAGCCCATGCACAGCAACTATTGAGCCGTGCTCTAGAACCTGGGAGCTGCAACTACTGAGCCCATGCGCCATGACTACTGAAGCCTGCTCACCTAGAGCCCATGCTCCATAACAGAAGCCACAGCAACCAGAAGTCTGAGCACCACAACTGGAGAATAGCCCCTGATTGCTGCAACTAGAGGGAAGCCCGAGAAGCAATAAAGACCCAGCACAGCCAAAAATATATAAATTAATGAAATTATAAAAACAAAGAAAATGCAATGCAGGAAGACGCTACAAGCCTTCTTCAGTTACTGAAATATTTAAAAAATAATCCACTTAAGAGAAAGCATAAAAAACAAAAGAAGCGGTGGCGGGGGAGTATACTAAATATAAAGGACAAAAGAAGATAATAGGAAAAACTTCCAAACCTGTAAGTAATCACAAAAAATAAGAATGGATGAAGTTCATTAATTAACAGACCATCAGCTTTTTAAAAATGTAAATATAAGCTGCTTACTAAAGATGCATTTGGAATACAGAAAGGTTGAACAAAAGGTATAAAAATATATGAGTCCAAAAGAATTTTATAAAGTGAGTCACTTTATAAGGACAAAAAAGGATACCACTCAGAACTTGTATTCATCTACTAGTCTCAGAATACAAAGTAAAAATAGTTAAAATTATAGGAAAAATTTTTTAAATTCACTGTCAAAGGGAGGGTTTAACAAAATTACCCCAATAATTGATACTTGTTAGCAAGCAAGATCCAACCAGTCCATCCTAAAGGAAATCAGTCCTGAATATTCATTGGAAGGACTGATGCTGAAGCTGAAACTCCAATACTCTGGCCACCTGATGCAAAGAAACGACTCATTTGAAAAGACCCTGATGCTGGGAAAGCTTGAAGGCGGGAGGAGAATGGGACGACAGAGGATGAGATGGTTCGATGGCATCACTGACTTGATGGATATGAGTTTGAGTAAGCTCTGGGAGTTGGCGACAGGGAGGACAGGGAGGCCTGGCGTGCTGCAGTCCATGGGGTCGCAAAGAGTCGGACACGACTGAGTGACTGAACTGAACTGAACTGAGCAAGCCATTTGTTATAGTTTTAGTTTTCAAATGTTCTATATCCTTACTATTTTTTTTTTTTCCATTTGATTTATCAATTACTGGGGTAATTCTGTTCAATTCTCCCTGCAGCCAACTCCCACTCCCAGCCCAGCCCTCCATGATCTGCTTTCTGTTTCTCTAAATACGCCCTTTCCAGACATTTCATCTAACTGCAGTCATGCACTGGGTCATCTTCTGTTCCTGATACTAGGACATAAGTTGGATACACTGACCTGCACACCACCCTGGCTCCCCCTCCCATCACTTAGTGCCCCATCCCTCCAACTCAGGCCTCTGCACTGAGCCGAGGATCTGAGCTGCCAGCCATGGCTGGCTCTGCATCCTGACCACCTCAGCTGTGGGCAAAGAATCAATCGCAGGACCTTGTTTCCCATTTGGAGAAACAGACAAAACATCCCTCTCCTCTTTCTCCTTCAGCCTGAGGTGGAACAGGGATGCCAGACCCCTCGGAAGTGTGGGCCCTAAGGAGATGGAGGCTGGCTTCTTTTCTTGAGGACACAGAGGCAGAAGCAAGATGCTCTGTGTCGCAATATGCATGTGCTCCTCCTGGGAGGCGAGAACCGCAGGACAGTGTGACTGAGGGTGAGGAGGGTGCCCTCAAGGCTGCTGGCCGCTGGGGCCCGCCTCCTAAGGGTGCGTGTGTGACCATGTGAGAAGGTGCTGGGAGCACTGGTGCACAGCTGTGCACACGTTTTCCCCATGGTCTTACCTTAGGCACTGAGCCCATCAGAGGCCAGAGGTAGCCTAAGATTTCTTTGCCTTCTCTTTGTGTCCTTGGATTTAAAAAAATGATAATTGTGTCTGCTCTGTCACTCCATATGTGGGTAATTCATAGTTTAATCAGGAGGAATTCATAGGAAACCGCCAATGACGTTCTCCTCTGAGAAATGGGATTGGTGGTCTCAGGATTCCCTTTCCACCGCATACTCTCTCATTACTTTTGAAATTCTTGTCCTAAGTTTGTATAATTTTCATTGGAAAATGAAAATTGTTCATAAAAGTGAGACATGATGTGTTTTCCTGGCTCCCTGCAGATCCTGCTTCCATTAGATTAGCTTAGGGCTGAGCAGATTACAAAGTGCTACCAAATGCAGCTGCTCATTTCATCCACTCAGTCATTCAACAAACATCTGATGTATGTTTCCTACAGGCTAGGTACAGCTCTAGAAGCTGGGGATATAGCAGTCAACAGAGAAAAATGTCTGCCTTCTTGGGGACTTATGTTATACTGGGTGGAGAAAGACATACAACAAAATTAATCAATTATATGGTAGTGAGAAGAGAAAGACCAGGCAGAGGAGGGTGGTGGGGATGGGAGGCTGCCACATTCAAGAGGGTGGTCAGGAAGGTAACCTGAACAGACTTGAAGGAGGAGAGGGAGTGACTGGGGACCACTCTGGGAGAAAAGGGCTCCTGCCTGCTCAGGCACCTCAGTTGTGTCCAACTCTGTGCAACCTCATGGACTGTAACCCACCAGGCTCCTCGGTCCATGGGATTCTCCAGGCGAGAATAGTGGAGTGGGTTGCCATGCCCTCCTCCAGGAGATCTTCCTGACCCAGGGATTGAAGTTGTGTTTCTCAAGTCTCCTGCATCAACAGATGGGTTCTTTACCACTAGCACCACCTGGGAAGCCTGAAAAGGGCTCCAGAGAACAGCAAATGCCAAAGATCTGAGGCAAGAACATGCCCAGCTTGAGGACGAGGCAGCGTGGCTGCGGAACAGACGCTGAGGCTAAAGGAGCTGGGATGACAGAGGTGAGAGGGGTGCCAGGTCCTGTGGGGCTGCTGAGCCCCCGAGGGGGTTTGGGGTTTTACCCCAAGTGAGATGGGAGCCTTTGGAGCTTTGGCTGAAGAGGGTCATGATCTTACTACTGGGTTTACAGGTCCCCCTGCTGGAGACCAGTCTGTGTAGCAGGAAAGTGGGTGGACTGTGGGGAGGCTGAGAGAGGTAGTGGAGGCTTGGAGGAGGGGGCGTCAGTGGAGGTGGTGGGTGTGTTCCCCTCCAGGACCTTATTGGGTCTTCCAGGGCCAGACCCCTCTCCCAAATCCTCTGCTTTAGCTCCTCTGTGAAGTACCTACTACTGAACAATTGCAATCATTTCACATGCTAGCAAAGTAATGCTCAAAATTCTCCAAGCTAGGCTTCAACAGTACATGAACCAAGAACTTCCAGATGTTCAAGCCTGATTTAGAAAAGGCAGAGAGGAACCAGAGATTAAATTGCCAACATCCGTTGGATCATAGAAAAAGCAAGAGAATTCCAGAAAAGCATCTTCTTCTGCTTCATTGACTACACTAAAGCCTTTGACTGTGTGGATCACAACTCTGCAAAATTCGTAAAGAGATGGGAATACCAGACCACCTTATCTGTCTCCTGAGAAACCTGTATGCAGATCAAGAAGCAACAGTTAGAAACGAACATGCGACAATGGACTGGTTCAAAATTGGGAAAGGAGTACAACAAGGCTGTATGTTTTCACCCTGTTTATTTAACTTACATGCAGAGTACATCATGCAAAATGCTGAACTGGATGAAGCACAAGCTGGAATCAATACTGCAGGAGAAATATCAATAACCTTAAATATGCAGATGATACTACCCTTATGGCAAAAAGCAAAGAGGAACTGAAGAGCCTCTTTATGAAAGTGAAAGAGAGTGAAAAAGCTGGCTTAAAACTCAACATTCAAAACACTAAGATCATGGCATCTGGTCCCATCATTTCATGGCAAATAGATGGTGAAACAATGGAAACAGTGACAGACTTTATTTTCTTGGGCTCCAAAATCACTGCAGATGGTGATTGCAGCCATGAAATTAAAAGACACTTACTCCTTGGAAGAAAAGCTATGACTAAGCTAGACACCATATTAAAAAGCAAAGACAAAACTTTGTCAACAAAGGTCCGTATAGTCAAAGCTATGATTTTTCCAGTAGTCATGTATGGATGTGAGAGTTGGACCATAAAGAAGGCTGAGCGCTGAAGAACTGATGTTTTTCAACTGTGATGTTTGAGAAGACTCTTGAGAGTCCCTTGGACAGCAAGGAGATCAAACCAGTCAATCCTAAAAAAGGAAATCAGTCCTGAATATTCATTGGAAGGACTGATGCTGAAGCTGAAGCTCCAATACATTGACCACCTGATGTGAAGAACTGACTCATGAGAAAAGACTCTGATGGTGGGAAAGACTGAAGGAGGAGAAGGGGACAACATAGGACAAGATGGTTGGATGGCATCACCAACTCCATGGACATGAATTTGAGCAAGCTCCAGGAGATGGTGAAGGACAGGGAAGCCTGGCGTGCTGCAGTCTATGGGCTTCCAAAGACTGAGCGACTGAACAGCAACAACCCCGGCCAGACGCCTCTCCTAAATCCTCTGCTTTAGCTCCTCTCTCAAGTACGGTAGATAATAGTATCTGCCCGCTTTCTGAGTTGTTTGGCAGATGCTCAAGCCACCACCCACCAAATGGAAGAAATTAACTACCTGATGACCATGCGCATGTGGCCCACAGACCTATCAGAACCTTAACCCCTGACACTGGGCGCTGTTAACCTCAGCATCAACCAATCAGAGTTGTGCAGGAACATCCCATACGCTGGGACTCCAGGCCCTCACCTGCCTTAAAAATGCTCTCTTGGACCCCAGCAGGGAGTTTGGGTGTTTTGAGCGCCACGCCCCCTCCCCCTCCCGCCCCCCCTCCCCCTCCCCCCCCCCCCCACCCGCCGCGTCCTGAATTCCCTGCTTTGGGGGCCTGGCAGTAATCTCTACCCTTTCCTTCACCCACAACCCCACGTCGGCAGAGGGGCTTTACTGGGAAACCGGGAGCTGACCCAAGGCTGGCTGCTCCACAGGCTGGCTTCAAAGTTTGGAGATATTTGGAAGAGAGAACCCGTAGGAGTTGCTGACGGATTGGGTATAGGAGCTGATGAAGAGAAGAGTGAAAATTGACTCCAAGGTTTGGGACCTGAGGAGCTCAGAGGAAGGAGTTGCCTTTGGCAGAGATGGGGGAACCTGGGGGCGGCAAGCGGCCATGAGTGAGGAGGCAAGGACCCCCGCCTTCTGCCTGGCAGTGTTAAAGAAGTCCGGGAGGCGCTGGGTCCCCAGACGTCCGTATCCTTCGCGTCAATTAACAGGTGTGGACACTCGGGAAGGAAAGCTCCGCAGGACGCGTGGGGTGGGGCCAGGACGCTGGTTGCCCGCGGGCGCCACCGGGCGCGGAGAGGGAAGCGCGGCGGCTGGAGCGCCGGGGAACCTGCCAGCAGGCCCTGTGCTTCTGATGGACCATCCGCAGCGGACGCGAGGACCGGGAGCCGGACGTAGGGATCGTGTCCCGGCTGCGGCGCTTCGGGGCGGTTCTTCCCGAGCAGTGGCGGCTGCTGAGCAGGATATGAGCGGTGAGGCTGCCAGGGCGCAGGGGGCGGGGAAGCTCCGGGCGGGGCCCTGCCTGAGAGGGAACTGCGGCCAGAGATCAGACCGCGTGCGTCCGACCCGGGAGCCCACTCCCCGCATTCAGTTACTATCATTTTGGTCCTTCGTGGAGAACTTCTTGGGCTCCTTCCGGAGGCTTTTGTAGGAGCAGGATGGAAGGGGGCCGCGCTGACCTCTTCTCTCTCACCTAGCACAGAGCTTCCCTTTCACGTGGAAGTATCAGCCCTCCCTGACCCGACAGACCCCAGGTCCCGTGAACACCGTCTCTCTCAGGTCCCTTGATCAGACTGTTGCCAGTGCCTCCTGCTCCTGCGGCGAGGTAGTCCCAGATCCTGGCTGGCTTTCTACTTTGGAAAGGGTGCCAGAAGTCTCGCAGTTCTCAGAAAACTTCAGGGGTGTGTCCCCCTTTTCCCTCCCATGGGCAGAGCCGGGATCTGTAGGACCCAATGCATTTCTTAGAGACCTCTTTATTTTAATTTGATTTTTGACTGCCCTGGGTCTTCATTGCTGCGCACGGGCTTCTCAATGCAGTGACTTCTTTTGTTGAGGAGCCTGGGTTCGGTAGTTGTGGCCTGTGGGCTTAGTTGCTCCACAACAGGCATGTGGAATCTCCTCTGTTCAGGGACGGAATCCATGTACTCTGCCTTGGCAGGTGGATTCTTAACTACTGGGTCACCAGGGAAGTCCCTGCGGCATCCTCTTTAAAATGATGCATCATAAAGTTGCTGGTGCTTTGGGAAGGGCCTGTGCTCAACAGTGTTCTGAGGGAGCTTGTTGAAAATGCAGATTCTGGAATAAAACCTTTGAGTCCATTTTTAATTAGCTCTCCAGTTATTCTGCTCTGTTCTGGGGCATGTGACCCCCATGCTCCCAGTGGGTGACATTGAATCAAGCTGGAAAGCTGGGATCCTGGCCCTGTGACCCCAGGATCTCCCCTGCCTTCACACCACCCCCCACTGGTTATACTTTGCTTTCAGGCAGGGATTCTCAAACTCGCCTGGGTATGAGAATCACCTGGAGAGCTCAGTCAGGGGTCCAGGCTCATCGATACCTGGGTCTTTGTAGTTGATCGGGTTCTCGGGTGGTTCTCACTCCCACCAAAGCCTGAGAGCCTGTGGGGCCCTAGGTTCCTTGCACTGGCCAGCCTCTTGCTCCTCCTGCCTGTCCCCACCTGGGATGTGATTCCTCTTCTTCACCACCTCTGATCACTGACCTGAGGTGAGTCCCTCCACCTCACCTGTATCACTCCTGTCGTTGATCACATTCCACCTCCGCACGCGCCGCCCCCCCCCAACAGGACTGCATTTTCCTTTCAGGCTCTTCCATTTCCTTAATTCATGGAATCCTAGTGTTGGGTGGGCCCTTGGAGGCCATCTCTCTGTCCCCTCCCCTTCCCTGAGAAGGGTGGATCTGGGGGTGTGTAGGGCAAAGGAGAGGAACTGAAGCCCAGGGTAGGTCCCTGACTGCTGGAGGCCACAAGCTCATCCATGATTGGCCTGGCCTGGCTGCAGCAGGCAGATGGTGAGTGCCCCCCCACCCCGACCCGTCCTGCCTGCAAACTCTCCTGGGGTCCTAGATCCCCTGAACCTGCCTGGTTCCCCCCCCCACCGCCCCCCACGCCAAGGGACTCCCTAAGTTCCCTTCTCACTGCAGCCAGACTGTGTCGTGTGTCCCTCACAAGCCCGAGGGTGAGCCTTGGTCTCCTTTCTTCCCAGTGGTCATGGCAGAAGTGACCCAGCCCTCTCTGGGGGTATAGGCTATGAGCTGGGCCGGGCCGTAGCCCTCCACAAACCAGTCCTGTGCCTGTTTCGCCCACAGTCTGACCGAGGTGAGCACCCCCCAGCCCTGGCCTCCTTTCCCAGCTCTCTGAGGTCCCAGTCCTCCTCTCCTTCCTTGGGGAACTCTGAGCACAGTGCCCACCCCAGAAAGGGATGGGAAAGGGAAGGGCAACAGGCAGTGTGGGAGGGGAGTGTGGGAGGCAAGGAGGAGTGTGTGGGAGAGGGGGAAGTGTTGGAGGGGGAGGGGTTTGGGGGAGGGGAGCGTGGGAGGGGGAGTGTGTTGGGGGGAGGGGGAGTGTGGGAGGAGGAAGGAGTGTTGCGGGGAGGGGAGTGTGGGAGGAGGAGGGGAAGTGTTGGGGGAGGTGAGGGGGGAGCCACCTCCACCGCTGCCTCCTTCCCAGTGCTTTCAGCCATGACCTGGGAGCAGCCAATGGCTCCAGGTTCCAGGTGTGTGACAGCCGGAGGCAGAGGCAAAGGCGGTGGTTCTCCCCGAGCAGGTGGCTGCCTCTCCTGACCCAACTGTTTGACTTCACCCCAGTGTATGAAATTCTCCTGACCCCAGACTTGCTCTAGTACCTTTCCTGCCTCTTAGCCCAGTACAGACACACGGTGTGTTTTCAATTCTAGCTTTATGTCTGTGTGAGTGTGCAGGTGGGTGCGCGTCAGAAATAATCTTCTTAGCACCCCGCTTCACTTCAAGATGTAGAGCCCTTTAAAGGTCTGCAGGCCCCCAAGAGAAGGATACTACATAACGCCCTCAAGCGCCCCGCAGGAACATTCAGGAGTTTGGAGGAAGCTGGTCTTGGGAGGTTGCCATTCCTCTGTCACTGATGCTGTACTGGACACCTAAGTATCCACTGATGGATGAATGCACAAAGGAAATGTGTATGTGTATATAGTGTGTATGGATACACACACACACATACACACACACACACAATGGAATATTGTTTAGCCATAAAAAGGAACTCTTGCCCACTGCAACCACATGAGAAAATGACGTAAGGACAATAAATCAGACAGAAAAACACAAATACTGTATCATATCTCATGTGAGATTTTTTTTTTAAATGACCTCAGATACAGAGAACAGATGGTTGTTTGCAGAAGTAAGGGGTGGAGGTTGAAATAGGTTGAGGTGGTCAAAAGGTACAAATTTCCTAATAAGATAATTAACTCCTAGGGAAGTAATATACAGTGTGGTGAATATAGTTAACAATACTGCATTTTATATTTGAACGTTGCTAAAATTAGAGATACTAAGGGAACATTTCATGCAAAGATGGGCTCGATAAAGGACAGAAATGGTATGGACCTAACAGAAGCAGACGATATTAAGAGGTGGCAAGAATACACAGAAGAACTGTACAAAAAAGATCTTCACGACCCAGATAATCACGATGGTGTGATCACTCACCTAGAGCCAGATATCCTGGAATGTGAAGTCAAGTGAGCCTTAGAAAGCATCACTACGAACAAAGCTAGTGGAGGTGATGGAATTCCAGTTGAGCTATTTCAAATCCTGAAAGATGATGCTGTGAAAGTGCTGCACTCAATATGCCAGCAGATTTGGAAAACTCAGCAGTGGCCATAGGACTGGAAAAGGTCAGTTTTCATTCTAATCCCAAAGAAAGGCAATGCCAAAGAATGCTCAAACTACCGCACAATTGCACTCATCTCACACACTAGTAAAGTAATGCTCAAAATTCTCCAAGCCAGGCTTCAGCAATACGTGAACTGTGAACTTCCAGATGTTCAAGCTGGTTTTAGAAAAGGCAAAGGAACCAGAGACCAAATTGCCAACATCCGCTGGATCATCAAAAAAGTAAGAGAGTTCCAGAAAAACATCTATTTCTGCTTTATTGACTATGCCAAAGCCTTTGACTGTGTGGATCACAATAAACTGTGGAAAATTCTGAGAGATGGGAATACCAGACCACCTGACCTGCCTCTTGAGAAATTTGTATGCAGGTCAGGAAGCAACAGTTAGAACTGGACATGGAACAACAGACTGGTTCCAGATAGGAAAAGGAGTATGTCAAGGCTGTATATTGTCACCCTGCTTATTTAACTTATATGCAGAGTACATCATGAGAAACGCTGGGCTGGAAGAAGCACAAGCTGCAATCAAGATTGCCGGGAGAAATATCAATAACCTCAGATATGCAGATGACACCACCCTTATGGCAGAAAGTGAAGAGGAACTAAAAAGCCTCTTGATGAAGGTGAAAGAGGAGAGTGAAACAGTTGGCTTAAAGCTCAACATTCAGAAAACAAAGATCATGGCATCTGGTCCCATCACTTCATGGGAAATAGATGGGGAAACAGTGGAAATAGTGTCAGACTTTATTTTTCTGGGCTCCAAAATCTCGGCAGATGGTGACTGCAGCCATGAAATTAAAAGACGCTTACTCCTTGAAAGAAAAGTTATGACCAACCTAGATAGCATATTGAACAGCAGAGACATTACTTTGCCAACAAAGGTCCGTCTGGTCAAGGCCATGGTTTTTCCAATGGTCATGTATGGATGTAAGATTTGGACTGTGAAGAAAGCTGAGCACCGAAGAATTGATGCTTTTGAACTGTGGTGTTGGAGAAGACTCTTGAGAGTCCCTTGGACTGCAAGGAGATCCAACCAGTCCATTCTGAAGGAGATCAGCCCTGGGATTTCTTTGGAAGGAATGATGCTAAAGCTGAAACTCCAGTACTTTGGCTACCTCATGTGAAGAGTTGACTCATTGGAAAAGACTCTGATGCTGGGAGGGATTGGGGGCAGGAGGAGAAGGGGACGACAGAGGATGAGATGGCTGGATGGCATCACTGACTCGATGGACATGAGTCTGAGTGAACTCCGGGAGTTGATGGACAGGGAGGCCTGGCATGCTGAGATTCATGGGGTCGCAAAGAGTTGGACATGACTGAGTGAGTGAACTGAACTGAACTGGAGACCAGATCTTAGTTTTCAACAAAAGAAAATAATTTATTGTGTGGTGATGGATGTTAACTTACTGTGGTGGTCATCTCAAAATACATACATGTATCGTATTATATTGCATACCTGAAACTAATGTTATATGTCAGTTATATCCAGTATTTTTTAAAATCTACGTAAGACAAAGCATGGCAAATAAAAAATAGGAAAAAGCATAGTAAGTAAAGCACAAAAGGGATAGTGGGAAAAACTTCCAAACATGTATGTAATCAAAATAAATGATGACATTTCATTGAGTAAAAAGAGCATTGACTCTTTAGTAAGCAGCTTATTACCTGCGTTTCTACAGACACACTTGGACTATAGAAAGGTTGAAATGAAAGACAAAAATATGAGTCCAGAAGGATTTATTAGGAATAAAAGTAGATCACGTGAGGACCAAAAGTGTACCACCAAGAACACACAAGAATTCTGAACTTGTACTCGTCTACTAGTCTCAGAATACAAAGTAAATATAGTTGAAATTAAAAGAAAAATATCCACTGCCAACAGGATAGTTATATCAGTAATTGATAAATGGGCAAAAAAATAGTAAGAATATAGAAGATTTGGGGGAAAAACATAAATAGGAAGCTTGATCTGATGTGTATGTGGATATAGACTTCTGTATGTATTATATAAATACTGTATTATGTATTGTATCTATTTTAGATTTATCTTAGATATTATATTATCTATTATATATAGATATTAATATAAATATGTTATATATGATAGTATATATGTGTATCTATAATACATGTTAAAATATGGATCTGAACTAGATATAACAAAATTTAAGTGAAGTCGCTCAGGCGTGTCCAACTCTTAGTGACCCCATGGACTGCAGCCTACCAGGCTCCTCCGTCCATGGGATTTTCCAGGCAAGAGTACTGGAGTGGGTTGCCATTGCCTTCTCCAACTTCCCAGCTGCAATGGTGACCCCCGAGAGCACAACTGGGACCCCATAACAAAATTTAAGGCTGGATAAAACTGGATAGTGGCTACAAGGGTATCTGATATACTATTCTCTATACTTTTCTCAGACTTGCTATGTTTTGTAATAAAATTTAAAATTCTTAATTTTTCATGCTGCTGCTGCTGCTAAGTCGCTTCAGTCATATCCGACTCTGTGCAACCCCACAGACGGCAGCCCACCAGGCTCTCCGTCCCTGGGATTCTCCAGGCAAGAACACTGGAGTGGGTTGCCATTTCCTTCTCCAATGCATGAAAGTGAAAAGTGAAAGTGAAGTCGCTCAGTCGTGTCCGACTCCTAGCGACCCCATGGACTGCAGCCTACCAGGCCCCTCCGTCCATGGGATTTTCCAGGCAAGAGTAGTGGAGTGATTGCCATTGCCTTCTCCGTAATTATTCATAAGAAAATACAAAATTGAGTTCTAAGGCTGAATTTCCTCTTTTGGCCTCTATAGATTCCTGACACCGGGAAGAAGAGGACTAGGACTCCAGATGTTCTTCAC
Source organism: Bos taurus (assembly GCF_002263795.3). Taxonomy (NCBI): domain Eukaryota; kingdom Metazoa; phylum Chordata; class Mammalia; order Artiodactyla; family Bovidae; genus Bos; species Bos taurus. The sequence continues at coordinate 16,829,999 of NC_037350.1, read as the reverse complement.
CTTCATGAAACTGTCCTCGTGAATGACGTCACCAGCAAGAAAACATCCTAGCCACAGGGATGGGGAGGAACTCAGACTAAGAATGTACCTGAGTTAGGTGGGTATGGTGTAGATTAGGGCAGAGAATCTCAGCCCTGCTTCCTCTCCAACATATCTGAGAAAGGAAAGTCACCTATGGAAAAACAAAATCGAAGGGAAGATATATCTGGTCTCTGTGGCTTCTTCTTGGCTGGAGGTGATGTGTGATCCAGATGTTAAAGCTGGAGTGTGAGATTGAACCTGAAGAGATCCTGCACATGCTTAACTTCTGCTTTCTCTGAATCTCTGCACCCTTCACATGTCCCTCCATAACATTCATCTGACTTCTCTTCTTGAGTTAACTCTGGTCCTTCCCAAGCCAGAGGGAGTCTCAGGTCTCAGACTCCTCTTCACCCCTGTTTTATAGCTCCTTTAGTGCCCACGGAGTGTCTCACGTAGAACACATGCTTTAAAAATGTATCCCCACAGCTATAGATTTAAAGAGATTTAAGAGGCATATAAACAATGAGGAAGGTGAAACCACATGACTAGGGATGCACATTTGGGTGATAACTTCCTGTTTCTTTATGGTTTTATGTCCTTTTTTTTTTTTTTTTTGGTCCTTCCTGTAAAAGTAAGGGCAGTGGTTCATTTGGAGGGAATAAGGAGGCCATGATTGGAATTGAACACATGCAAGTTTCTGGGTGGCTGAAGATCTCTCTCTTGATGTGCATGAGTGATGGTTACAGAGTATTTTATTAGTGTTTTTTTTTTAAATTATTGTTTTATTTTTGCCTGTGTTGTATCTTTGTTGCTGTGCTGGCTTTTTCTGTAGTTCTGGAAAGTCAAAGGTACTCTCTTGTTGCTGGTACTTGGGCTTCTCACTGCTGTGGCTTCTCTTGTTTGGAGCACAGGCTCTGGGGCATAGCGGGCTTCGGTAGTTGTGGCTCCTGGGCTCTAGGGCATAGGTTCAATAGTCGTGGTGTACAGGCTCAGTTGCTGTGGGGCATGTGGGATCTTCCTGGACCAGAGATTGAACCCACGACTCCTGCATTGGCAGGCCAATTTTTAACCACTGGACCACCAGGGGAGTCCTATTTTATTTTAAATATTTGTTTATTTGGCTGTGCTGGGTCTTAGCTGTAGCATGTGGGATCTTAGTTCCTTGCCCAGGATCGAATCCCAGCCCCCTGCAGTGGGAGCAGAGTCTTAACCACTAGACCACTGGGAACTCTCTAAAGAGGATTTTATTATACTTCAGTTGTTAAGGTGGTTTTCTCAGGTGAGTTTTATAATATTTTTATTGGTATATTCAATGAACAAATGAATGAATGGTTCTGGGCATTGAGCATGGTGGTTGCTAACATCAAAATAGAGACATCCAGATACTCTGTGCCCCATGGTGGGAGCACACACCACCACCTGTGAGGTAGTCTTGCCCCAGATTGAACCTGAATCTGATTACACCTCCAGATCCAACTCCAGTTTATAGCATTGAGGAACATTGTAAATGCCAGTATAGAAGTATCATCAGCAAACTCCAGACTGCAGAAACCTCTACAGGAAAAATGAGGGGAGGAGAGAAGATTTGCAGGGGGAACCTGTTGATCAAAACAGACTTAAAAGGCATGTCAGCCAATCCCCATATGTGGACTTGATGTGGCTTGTTTTAAATAAATTGTAAACAAATATTTATAACATAGGTAAGACAAATTGGAAATTTGAACATTGATGAACTATTTGATGACAGTAAGAAAATCTTACAAAGTTTTTCAACCCTGATATTTTTGTTACTTTTTTTTTGGTATTTTTATTATGATTTTTAAAAATATCTTTTAGAGACATATATTAAAATATTTACAAATGGGGACTTCTCTGGTGGTCCAGTGGTTAAGACTCTGCACGTCCCCTGCATGGGGGCACAGGTTTGATCCTTGATTGGGGAACTGAGATCCCACATGCCATGTGACGTGGCCTATATATATACACACACACACAAATGTAATAATATGATCTTGAATTTGTATCACAACAGTACAGTGAGGAAGTTGAATATGCACATACATGAAACAAGACATAAATTGGTCATGAACTACTTGTTGAATCTCATTATACTATTTTCAGTACTTTATTATTGCCTTTTTGAAAACAGCTTTATGAGGAACAACTTATATCAGTAAAATCTGCCAGCTGTGAGTGTACAGTTTAATGTAAACTTGTAGGGTTGTGCAGTCATCCTTACGGTCCAGTTTTAGAACATTCCCATCACCACAGAAGGTTTCCTTGGGCCCTACCCTGCAGTCAATGCCTGCTCCCAGTCCCAGCTGGGACTACTCCATAGTCTGCTTTCTGTTTCTCTAAATACGCCCTTTCCGGACATTTCATCTAACTGCAGTCATGCTAGTCTTCTGTTCCTGATTCTAGGACATAAGTTGGATACACTGACCTGTACCGCCCTGGCTCCCCCTCCCATCACTTAGTGCCCCATCCCTCCAACTCAGGCCTCTGCACTGAGCCGAGGATCTGAGCTGCCAGCCATGGCCGGCTCTGCATCCTGACCACCTCAGCTGTGGGCAAAGAATCAATCACAGGGCCTTGTTTCCCATCTGGAGACACAGACAAAACATCCCTCTCCTCTTTCTCCTTCAGCCTGAGGTGGAATAGGGATGCCAGACCCCTCGGAAGTGTGGGCCCTAAGGAGATGGAGGCTGGCTTCTTTTCTTGAGGACGCAGAGGCAGAAGCAAGATGCTCTGTGTCGCTATATGCATGTGCTCCTCCTGGGAGGCGAGAACCGCAGGACAGTGTGACTGAGGGTGAGGAGGGCGCCCTCAAGGTCGCTGGCCGCTGGGGCCCGCCTCCTAAGGATGTGTGTGTGACCGTGTGAGAAGGTGCCAGGAGCACTGGTGCACAGCTGTGCATATGTTTTCCCATGGTCTTACCTTAGGCACTGAGCCCATCAGAGGCCAGAGGTAGCCTAAGATTTTTTCCCTTCTTATTTGTGTATTTTTTTAAGTATTTAAAAAAAATATTCTTTATTGTGTCTTTTTAGAGATTTATTTATTTGGCTGTGCTGAGTCTTAGTTGTGACATGAAGGATCTTTCCTGCAGCATGCGGGATCTTTGGTTTGGGCATGTGGGATCTAGTTCCATGACCACGGTCAAACCCAGGCCCCCGGTGTTGGAAGAGTCTTAACCACTGGACCACCAGGAAAGTCTCTGTGTCTTTGCCTTTTAAAAATGGTTACTGTGTCCGCTCTGTCACTCTAGGTATGGGTATTTCATAGAATGGAGGAATTCAGAGGAAACCATCAGTGATGCTCTCCTCTGAGAAATGAGATTGGGGTCTCACTTTCCACCGGGTACTCTCTCATCCCTTTTGAAATTTTTGTCTTAAATTTGTGTAATTTTCATTAGAAAAATGAAGATTGTTATTAGCAGTGAGCCCTGGTGTGTTTGCCTGGTTCCCTGCAGACCCTGCTTCCATCAGATTACCTTAGAGCTGAGCAGATCACAAAGTGCTACCAAATGCAGCTGCTCATTTAATCTGCTTATTCGTTCAACAAATATCTGATGAGTATTTCCTAGAGGCCAGGCACAGCTCTAGAAGCTGGGGGTACAGCAGTAAGCCAAACAGAGAAAAACGCCTGCCCTCCCAGGGACTGACATTCCACTGACCATAGAAAGACATGCAACAAAATTAATCAATTATATGGTGGTGAGACGGACAGGGAAGCCTGGTGTGCTGCAGTTCATGGGGTTGCAAAGAGTCGGACGTGACTGAGCGACAGAACTGAAAGGAAAAAAGACCAGGCAGAAGAGGGGATGGGAGGCTGCCACATTGAAGAGGGTATCAGGGAAGGTAACCTGAACAGCCTTGGAGGAGGAGAGGGAGTGACCCGGGAGCGCTTGGAAGAAAAGGACTCCAGAGGACAGCAAATGCCAAGGATCTGAGGCAAAAACATGCCCAGCTTGAGGAAGAGGCAGCGTGGCTGCGGAACAGACGCTGAGGCTAAAGGAGCTGGGATGAGAGAGGTGAGAGAGGCGCCAGGTCCTGTGGGGTTGCTGAGCCCCTGACGGGGTTTGGGGTTTTACCCCAAGTGAGATGGGAGCCTTTGGAGCTTTGGCTGAAGAAGGTCAGGGCCCTAACTACTGGGTTTACAGGTCCCCCTGCTGGAGACCGGACTGTGTAGCAGGAAAGTGGGTGGACTGTGGGGAGGCTGAGAGGTGGTGGAGGCTTGGAGGAGGGGGCGTCAGTGGAGGTGGTGTGTGTGTTTCCCACCGACCCAGGACCTTATGGGGTCCTCTCAGGCCAGACCCCTCTCACATATCCTCTGCTTTAGCTTCTCTATGAAGTACCCAGACAATAGTGTCTGCCCGCTTTCTGAGTTGTTTTACAGAAGCGCAAACCACCACCAAATGGAAGAAATTAGCAACCTGAAGACCATGAACACGTGGCCCACAGACCCATAAGTACTTTAATCCCTGTGACACCACGCTTAGACTCCCCTCTAAAAATGGTTTCCTGGATCCCACTGGGAAGTTTAAGTATTTTGAGCACCCCTGACTGGAATTCCCTGTTTGGCGCCTGCAGTAATCACAGCCCTCTCCTTCACTGCAACCCCGTGTCTGCACTGGCACTGGGGTGCGACCCAAGGTTGGGTCCCCAGCAGGTGGGTTTCAGAGTTTTAAATATTTGGAAGGGAGAACCCACAGGAGTTCCCCGTGGATTGCACGTAGGGTTTGATGGAAAGAGAAGAGTCAAAATGACTCCAAGGTTTGGGACCTGAGGAGCTGGGAGAATGGAGTTGCCTGTGGCAAAGGTGGGGAGGAGTGGATGAGGTGAGGAGTTAAGTCCAGGAGGCGCTGAGTTCCTACAGGTGGCTACGGTTGACGTTGCATTTCACAGGTGTTTCATTTCACTTGGAACCAGACCCCGTGAGGCGGGGGCAGGTCACGTGCAGGGGCGGGGCCAAGGGGAGCGGGCGGGGCCGGCGGGGCCTGCGGGGCCCGGGATGGCGGCGGCGGCGGCGGCTGGAACCGTGGATCCGGGTCGTCTCTCCCTGTACTTCTGCGGGAGTATCCGTGGCGGACGCGAGGATCGGGAACTGTACGTGCGCATCGTGTCTCGCCTCCGGCGCTTCGGGGTGGTGCTTACCGAGCATGTGGCGGCCGCCGAGGTGGACGAGAGCGGTGAGGGAGGCGGTGCTTGTGGCGCGGGCGGGAGGGTGCAGGCAGGCCCCTTTGCCCGAGAAGAACTGCGGTGGGGGGCTCAGACCGCGTGCATCCGACCTGGGACCCTACGCCCCGGATTCAGTTACTATCTTGACCTTTGGGTCTTTCGTGGAGAACTTTTTGGGCTCCTTCCGGCTTTTATAGGAGCAGGATGGGAGGAGGCCGCACTGGCCTCTTCTCTCCCACCTAGCACAGAGCTTTCCTTCGACATTGGAGGTATCAGCCCTCCTTGACCCGACAGACCCCGGGTCCCGCGAACACCGTCTCAGGCCCTCTGATCCTCTTGCTCCTGCGGAGAGGTAGTCCCGGATCCTGGCTGGTTTTCTACTTTGGAAATAACGCCCAAACTGTCACACTTCTCATAAAAACCTCAAGTGTGTCCCCTTTTCCCTCCCAGTAGACAGAGCCAGGCTCTGTAGGACCCAGTGCAATTCTCAGAGACCTCTTTATCTTAACTTTTGACTGCCCTGGGCCTTCATTGCTGCGTACGGGCTTCTCATTGCAGTGAGCAGCCTGGGTTCAGTAGTTGAAGCCTGAACTAAGCCTGGCTTTCGGGCTTAGTTGCTCCACGACAGGCATGTGGAATCTCCTCTGCTCAGGTATGGAATCCATGTATTCTGCCTTGGCAGGTGGATTCTTAACTACTGGGTCACCAGGGAAGTCCCTGTGGCATCCTCTTTAAAATGATGCATCACAAAGTTGCTGGTGCTTTGGCAAGGGCCTGTGCTCAACAGTGTTCTGAGGGAGCTTGTTGAAAATGCAGATACTGGGATAAAACCTTTGAGTCCATTTTTAATAAGCTCTCCAGTTATTCTGCTCTGATCTGGGGCGTGTGACCCTAATGCTCCCAGTGGGTGACATTGAATCAAGCTGGAAAGCTGGGATCCTGGCCCTGTGACCCCAGGATCTCCCCTGCCTTCACACCACCTCCCACTGGTTACACTTTGCTTTCAGGCAGGGATTCTCAAACTCGCCTGGGTATGAGAATCACCTGGCGAGCTCAGTCAGCAGTCCAGGCTCATCGATACCTGGGTCTTTGTAGTTGATCGGGTTCTCGGGTGGTTCTCACTCCCACCAAAGCCTGAGAGCCTGTGGGGCCCCTAGGTTCCTTTCGGCGGGCCAGCCTCTTGCTCCTCCTGCCTGTCCCCACCTGGGATGTGATTCCTCCTCCTCCTGTCCACCTCTGATCACTGACCTCCATCTCCCCTGTATCACTCCTGTCGTTGATCACATCTGCTCCCCGGAACAGGACTGCATTTTCCTTGCAGGCTTTTCCATTTCATTACTTTTCATGGAATCCTAGTGTTGGGGGGCCCTTGGAGGCCATCTCTCTGTCCCCTCCCCTTCCCTAAGCAGGGTGGATCTGGGGGTATCTAGGGCAGAAGAGAGGAACTGAAGCCCAGGGTAGGTCCCTGACCAGCTTTCCCTCAACCACAGGGGAAGAGGCTGCTGGAGGCGACAAGCTCATCCATGATCGGGACCTGGCCTGGCTGCAGCAGGCAGATGGTGAGTGGTCCACCGTCCTGCCTGCAAACTCCCCTGGGGTCCTAGGTCCCCTGGACCTGCCTGGTTCCCCCCCTCCAAGGGACTCCCAAGTTCCCTTCTCACCGCAGCCAGACTGTGTTGTGTGTCCCTCACAAGCCCGAGGGTGAGCCTTGGTCTCCTTTCTTCCCAGTGGTCGTGGCAGAAGTGACCCAGCCCTCTCTGGGGGTAGGCTATGAGCTGGGCCGGGCCGTAGCCCTCCACAAACCAGTCCTGTGCCTGTTTCGCCCAAAGTCTGGCCGAGGTGAGCCCCCCCGGCCCTGGCCTCCTTTCCCAGCTCTCTGAGGTCCCTGCCCTCTTCTCCTTCCTTGTGGGTCTCTGAGCACAGTGCCCACCCCAGAAAGGGAAGGGCAGTGGGCAGTGTGGGAGGGGAGGGGGGGGAGTGTGGAAGTGGCGGGGGAGACACCTTCACCCCCATGCTTCTTGCCAGTGCTCTCAGCCATGATCCGGGGAGCAGCCAATGGCTCCAGGTTCCAGGTTCCAGGTGTGGGACTACGAGGAAGCAGAAGTGGAGGCCCTGCTAGATCGGTACTTTGAGGCGTATCCTCCTGAGCAGGTGGCTGCCTCTCCTGACCCAACAGCTTGACTTCACCCCAGTTTTTATTAAATTCTCCTGATCCCCATACTTGGCTCCTGGCTCTTAGCCCCAGTACTGATTCACGGCATGTATACAATTCTGACATTATATCACATTGTCGGTAGAGGAAGGTCCAGTTCTCAATAATATCCTAACACCCCGCTCAACTTCAAGATGTAGAGACCTTTAAAGGTCCACAGGCCCCCAAGAGGAGGAGACTTTCTAAGATGCTCAAGCTCCCTGCAGCAACATTCAGGAGTTTGGATGAAGCTGATTGTGGGGGGTGGGAGGTGACCATTCCTTCCTGTCCCTGTGTTGGGTCGGAGGCTTGTGGGCTGAGTACCACGGACATTTATTTCCCTTTATCAATGTAAGTCACAGCCGTCTGCTGTGGGCTTTGAGGATGGATGTCTGGATGCCTAGAGAAAAGAGCAGAGTAGGAGAAGGATTGGCTGTGTGTGATGGCAGGGGGAGCTGAAGTGGCCCTTTGAGGAAACTGGTCTGCTTCCAGAGAAGTGTATTAAAAAAAAGTTTATTCAGTGAACAGAAGACAGTGCCACAGACACTGGTAACCACCTGCCGCCATGTGCAGGGACAGTGGTGCACGCCTGACCCGTGACCCCGGGGCTCTGGTGGCTCCAGCGCTCCCTGCGTCCTGCCCCCTCAGTCGTAGCCCTCATCATCCTCCTCGTCGTCGTCCTCGTCGCCGAAGAAGAAAGTCTCTCGGTCCAGGTTCTCAGACTCCTCATCATAGGAGAAGCTGTCATTGTCCAGCTCCTCCTCAAACTCGTCCTGCTGCCACTCGGGCTCCTCGTCCTCCTCCTCCTCCTCCAGTTCCGAGGAGCCCTGGGGCCTGGGAGAGTGCACACTCAACCTCAGGGCCTCGGCGCCTCCCACGCCCCCCCGCGTCAGGGGGCCCCTCCACTCACTGACTGCCAGGCACGTTGGGTCCTTTTGCCTCCCGGGACTCGGAGGATGGACTCTGGAGACCAACCCGGAAATCCTGGCAAGGAGACAGGAGGATGTGGGGAGCAGCGGAGTAGAGCACACTGGGCCCTGGCACCCAGCCTTCCTTCACCCGGATCCCCCGAGGGCCTAGAGCCGCCCGGCCCTGCCAGGAATGCCCCCGCCACCAACCCCAGCACCCCACTCTGTGAGCCATTGACTCTGCCTAACATGACAGTCCTCAGCAACCCAGGATATGGCGGTGAGGCACCACCTACCCTTACCATACTGTGTGTTCATGCCTTTTCTGCCCAAGTTACGTACCAGTCCGTAAGCTCCCTGAGGGCGGGATTCCTAGTTCAGACTCAGCATCAGTGTATTGGAGCCGGAAAGAACCTCAGCTCCCTTACTTTGGTGGATCCCTGCCCTTTGGCCCCCAACTCCTAGGATTCTAAATCCACATCTGGGAAGAATCTTCTGAAAAAGTTCCCCAAGTGAGTTCTGGAGAGCAAGCACCTGCCCAGATACCCTTAACCTGGGCTAACTACCTCCTTCATTTTGTAGGCAAGGCCAGGTGGCTGAGGGGCAGGGCTGGGAGGTGGGATACAGGCCGGTCCGTGTGCCCTCGAATCCTTTCCATCAGGATCCCCCTAGGGCACCAGAGGCTGTGACAGGCGGTGCCAAGTGAGGGCAGGAAGGCTGGGTCGGATGGGTGGCTACCTGGGTGGAGTGCTGCAGGATGGCCAGCAGCCGCTCCTGGATCCGCCGCAGCAGCTCCAGGCCGGTGTTCAGGTGCTCGGCCCGCAGGAGGCGCAGCGAGGAGGCCAGGTCTCTGCAGTGCAGCAGCGTCTCCTCTGCAGAGAGGGCAGGGCGCGGGGCTCCCTCCCTCCTTCCCTTCCTCCCACAGACGCCTACCATGCGCTCCCCACATCTACCAGGGCTCACAGCCTAGAGGTGGGGACACGTCGTAATCAAAGCAAAGGTCGGGTGGGGGTGTGTATCATGGACCTGCAGGGTAGAACTTGAAGACGGTAACAAGGCTACGAGGCACAGGAAGCTCCAGGGGCCAGAATGAAGGTGGGCGGCTGGGGCTGGGTCACCCACCCATCTGTATTTTGGGGGTAGGTGCCAGGGGGACGGGGGCTCACCCAGGAGGATCTGCAGGGCGTTGGTGTGCAGCTCCAGGGCCTCGATCTGCTGCTCCACGACGTCCATGTGCTCTGTGTCCTGGTTGTAGAAGCTGTACACGCAGGCGTAGGCCAGCACCTGCGGGCCCAGGCAGGCTCCTGCTGAGGCCACCTCCCACCCTCCCCCTCCTCCCGCCCACCCTCTGCCCAGGCCAGCCCACACCACCTTTCGTGCCTGCTCCAGACCCCGGCAGGCATCACTGAGGAAAGTGAAGGATTTGGGCGGGGGCACCTCGTGGATGGCAGACACGCGGTTCCGCAAGTTCACAGCAAAGTCCTGTGCGGAGAAGTGGCTGTCATCACCGGCGGGCGCAGCCCCACCCCCCAGAAGAGCGCCCGGCCATCCAGCCCAGCCCTCTAACCTCCTTGGCCACCCCACTGTCTCTTCCCTGCTCACCCGGGCCTGGTGATGGAAAGTACACCTCTCGTTGTAGTCCTGGAAGCGCTTCTCCTGGCGCGCGGCTTTGCTTACCTGGTGAAGGCATGTCAAGAGGGCTGTTGGGTGATTGGCAGGACAAGATGAGGTTACTCCTCAGACCAGCCACCATTCACGGAGGCCTGCTGCTGCTCTACCCAGATTTCTTCATTCCTTTCTCGTAACTGTGAGATGAGGGTGCTGAAGCCTGGCAGGTTGACTACACAGTGAAGCCAGGCCCTGGCTCAGAGTCTTTGCTCTGCTCTGCCCTGGGCCTCCTGGGAGCGCTCAGCCCACCACAGCCTCTCTGCTGGGGCAGAAGGTCTCTGTGCACAGACCTCCCAGGACAGAACGCCCAGCACCTGCAGGCCCTGGGGCTTTCAGTCTTCTCTCCACCGAGCCTTGTTCCACCTCTCCGGCTGCTTGGGACATGGAGCTGTCTGCGCCCAGGCCCAGAAGCAGCATCCCACCCTGTCCGCCCAGGGGCCTCTGCCCGCCTCCTCTCAGCACCAGCCCCTTACCATGGCGGAGCAGTTGTAATAGTCTTTGTGATTTGGCTTCCAGGACTTGAGGCAGCGCCAGCAGAATCCATGATTGCATTTGGCACAGGTCATGCTGTGGAGGAGGCTAGCTGGTCAGGGTTCCTGCCTCTGGCCAGGGCCCCACCAGGAATGCCCAGGGCCTGGACACACTGCTGGCCCCTCCCACGCCCTCTTAAGTCTCCTTAACTTCACTAATCCCTACTCACCACATCCTGGCTTCCAGATCCCCCCATACATGCAGGCTTAAAAGCGGGGGGAACACTGGAATCACTCTGGAAGGTGCGAGGAGGTAGCTGAGGACCTCCCGTGCTCTTGAGCTTTCTGGTCCGTCCACTGCCCCTTCCTTCTGCCAGGTCTCCCACCCTCTCCCGAGCCTCCAACCCTGCCGCCGCCCACAGTACCCCCACTTACTGCAGACACCCCTCGTTTTTCTCAATGGGAGCCTGACAGCTGGGGCAGCGCTTGGAGATGAGCTTGGTCAGATGCTTGCTCTGGGCCTCCACACTCATGCCGTCGTAGTAGCCGCCATCGTCCACCCACTGGGACATGTGGCCACAGCTGGCAGGGTAGTGTGCCTAGGGAAGGGGGGCAGTGAGGGCATAGCTGAGTCCTTATTGCAGACTGGTGGTGCGGGCAGGACAGGGTGGGTGCTTGGGGTGGGGGGGCAGGGAGGGGCGTGGACCCCGGCAATGGGGCAGAGTCAGGGTGGGCCCCCACCTCAGGGAAGCTACAGCTGAAGCACGAGGCCCAGCCGCACTTGGAGCAGGTGGTCCCACAGCCTAGGCCCTGGCGGCAGAGGATGCGGTCGCAGCCCTGGGGGTTGGTGCACCAAGTCAGGTTGGCGCAGCTCTCCACGTAGCCACGCAGGAGGGCCTTCTCGTACTGTGGGGATGCAGGGGCCATGAGGTGAGTGCCTAGCTCTCTGACACCACACCTCCGGGCCCCCCGTGCCCCGAGCCTCTTGAGGCAGAGTGGGGTACCTTGGAGATGACCTCTGGCGAGGAGACAATGGCACGGATGAAGGCCCCCGTGGGCTGGGCCGGGCAGTCGGCAATGGGGCAGGTGCAGTTCAGCACGAGGTTCTGCTCAATGCGTGTCGTCAGATACTCATTCCAGCAAGACTGGGAGGGACACGGGAGCGGCCGCTCAGGGACAGCGCGGGAGCAGGAACCCTCCCCAACACTGGCAAGGCCAGAGACAGACGTGCTGCTACATCAGCCTCAACACTGACCCTAACCTTTCTGGCCTCCAGGGCTTTTCCTGATTGGCCACAATTACAGTTCACTTTGAGGTGTGCAGACCAAAGTGGTAATTAAAATTATTGTTGGGATGGGTGTGAAGGGATGGGTAAAGAGAATCAAGAAAAAGAAGATTCAAGTTCTGAGAAAGACTTAGAGCAAGAAAGCCAGAGAGGAAGAAGGCCTGGGGGGCTGGCCAGGGCCCACTGTGCTGTAGCTGTGACCTCATCTGGCTCAACTTCTTACCTCAGTCCTGTCTCCATACCCCCACCTCCTCCAGTGCACTCCTAAATTCTGCTCAGCCCCCCTACCCCCCGTCACCAGTGCCGGGGGTGTCACAACTCATAAATCCTTCTCCTGCTATCATGTCACTACCGTACCCAACCCAAGCCATCGTCCCCGCTCCTCAACATCAACCCTCATCATCCCCTCCCCCAACATCAACCCTCATCATCCCCTCCCCCAACATCAGCCCTCATCGTCCCCTCCCCCCACATCAAGCCCTCATCACCCCTCCCCCCACATCAGCCCTCATCATCCCCTCCCCCCACATCAGCCTTCATCATCCCCTCCCCTCAACATCAGCCCTCATCACCCCTCCCCCCACATCAGCCCTCATCATTCCCTCCACCCCAATATCAGCCCTCATCATCCCCTCCCCCTCAACATCAGCCCCCCTCATACCCTCCCCCAGCATCAGCCCTCATCCCCTCCCCCCAACATCAGCCCCCCTCATCCCCTCCCCCAACATCAGCCCCCCTCATCCCCTCCCCCAACATCAGCCATCATCCCCTCCCCAACATCAGCCCCCATCATCCCCTCCCCTCTCAACATCAGCCCTCATCATCCCCTCCCCTCTCAACATCAGCCCTCATCATCCCCTCCCCCAACATCAGCCCCCCTCATCCCCTCCCCCAACATCAGCCATCATCCCCTCCCCAACATCAGCCCCCCTCATCCCCTCCCCCAACATCAGCCCTCATCATCCCTTCCCCCTCAACATCAGCCCTCATCATCCCCTCCCCCGCAACATCAGCCCCCCCCATTCCCTCCCCCAACATCAGCCCTCATCATCCCCTCCCCTCTTGATTGTTCCTTCCCTCATCCCTCCTGAAGACACCAACTACCTCATGAGCACCTGAGCCTCCAAAAGACTCCATTAAGGACCCTCTCCCTCACACTGCCTACCCCAGAGCTTCCCCAAATGATGGATCCAAACCCCAGGAGAGTCCCCAGGTGGTTCCATGAGGACTCTCCATGATAAATAAGTGCGTAACTGAACTACTTCCACTCAAGTACTACACGAAACCAACCCCCTCCTATAGAAAAACAAGCCCAGATAAGCTGGGAAGTAGAATGCAAAATCCTTTTCTGCATTCAGACCCCGAGGCCGACGAGGGCAGGCACACAGGCCCTCGAGCCGACAGCTGTGGAGTGGGAGCACTGCCCTGCAGGACAATGGCCAGGTCTCAGTTTGGAACCTGCTCCATGCCCACGAGGAGTGTCTCTGCTTGGGGCTTACCCTTGGCCTCCACTGTCCCCACTGCCCAGCCAGAGGGAATGCCGTCTCCCACCTGGACTCCCCTCCTGCCCTCAGCCACTCACTCAAGCCTCACCCCGGGAAGCTGTCTCCCACTGCTCCAGGCCCCAAGGTTTCCCCGTCAGTGGCTCCTGCACTCTGCCACTGGCTCCTCTGCTGGGACGGATTCAGCCTGCTTTGCTGAGTCCCGTTTCCCAGCTCCCTGTCTCTCTCTGTCTCTACAGGGTCGGGGTGCCCCACGCTCAGTGCCTTGGGCCTGCTCCTCTCCCCCTGGGTGATGCCAGCCAGGCTTCTGCACTTACTTCCAAATTGAAAAATCCACTGTCTGCCTGCTAGTCCCAAACAGGTGCCCAACAAAGTAGCTCAAACTTTACTTGGCCAAAACGGATGGAATTTCCCCTCAAAAATCTGCCTTGCACACCAACCCCAGGCCTAACATTTCCCCCAACTCATCCTGCCAGATGCTCAGGTCAAAACCCCAGGAGCTGTCTTGATGCCCTTGTCCTCAGCCACAACCCTGTCAGCTCTACCCCACATGTGTCCCGATCTGTCCACCCCTTCACCGTCCCTAGGCTCAGCGGCCAGCACCTCTTGCCTCTTTGTACAAGTCTCTGAACCAGTGTCCCTACTTCCACTCTCGTTCTGCCCAAGCCTTTTCTCCACACCAAGTGATCTTTTCAAAACTGGAAATCAGATCTTATTGCATCTCTGCTCAAAACCCACCAGGGCTTCCCATAAAGGCCCTTGTCTGCCAACCCAACTCAACTAGGCCCCCGTCCGCCTCCCAAATCTCTCCTTCCGCTGTCCCACCACTGTGCTCACCTTCTTCACAGAACTATTCCAGGAATTAAACGAGACAATGTTTGTAAAACAGCACAGTGGCCCAGAATGAGGCCCCCATAAATATTAGCTGTGGTTATTATTAGCTCTCGGGTCCTTGTCTGCCCGCATCTCCCCACTCCCTCACGCAGCACCCAGCGCTGTGCACGCAGGAGGTCCATGACAAGCATTAGCTGAACAAAAAAGTGGAAGTGTAAAGGGAATCATTAAGAACCTGGGAACAGGGGGGCAGAGGCAACTATGTGAGAACAGTAACTTGAAGCTGAGCAAAAGGGAAGGAGAAAAAGTACCAAGTACACACACATGCAAACACACACGGCCCAGGTCACCCACCACTGGGGCGGCGCTGCTGAGAGAGGCGGCTAGAATTGATGGCAACAAGGGCGCTCATCCTGCTAAGTGGATGGGTGTGGGCTCTGGTCCTACAAGCTGTGAGGCAGGGGCAGGGGAGACGGCACTCAGCACCTGGCTTCCTGCCTCGGCCCCTCGCCACCCCAAGGGTGCTCCCTCCCCAGCTACAGCCTTCTCCGCTCAGCTTCACGGCAGCCTGACTTCCCGTACTTCCCTCTGCTTTTGTGCTGTTTTTGTTTTAAACTGTTCCTTTTAATTTTTATGTTAAGTGAACGTGTACAGATAAAAGAAGTGATGACATTTTGGAATAAAAAAACCTTCGGTGGTGATAAGGAAAGCATAAACCATAGTCATCACCAATTTCCAAACACTTCTCATTTATAAAGTGCTTTGATTTTATAAAGTGTGTGTATTATCTATTGTTCTCAAATTTGGCTGAACACTAGAATCCCCTGAGGAGCTCTTGTTTCACCTCTGGAGATTCTCATTTAATTGGTCTCGGGCATACTTTGAGCACTGGGATTTTTAAAAAGTTCCCAGTGATTACAATATGCAGCAAAGACACATACCACCAGATGCTAACCACCACCCTGCAGAGTGTCAAAGCACCACTTACCGATGACAAAACCAGCTTAAGAGGGACTGAGACTCATCCAACATCGCCCAGGCCCGGAAGTGGCCTTGCCGGGGTTGGAGACCAGAGCTCCCGAGTTGCCGGGGTGCTGGGGGGAGGAGAGCCTCACCTTACAGCAGGAGTGCTGGCAGCAGAGGGCGGGCAGGTCGCGGTCGGGCGCCAGGGGGCTGACACACACGGGGCAGTGGTCGGGGCGTGCGGGGGCGGCCTGGGCCTGCGGCACGCGCAGCCCGGCCGCCAGCAGCAGCGGCTCAGGGTCATCGCTGTAGCTCTGCAGCAGCTGCTCGGCGCCCCAGTGGGAATGAGCCAGGAGGTGCTGTGCCACGTCGGGCTCCAGGTTCAACGTCTCCTGCACCTGCCGCACCGTCTGCTCCATCAACCCTTCCACCTCCCGGGGGCTCATGGTGCGGCCCGCGGGCAGCTGGAGGGAAGCCAGGGCAGCCACGGCTTCTGGGCTTGAGAGAGACAGGGGTCAGTGGTCAGTCTCACTGCCCTGCTTATCCAACCCGCTGGCTGGAGCCCACCCTGGCCCCCCGGTCCCCACTTGTGCATCTTCGTCCACACTTGCTGAACCAGCCTGAGGATCACCACCCACCGTCAGAGCACAGCCTCCACAGAGCGTCTGCAGTATGTGGGGTGGGGCTGGCAGTCAGTGACTGAAGCACTACTGGAATCTAGTGGGCAGGGGTCACGGTGCTGACTGACCTGCAGTGGATGGGACGATCACACTCAGATCCCTCCCCAAATTCTCCCAGTGTGTCCAGTGAGAGAAAGTCCACAGCCTCATTCCTCAACGTGTGGGCTGTGGACCAGCAGCCTAAGTGTCACGGGGAGCTCCAGTGAATTTGAAAATGTGTGCGAGTGGAAGTTTGAGAAAGATGACTCTAGAAAACTCGCATTTACACAGTCTGAACAGCCGGCGTAAAAGCAGAACAACTCCTGGTGAACTGGAACTGAGGTAAAGAGCTTTAGGGTGCCAGCTAGCTAGCGGAGTCCTATGGCAAATTCCTCTGGAGAACAGACTTCCTAAAAACTATTCATAGAATTTGTATATTTCACTAAGCAGAGTGCATAGTTAGTACTCGATATGTGTCTGCCTAGTATTTCAATTCTGCTTAGCACGAAAGACATCCAGAAAGGAGTTTATGAGTCTTGGACTCCTACCTAAGGAGTCTGGGGACAGCAAGGCCCCTGCGTGGGACGGAAGCAAAGGGGGTGATGACGCTGGGAGTGGGGATGAGGACTAATACCTCTCATCAGGGACAGGGAAAATGGCGCTAGACAAAGAAAGAAATGACATGTTTTTGTTCTGGCAGCCTGGCTTTGGCACTATGACCCCTCCCATGTCACTGCGGTGCCATTCGTCCTGGGGGGCCCTGCAGCAGGGGGCACGGGGCTACCTTATCTTGGAGGTCTCAGAGGTCTGGCTGCCAAAGAAGGGGATCTCTGCCTGGCCCCGGCAGGGCCCTGTGGGCTCTGGGGTGGCGTACGTGAGGATCTGGGGCCAGTCATCCCGCCGTTCCACATAGCCCTGGCCCAGGAGGTGAAGAATGCAAGAGAGGACATCCGTGCTGGTACAGGCCACACCCCCGGCAATGGCACGGCCCAGGCTTCCAGGGGGATTTGGACCCTTGTGCCAGGCCTCCAGAACCTGGATGGGAGGCGAGGAAACAGGTGGGCTGCGGTTACCCAGAGCAGCCAGCCTCCAGCTTTGCCACTTACTGCCTGACTGTGGATCAGTTACTAACTCATGCCTCATTTTTCTTATCTGTTAAATGGGGATAATAATAATAGTAGTAATACCAACACCACCAATCTCATTGTATTTCTGTGTAGATTAAATGACTTAATCATGGAAACTCCTTAGAATAGAGCCTGGCACACGGTCAGCACTCATGTCTGGTCTCCACCTTCTAAATTCCCATCAGGAATAGAAAAACCAGATGGGAATGTCACCCACCTTCCCCGTGATGCCCTCTGCCCCCCACTCCACCCCCAAGCATGACTCCCTCCCCTTCCCCCAACCATCAGGGTCCCCTGTGCCTACCAGACACACCAGCTGGTCAATGTGGAGGCCCTTCTCCCCATGGGCTTTGAGAATACGGACAAGAAGACAGCTCAGGAGGTTCCTCTTCTGTTCCAGGGTCCGGCCTTCATCCTTCTCCACATTCAGGTATGTCTGGGGAGGCAGCAGCCACAGGGCCTCCCCACGGGGCTGGAGCCCAGGCTCCCGGAGACGCAGCACACCTGGAACCCGCTCCCAGTCAGTGCCCAAAGAGGGGAAGGGACAGACGAGTGAGGGCAAAGGGGGCTCCATTCTCATCCCCTGTATCTCCCCCACCCAGAGAGCTCACCCCTGGGAGCAGGGGCTCAGCCCAGCCCCACCACCTCGGACCTACCCCTAGGTGGGAAGTCCTGGCCCTCCTGCAGGGTCAAAGGGCCGCTGTCTGAGGTGAGGGGCAGGAGGGCCTGGAGCAGCAGCTCGGGGCTGAGGCCAGAATTCTTCAGCAAAGCCTCTACTGACACCTCCTGGGCCGGAGAAACAGGGCCAGTCAGGAGCAGACGGTCAAGGCAAAGGAAAAGGAGGAGGGAAAGAAGGTGGGCCAGAGTTGAGGAAAACAGTGACAGACGAAGCGAAGGAGAGAGAGGCTGAGGAGCTGAGGCACCTCTGTCTGGTTGAAATGCAGCAGCAGCCACATCTGCACGGTGGACACGTGCAGCGTCTGGTCCGCGAACTGCAGCTCCGCCCGGCCCAGCCACGTCCACTGCAGTCGCCGGTGTGGCCCCACGTCCAAGGCTGGATGGTTCTGACCTGGGAGAGTGTCGAGGGAAGAAGTGGAGACAACAGGGCAAATGAGGGGTCAGGGCTGAGGCGAGCGTGCAGCATTCGCCAGGCTCCGCTAGTCTCTGTGGGGAGCAGGGCCCAGCACTCACACACACATGCCTCATCCAGCGTCCCGAGCACAGCCCCTCGGTGTCTGCCACAGGGGTCTTGGAGCCCACCCTGTGCCCAGCCCTGTGCCCGGTGAGCTCCACAGCAGAAACAGCAGAGAGGAGAGCTGGGCTTTGCTCCCAGGGAACTTGACAGTTTTAGAGATCTGCTAGGCTGAGTCTCGGCCACCCGCTGTGAGCCTGGGGTGTTTGCTCAGACTAGAAAGCAAGGATGCTGTCACGAGGAGAAGGTACCAAAAGGAACCAGACTGGGAGGTGCTCTCTGGCCCAAGATGGGACAATGTGAATGTCAAAAAAAAAACAAAACACACACACACCTGTGATGGACTGAAAAACGTGAAATGTTTTAAAAGCCATGAGTTCATGATATCTTTTATTTTTCAAAGACCTCATGGGTATCTTTGGATGAAGCTAGAGAACCAATACATTATTTTGAAAAGTGGTTAAAAAAGAGGGAGAAGAAAAGAGAATCAAGCCTTTCCTGTATAAATGGACCTTCCAGGCAACCAAAAAGCTGATGAGAGAAAGGTTCTCTCTACAGACAGAGCCTTCTGGCTAACACATGGAGAGAGGATGAGAGTAGAATGTCACTAGCTCCTAACCCTAATGGTAATGAGAATGAATGTCTAGTGAACAGCTGATGGGAAATTCTATATAATGTATAGATTGGACAGACGATGCTGAAATCCACTTTAACATCACACAGGAAGACATGTACTGAAGGAAGTACATGATACCACCTATGACATGTCCTTGCCTGAGAAAATCAACCCAGAATCTAAATAAGCTCCTACATCTGAACACCTAAATATCTGTCTTTAGGAAAGGAGGCGACAGAGGACCATGCTAGAGGACACTCGGTAGACATAATCCAGCCTATGGACAGCTCTGGACAACCAGCCAGCCCTCCACAAACAACAGCAAGAGGGGAGGGAAACTGAGGCAGGGATCATACACTTAGGGAGACGGGAGATAGAACTCACCAAACGCAAAAGGGGGCTTCATTCGGATCCTCAATAGGCCAAAAAACCCACAAAAAACTCTAAAAAGCTCAAGATAATTAGGGAAATATGAATACTGACTGTATATCTGATAATAGTAGGAACTACTACTAATTTCTGTAAGTTTGATAATTATAGAATCCTGGCTTTTAAAAGGAATCTTTATCTGAGGGGTGGGGAAAGTGGGTGGGATACATACAGATGAAGCAAAATTGGCCATGAACTGATATATGGTGATACACTGAAGTTTATTCTGTCTGCTTTTTGGTATGTCAAAATTTCTCACAATAAAAAGATTTTCTAAATGAAGATGAAAATAAGCCATTCTAAAATAAAAACTGATCAAAGTTTTCTAGCAATATTTCATCAATTAAGAAACTTCTAAATAATGTACTTTAGGAGGAAAACTGAATTCAGAAAGAAGGATCAAGGTACAAAAGGAACGGTGACCAAAGCAACTAGTATGATGGCGAATCCAAACTGAATAAAACAATAACAATAATCACCAGCTGGGAGAGAAACAAAGGTACAAGATGGGGATCAGACTGGAATTAACATTTTCTATGGTCCTTCCATTTTTCAGGGAGATGGGAGGTGACATTAACAAGTTAAACTTACATTAAAAATATAAGAGCAATCAACTATAGAAACAGAATGCATAACTTCCAAAACTGATAGAGACAAAAAGGAATTTTTTAAAAATCCAAAATAATAGAATGCACAAAAACCCAGGGCAGAATCACATCTGTTAGTGTTCTACTGAACTTTCTTGCTTTAACTGTATGTTTTACATACTCCTGTATATAGTAAATAACTAAAATTTAAAATTATAAGAAAAGTAAACCAAAAATAAAAGTCAAATGTTATTACTTATAATAACTAGACAAAAATTGATAATTCAAAAGAGAGATTAGAAAACAGGTTCTAGGTATTAATATTTTAAATAAAGACATGTCTAAAATATAAAAAGAAGTCAAAATTAAAAGTACAATAAGGAAATTCCCTGGAGGTCCAGTGGTTAGGACTCACTGATTTCACTGCCAGGGCCCAGTTCAATCCCTGGTTGGGGAACTAAGACCCTGCAAGCTGCAAGGGTGGCTAAAAAAAATCGTAAAATGCTACTAGGGGAATTCTGATGACAGTAGAATACTGGCAGGCTTTAAAGTATACTGCCAACAGATTGCTTATTAATAGTAGCAGGGGAAAAAATATTAACTGTACAGTGGAAAAATCAAACTGCCTCTTGACCAGGCTATCAAAATTAACATTACTAACAAGGAGCGGGTGGTAATCCTGTGCTTCCATGTATACTATCCTGGGAAGATATAACATCACTTAGTACTCTGGCCAGGAATGTGCAACGTGAATCCAGAAATACATAAGCTTAAAAGGAGGAATTAGGGAATTTTAAAGGATTATATCTCCTTTAAAATTGTGTCAGTATCACAAAAGACAAAGAAAGCCTGTGGAACTGCTCCAGATTAAAGGAGACTAGAGACACAACAACTAAACCAACAGGTACTCCTGAACCGGATCCTCTCCAGGACTAAAAAAAAAAAAAAAAAAGACATTATGGAGTAATTGACAAAACTGGAATATGGAAACTAGATTAAAAGTATTATATGAATGTTAAATATTTGAAAGTAATAAATGGAGTGCTGGTTTCATAAAAGAACATTTTACTCTTAGGAAATGTATATTATTTAGGGGCAAAGAGCCAACATATACGCGATGGTTCATGAAAAAAGTATACATACATATACATTTATAGACGTGTATATGTACACAAAGAGCAAATTTAAAAAGCAAATGGAACAAAATGTTAACAACAGGTAAACTTGGACGAAGCGTTTATGAGGACTTCCCTGATGGCCCAGTGACTGAGAATCTGCCTGTCAATGCAGAGGACACGGGTTCAATCCCTGGTCTGGGAAGATTCCATATGCCGTGGGGCAAACAAGCCATAACTACTGAGCCCACGCGTGGCAAGTACTGAAGCCCTCATGCCTAGAGCCTTTGCTTCACGATGAGAAGAGCCACCACAATGAACAGCCTGCATGCCGGAACTGGAGAGCAGGCCCTACTCACTGCAACTAGAGGAAGCCTATGCACGGCAACACAGGTCCAGGGCAGCCTAACATACACACACTGAAAAAGAAAAGAGTTTCCGAGTGCTCTTTATACTGTTCTCACAATTTTTTTCTGTATTATTTCCAAATTAAACAATTTTCAAGTAAAAGGACAACTGAATCTTATACTTAAAATGGCTAAAATGCCAAAGTATGCTAGTCATATTTTACCACAATAAGAGAGACCTCAAATAATGATCAAGCCAAAAGAAAACAGTAAAAGGACAGAAATAGACATACTAGAAAGATACCAATCAAAGAAAGCTGGTACACCATTAATACCAGATAAAAACAGACCTTAAGAGAAAAAACTTCACTAGAAAGAAAGATGGTCATTTCATTACAATAAGGCTTAACTGACCATGAAGATTCTAAATCTACAGAGTCCTCTATGTGGTAGCCACTCACCACATGTGGCTATTTAACATTAAACGCTAAAGTACATAAAATTAAATACTGAGTTCCTCAGTCACACTAGTCCCATTTCAAGTGCTCAATAGACATGAATGGCTGTCATTTTTGACAGCACAGAAAAGAACTTTTCCATCATTGCGGAAAGTTCTATTATTATTGCTATATAAAGTTCTATCTATTATTATCTACTGTTAAATGATTTTAACCTTGTATCTGATAACATAATCAAAAAATATATAAAGTAAAACTGACGTGACTGGAAGTTTAAAACTTCACTATTGTAATGGTAAATTTTAGCATACTTCTCTAGGTAATAAATCAAGCAAACAAAAATAAGTAAGGATAGAGATTTGTACAACACAATTAACAAGGTCAATTTAGAGGAATAAATAGAATCCTATATCCAACGGTTGAAGAGTACACATTCTTCTTCATCACACACAGAACACTTATAAAATCTGATCACCTACTAGGCCATGAAATAAGACTCACTCAATGCAAAGATTCAGAATCACAGAAATCACCTTCTTTGGCCACAGGGAATGAAGGTTAAAATCTAAAGCAAAAGATGACTAAGCAAAAAAAAAAACCCAAGTTTGGAAACTTAGAAATATATAATATACTTCCAGAAAACTAATAAATCAAAGAAACAAAATAGAAATTAGAAAACCCTTAGAACTAAACAATTAGCAAGTACTACAGGATAAAAACTTATGTGACGTCCCAAATATCCATAATTCATGCAGTGGAACGTGAATCAGCAACGCAAAAGAACAAAGTTAATGATGCAACTGGCAACCTGAAAAACTCCCACAGACACTACGTCCCGTGAGAGAAATCAGACGCTGCAGGATACATGCTCTGTGATTCCATCTGTATGATGTTTAAATTAGAGGCAGAAACCTACGATGAAAAGGGAGAATAGTAACTTCTCCTGGAAGAAGATACTGACTAGAAAGGGGACATGAAGGAGGAAGCCTTCTGTTGTGCTGGCAACGTTCTATGTCTTGATCAGGCAGGGGGGCTGCTTACAGGAGGGCATACGGATATAAATTTCATTAAGCTATAATTAAGATTTGTGTACTTTGTTGAATACTAACTCTACCTCAATTAAAAAAAAAAAAACTCTTCAAAACAAAAACCAAGAACTTACTGAATGCAGCTAAAGCAATGTTGATAGGAAATGAACAGCCTTATATACTTTCATTTGAAAACCAGAAGTCTGAAAAGACTAAAAATGAAATAAGCATGCAACTTAAAGTTAAAAAAGGAAAAACAGAGCAAGTTCATATAAAGGTGAAGAAAATCAGAAAGAAATTAATGAAGATCTAACCCACACTTCTCCACCCTTCCTTCCCTAGCGATGCTTCTATCCAGAGACCACTTTGCTTCCTATCTATACATTCCTGTCCAAAGAGCCTCTCTCCTCCTCCTCTCTGAGATGCCACCCCAACTCTCACCCCAATCTCCAACTGCCTGTCCCTATCTCCTCACTCTGGTTGTAGAAACTGGAGAAGCGGTCAAGGGCATCACAGAATTCTGTGGGAAGGCACTTTCTGGGATGGTACAGGTAGCAGAGAGGGGAGACCGGCCAGCAGCGTGGTGACAGGACCAGTACAGAGACTGTTGGACTTGGATCTTCGATAAAGAGCTCCTTCTCGGCCTCCTCTTCCTCCTGAGAGACAGAAGGATTCCAAGGGCTCTTGGGCTCCCTTCTTTGGTCCAGACTCTCCTGCTCGCCTATTCTCCCACTCTTTCCCTTGCTCTTACCTCCTCTTCTTCCAGGCCCTGTTCCTCCTCGTCCTCCTGCTCCAAGAACAGCTTGTCCAGCTGCTGGAGCTGGTACACGTGGAACTGGCGCTGCAGCTCCTCCGAGGTGCTCAGGCTCCGCAACATCTGCTGGGGGAGGCGGTTGGGGAAACAAAGGCCGATCTGCTCCAGCACGGCCCCCTCCAGCCAGCTCGAGCCCAAGCTCAGGAGACGGTCCGCCATGTAGTGCCTGCAGCGTGCACAGCCCAGGCCGAGCCTCAATGTGGGCGCTCGGCAGGGCCTCCCGCTCCAGAACACAGGTCCCCCTGTTGCAGCCTGCCTCATCCTCCCCCTCCCCAGGGCCACGGCCATCTCTGCATCTTAACCTCACCTCCCCACTGCACCTCCCTTGCCTTCCCTCTAAGACGCAGGTCTCCCCCACCCTCAGACTCTAGGCCTCGCACACCCTGCCTCTCCAGATCCGCACTCACTGGTAGAAGTGCTCAAAAGTCGTGGCGAGCTCCAGGCCAGAGAGGACCATGATGGGCTCCAGGTGCCACTGGAGCCGCCCCAGCACTTCCACTCCAGGGGTTCCACCCATCAGGCCACTCTGGATCTGCTGGTCAATGTGCCGGGCGAACTGCTCACTCATCTGGGGGCAAAGGAAAGGGCGGGAGCAAACCATGAAGAGGGAGCAGAGTTTCGGGGGTGGTGGGAGGAAGCAGATGAAAGGGCAGAGCAGAAGGAGCCCGGGAGGCCGCTGGGCCCTGCACTCACGTGGGCAGTGGTGAGAAAAGACTGCTGCAGCAAGGCGCCAGAGAAGCCGCTGCGCAGGGCCAGTGTGAAGGCCGCCCGGGGCCCGAAGAGCTCCAAGCCTGCCCTCTGCAAGCGCTCGTAGAGTTTACAGTAGCGGGGCACGAAGTCCGGGGCCCTCCAGGCCGCAGCCAGGAACGTGCTGACCTGAGGAGATGGGAAATCGCAGCCCAGGGGCCGCCCAGCAGCCTCGGCCCTGCCCCGACGTCAGCCCCGCTGCCTACCTGCTCCTGCACCACACTCAGCCAGCACTGCGTTATGTTCCTCAGGCTGCTGCTGGGAAGGACGGGGGAAGGCCCAGGGCTCCGGTCCCGAGCCTTACTGCTCTTGCTGGCTGCGGACACAGAGGGCAAAGGAACAGGCTCATCTCAGCCGCTGGGTGAGTCCCAGCGTCCGGGGAACTCAGCCCCGGGAAGGCCCATGGCAAAGCAGAAAGGAAGAATAAAACCCAGGAGAGGAACCAGACAGCGCTGCCGCCGGCTTCTTCATTCAGCCGGCCGCGGCTGGGACTCACGTGGCCGGGCGGATGGCTCAGGAGAAGGTCCGGGAGGAGGCTCCACGTGTACCAGCAAGTGGCAGAGGCGACGCACACGGGAGGCAAAGGACGCGGCTCGACCACGGGGGTTCCGAGAGCTCTCCCTCTGCTCCAAGTACTGATCCAGCAGCCACCCCAGGGAGCTCACCCCTTCCGCGTCTACAAGAAGACAGGTCAGGCCTCCATGGGGGACGGAGTGGAGAACCCGGAAAGCAGAGGGGAGAGGCGACTGCACGGAAAGGATCTGGGGGCGGCAGGGCCCTAGTCCTCCCCTCACCAAGGTCTGCTTCCGCTGGAGTCTGGGGACGTGGGGACAGGGTCGGGGTGGGGAGGATTTAAACACCAGAGTCCCAGGGAGCAGTCCCTGGGGCAGGGAGGGGAGGACACTGAGGTGACAGGCCTTCGGGGACAGAAACCAAGAGAGCCAAGAGCACTGACTCAGGTCAGCCCTGGGGATGACGACAAGGAGCAGGTTAGTGGGGCCGCGGTGGAGGCGGTTACCCGGGCAGGTGATGTTCTGCACCAGGGGGCTGACCAGGGCCTCCCAGCAGGTCTTGCCCAGCGCCTGGGCAGCCTCTTCATCAGGGAGGAAGCGATCTGCAAAATTCTGCTCGTGACGCAAAACCCTGTTCAGTCTGGGACAAAGAATGTCTGGTCAAGGATTAAAGACGTCCCCAGGCCTCCACCCACCTGCACTCAACTCTCAATCGCCCGCCCAGATGAGCTGGTCCTTCACCCTGCCCCCCACCACACACTTCTGGTCTCTGCTCGGCTCCCTCCTCCGGCTGCTGCTTGATCCTTCAAACGCCGCTCCCCTCCTGCCCCCACTAACCGTATCTCCTTGGCTGCACCCTGCCCACCTACCTGGGACAGAGCTGGAGGAGGCGCTTGCGGTCCTCCGCAATGTCCCGGCTCCAGGCTTGGGCCCAAATGGTGTAGAAGAGACACGTACGGCGACACAGCTGCTCTCGGAACAGCGGCCAGAAAGTGGGCTTGGGGCCGAGGACCTCCACACCCCGGACCCGGGTGTCAATGCCGCCCTGCAAGGGGCACAGTTCTCACCCCCTCGGCTCCCTGGAGGCACTCCCGCCTCTCTGGAACTCAGCAGGCTCCTGGGCCACACAGGGCAAGCAGACAGAGGAGGACCCTTGATCTAAGCCTGGCCCCCGAACACTGGAGAACCAGCCGCTAGGGAGATTCTTTGCTTCCTCCTGGACCCTGTGCCCCCCAGTCCCCCACCCCACCTGCTGGCAACGCTTTATGCGGATCTGGATGATAGGCCAGACGCGGCTCAGGTTCTCCAGGAGGACCACCCGGCTGGCGGAGGGCATCACATTCACCTGGCGGGGCAGGGAGAAGAGGTAGAGACAGGAGTAGAGCTGGAAGACTGTTGACAGCAGCCGAGTTTGTGACGGTGTGCGCCCCTCACCTCTCCCATCCCACGCCTGTGGATCTATGCACCTCCACAGCCCTGATTCCACTCTCCAAGCTTACAAAGCAGTGCCCGCCCGGGAGGAAGGGATGTGGGAGCTCCACAGGCACTGGGTCCGCCCGATAAGGCCCCCGGGACCAACAGAAGGACGGAGAGTAAGGGGGAGCCCGGGCACGGGGTCCCCACCGTATTGAGCTCTGTGTTGATGCAGCTGGCGCTGTCACCCCCAAACACCACCACCCGGGCTGGCATGTAACTCGAGTCCTCACTGGCCACCAGAAGAGTCAGCTGCCTGGGAGAGGAGAAAGGACTCAGTCAGAACCAAGGGCCCTGATCTTGGTGCAAAACGACCTCTGCCCACCACATCCTCTTCAGAATCCTGTCCTCTGCTTAAGCGTTGGTCTTCCCCAGGCTCCCTGCTCTTCCCGTAACCTTCCCCCAAAGCGATTTCACTTAAACCCATGGTTTCAGCTGAAAGTTAACACCTGAAGGACTCCAAATTCACGTCTCTACCCTAGACCGCTCTCCTGAGCTTGCATGCTGCGCATCCGACAGGTCCATGCCGTGCCCACAGGCACCCCCAGGTCCATGTGCCCACATGGATCGGTCATCTGTCCACAGAAACCTGCTCCTCTTCCCACTTCTCTCTTGGGGAAGAATGGGCACCCATCCAGCTGTCCAGCTAGGACACGTGACGCCTCCCTCGTGGTTCCCCTCACCCAGCCAGCGGCAGGTACCGCAGACCACCTCTCAAGCTCCCCTCTTCCACCGCCTCCTCACCATCTATGCCCGTTCCCGCCGCCTCACTGAACGATCAGCACTCAGTAAACCTTCCAACTCTGTCCTGGCCTGCCAGCCAAATTCACATAACTGCCAGAGCTCTCTAAATAAAAAAACCTACTTCTGTCTTTTCCCCTCTTAAAATCCTTCAGTGGCTCCTCAAATTTCAGAATAAAACTCAACTGATTCTGCCTCCTTTTCCAGCTTCCTCTCGTGCCACTTCACTACACAGACCCTTCATCCCAGCCAAGCACAATTACTTCAAGTTACCCCCTGTACATCATTGCTTCTTGCTTTCATCCTGCACAGATGCTGTCCCTGTATCTGCTGGCCTCTCTCTACCCAGTCAATTTCTACCACAAACTTAACCCATTCAGCCCCTCTGTCTGCAGCCTCCTCTGAGATCTCAGTTGGCATCAGGATCCAGTGCACCTGTCAACTATCACTTTTTTCTTACTCTCTCTTGCTGATTTTCCAGCCTGGCTCCCCAGTAAGACTGTCGGATCCCTGCAGACAGGCCCCTTATCTCACTGTTGGTGGGGCTCCAGGCCCTTGCAGGGTACCTGGCACACAGTACACAACAAACCGATGCCCACACGGGGAGTGGGTGAGCTGCTGCTGTACCTCCATCAAAGCACAGGGTGGTGACGTGTGTCTGGTGGAGGGAGCAGGCTCGGGGAGAGAGGGGAGGTCTACCCTGTGCTCAGGGAGAAAAATGGGTGTGAGGTCCCTCAGGCACAGGGCGTCTAAGTCGGGGTTGTGCGTGTGTAGTTAATTCTTTGAGGATGTATACTGGGGCGTATCAGAACATTCGTGTGCATGGACACGGGTGTGCTCACACCTCACAAGAACACCGCGGTGCATGTGGAGAGTGATGAAGTGGGAGCCGGTGCTGCCGTTGGACTCCCAGTAGGTCTTGGGGTTGCGGTCCGTCAGCTTGCTGGCCCGGTGCGGGTTGGACGACACCTCCAGCTTCTCCCAGCATTTGTCCTCCTTCACCTCCACGCTGGAGCCTGTGGGCCCACGGAAAGCCTGGTTAGTTGAGAGAGAAGACAGGAAGGGGACGAGGGAGCAGGAAGGGAGGGGAGGCAGAGGCTGGGGTGGCCGCAGGAGGAAGCAGATGGGGGGCACAAACCCTGGCAGAGATGCCTGAGGAACACGTCGAAGAAGGGGATGTTGATGGGGCGGTAGGTTCGTCTGTGGTCTTCAATCTGGCCCAGCACCATCTGCAGCCGGGACATGGAGAGAAAGGGTGTGGGGAGAGAAAGGGTCCCTGCAGCAGGGACACGGAGACACACGTGGAGAAAGAGTCAAGAGGCGACAGAGCGCTCAGCCCCTTTCTCCAGAATCCTGGCAGAACAGAACCATGTGGGGTAAGGGCCGGGGAACAAGGGCCTAGATCCGCCACCACTTGTGCCGAAGAGGGACACCGTGAGGCCCCTTCCCCCGCCCCCCACCTCCCTCAGCCTGGACCCGCGTGCTGCTCACCTGAATGCAGCCCGCCAGGATGCTGGAGGTGAGGTTACTGTAGAGCTGGGCGTGCTTCTCACATTCTGTCACCAGGTCTCGCAGCTCACAGGCCAGCAGCAGCTGAGCCGAGTGCTTCTCCAAGACCTTGGTGAGGGCGTCTTTGGCTCCCAGGCAGCAGAGCACCACTGCGTAGTCCTTGTGTGTGGAGGCCAGGCGATACAGGAAGCACAGCAGCTCCTGAACGATCTGGCCCAGAGATGCCAAGATTAACACAGGGATGCAAAGGGCAGGCTGAGGGGTGGCCT
Organism: Bos taurus; assembly: GCF_002263795.3. NCBI lineage: Eukaryota > Metazoa > Chordata > Mammalia > Artiodactyla > Bovidae > Bos > Bos taurus. The sequence goes on along the minus strand of NC_037350.1, from coordinate 16,801,357 downwards.
TAGATGTGGGGGTGCAGTGGGTGAGATTTTGGAGAACTTGAGAACAGACTACCAAAGATAGGCTGGCACAGAATGCTGGGGAGAGGACCCGGGGGTGAGGGGCAGAGCTTGGGCACAGCTCCCCAGGCTTCCTCCTGCCAGGACCAGCCTATCTTGGGCACCAGCTGGCAATGGCCAGCTGGTGCCTGAGCCTTGCCCCACAGGGCACACCCCCCATCCCCAAAGGCGGAGAGCAGGGACTGCATGGACTGCGGAATGTGGGCTTCTCCCAAACCCAGAATCTAAAATTCAGGCACAGGGAGAAGGCCTCGGTTCTGGGGACCGTCAGATGACACTGGCCTCCTTCCTCCACTCCCTCCCAGTGTCCCAGCCCGTCCAGGCTGGCTGTGCCGTGGCCCCCCAGGGCCTCACCAGGCAGCTGGTGCCCCCGGGCTGCCTTGCCCTGCCCACCCTGGCCAGGGCTCGGGTACCTCAGAGTCACTGCCAGGGCCATTCAGACAGTTGAGGCAGGGCTCCAAGACCTCGTGCCAGGGGAGGACCATGGCCTCAGTGTGATCCAGCAGCTGGGTCATGACCCTGGAGAGGGGTGGAAACAAGTGAAGCCCCTGCAGTCAGCCAGCTGCCCTTGCCCCCGACACACAGGTGCCCACCCCCCCCCCCAGCCTCTCACCTCAGCGCCGTCAGCAGCAGGGTTTTATTGGGCCCGGGGGCGTCCAGAGTCCACAGGAACAGGAGGAAGGGCTGGCTCTCCTGCTGGAGGCGCTTGAGGAGGGGCCTCACGGCACCCCCCGGGCCACCCTCTCGGCATAGCACGCGCTCCAAGTCCAGGAGGAGTTCTGCAGACGGGCCCCCCACCAGGGATCGGATCAGCAGCTCAGGGGACCCCTCCTGGCCCTGGGCGCTGGGGGTCTCTGGCGCTGCTGCCCAGACACATGGAGGGAAAAAAATGGTTATGAAGGAGAGTCACACGAGCTGGTCAGACTGAGATGCACAGATGCAGAAAACCACCCCCGAACTGCCCCCCGCCCCGTTGTGAGGACATCTACTGTTTCTACTCGACAGTGGCAGACTTCTTTTTCTGGCCCCAAATATGTAAGTTTGTTGTTGTTCAATCACTAAGTCACGTCATACTCTTTGCGACCCCATGGACTGCAGTCTGCCAGGCTTCCCTGTCCTTCACCAACGCCCAGAGTTTGCTCAAACTCATGTCCATTGAGTTGGTGAACTAAATATATATCTGGCTATATCCCAAAAAAAAAAAAAACTGGTATGGCAAACGCTATCAAGTTAAACAGCACAGTTTTAATTCATACGGTCCCACTACTCTCTACATGTGAGCTGTGCTACTATACAAGCCAACAAATACTAGCTATTATAGTCAGGTCCCCTATACTACCGAGCTCGGTGGCTTCAGAAGTACAGACTAAAAGACACAGGGCCTATTTCGATTTGCCCCCATACGTCTAGGTTTCACTTGTGCATTGAATACAGAGCCTTTCTGCACTATGGTATCGATATTTCACATTCTAAGTCACAAACTTCTGTACCACAAGTTACAATTCCTCTACAGAAAGCCTCTCTAGAAGTCATTTCAACCGACCCTGCAGTGACCAGGAAGAGTGGACTGCACTCAGCTCAGACAGATGGCAGCCCTTTCATGTTTATACAGAGAAGACCAATCTCCCTGCACCTATCCTAAACGTCCCCTCTCCTCCTGGTCAGGAAGTCCTACTTGAGACCAAACTTGAGCACGAAAGCCCTCATTCATTTCCTGAAGGGTCATCACGTCTTTCTACCAAGGAACTAGGACGTAAGCCTGGACCCTGCCGGCCGCGGGTGGGGACCAGCTGCTCAGCACACCCACTACCTCCACGACGGTACCTGAGCGCTCGGGGCTGCCCGGCGGCTTCGAGTAGCGATTGAGAAGCATCGTGAGGATGGTCCGGGTGGTAGGCATGGGTTCTGTCCCCGGTGCTATGCCCGAATGTCTAAACAAGGTGTCTCTCAGCTCGCGGGTGATGATCTGGTCTCCCAGCGTGTGGTGATTGCACAAAAGCAGGTTGAGCAGGAGGAGGCCGTTTCTCACCGCTGAGGAGCACCTGGGAGGAGGGAGGTGTTCCCGGAAGAAATTGAAAGAGAATGAATGTGATGGAAGCAGGGAGGTGGCACAGAGGGAGGAGCCCTGAAGCTGGGGACAGAGGGGTTCCAGGGGTCCCTCTGAGGCCAGACACCTGGCCTCTTGACCTCAGGTCACTCCTCCCAACCCCAGGAAAGGACAGGGGTCTCTGATCTCTGGAACCTCGCTACCCTCAACCACTTAGCCTCTCTTCTAGCCACCCCAAGCAGGACATTTCATCCAGAGACGACAGTGGGAAGGGAGCTTCTGCGAAGCACAAGAGCCCGGGGCAGGGGAGCGGCAGGGCGTGGGGCTTAACAGGAGTCTGGCATTCGGGAAGGGAGGTCCTGACCCCTCTGTGTTCAGCATCAGGATCACAGCGGCAGGGAGAGCGAGGAGCAGGCTCTCGGAGTCCGGGCGGGTGGCTGAGTCAATGCTGGCGAAGATCTCCCTGGTCATCTGGGCGTCAAACAAAGGATGGATGGAATCTTGGCTGGTGACAGATGTGGAGATCTCTGAGGAGCTGGCAATGGCCAGCATCTTCAGCGCCTGTGTAGGGGGTATGGAGACAGAGTCAGGAGTGGGCACGGCCTCTGTGCAGAACAGGAGAGAGAGCCGGGCTGCATTCCAGACCTCAAACTCTGGGGCAACTGAGCTGTTTGCAAATAGAAATGAAAGAGGCAGTGATGGGACATCAAAGGCTTAAAAAAAAAAAAGGAAGAAAAGAAAAGAAAGCCAACCAGAAAACCCAAGGTTCCGGGGTAACATGAGCCTGCAGCTTCTCTCTGCCAGGACTGAGACTTGATGAGTGCAGGGGTGGGTGGCCACCCGTGTGCAGCGTCCCCTCCGGACGGAGCCCTTTCACAGCCTCAACGTATATTCAAGACTTTGCTTGAAGCCGTCTTCCATCTCACTTAGCCGCTCCTCCCTTTGAAAAACCTCTCCCTCGAGTTCTGTAACTTCTTGTCCGCCTGGTCGTCCTACCTCTCTGGAGTTCCTCTAATGCCTGATCCCAACCACGGAAGCTCTGAGTCGCCCTTCTCCTCAAACTCTGCACCCCACTCCACCCCACGCAACCTGGGCCTCTGCCCTGCTGCTGCTACCACGTGGATGCCAACACTCCCACCCCCGTCCCCGGGCCACCAAAGCCAGTATCCAGCCTGCCTGGATGAGGCTACTTAGGTTGCCTCACAGGCAGAGTGAGGCTGGAATTACAGGAAAAAATACTTGGAATGTGCAGACATGTTGGCTGGTTCTCAGAGAAACTGAAATTAGGATGAACACTAAACCATCGGAGTGGAGAAGGTCTTGGCTGGTGAAAGGGCTGACTCTGGAGAGGAAACCTCGTCGGGATGGAGGAAAGAACTTACTCCTCAGGATGATCCCCTGGTAAGGGCTGGACCCATCAAGCAAATGCCACCTCACAATGAGGTTTTCTCCCTTTGGCTACATTACCCTCCCCAATCCAAGCTGAATTCCGGACACCTTAAGTTATAAACAAAATGATACAATTCTGTTATAGGGCAAGAGTTTGAGTTTAGAAGCATTTGGTTATGCACTTTAAAAGGATCAGGAAATTCTTTGAACAGACTGGCCTGGCCTGGACTAGGAATGCTTGGCTGCTCTGGGGAGAAGCAGCAGCAGGCTGACCCCATAAAGAAAGGGCCTGTCGGCCTCCCCCAGGCAAAGACCGCCTCAAGAGCACCCGCGCTCCAGTTCACGGGACTGCTGGCATCCACGCTCAGAACTGCTCTAGACAAGGCCTGCCTGTCCCCTCAGGGAGCCTCAGGTTAAACGGAGCACACACTGCCCGGACCTCCCCACCAGCCTGACCCTCTGTCTGCAGCACTCAGGAAGCTGACTCTTCTTCCCCGAACGAGGGCCTCCTCTCCCCACTCCCTGGACCTGGGGTTGGCAAGGCTGCAATGCAATGTTGGCTTGGCTTTACCCACATCTGGTGAGGAGGTATCTTCTGTGTTCTGAGACCACTCAGATAAAATGGCTAAAAATTACTCTGTCACATCTAAAACTTTTGCCTTTAATCAGACACTAGGTTGTTAATAAAAAGCCCTGGAAAAGTCAACATACCTAAAAATCCAAACTGGCTTTCTCTGTACACTTCTTCCTCTTTCAGAGTTCCCCACTCCATCCACCCCTGCTGATCACTTTTAAACCTGGGAATCATTCTCAGAAACACCTTTCTCCCTGCTTCCACAGAGGCATTTTGTCTCCTGGACTCCCCAGCTGGATCTCCTCCATCCCAATGTCTCCTCCTTGTCTGAATGACCACAGAACCTCCTCAAGACCAGCAGAGCCCACCCCTGAGCTGCCCACCCTGGCCATCACTCTACCGCCGGGCCCGGGCCACTCACTGCCAGCCCCGCCTGCTGCACCAGGACAGAGGTCTTGTATTCTTGCATGCAGACCAGCACGGCGTAGATGCCGCCTTCCCTGGCGAAGAGCGGGCGCCACTCGTGCTTGGTCATGAGCAGGTAAAGAAGCCGCAGAGCCAGCACCACCACCATCTTCTCTCCCACCTGGTTGGTCAGCAGCTCCACCAGTGTCTTCACCAGCTTCTCCCTGAGAGAGGAGAGACGTTGGGGTTTCCCATCCCAAGAGTCTCACCTAAGTGCCCGTCCAAGCCTGTCCACGAAGATCCAGTCCATCCCCCGACCCCTCCCTCCTGCTGCCCGCTCCTCTGCAGTCTGTCTGTCTCAGGCTCTCCTCATCGAGCAGGCAATATAGCAAAACGGTGATGAGCTCTGGCTCATCTTTTCAAATGAGTCTATAAATTCACCACAATGTTAAATCAAAATGCCCAAAAGGTTTTTTTTTTTTTTTTTTTTTTTTAAAGGGCAGGGCTTCCCTGGTGGCTCAGTGGTAAAGAATCCACCTGCCAACAGCAGGAGACACGGGTTCGATCCGTGATCTGGGAAGATCCCACAGGTCATGGAGCAACTAAGCCTGTGAGTCACAACTACTGAACCCCATGTTCCCTGCTGAAGCCCATGCAGCCCAAAACTTGTACTCCACAAAGAGAAGCCACTGCAATGAGAATCCCATGCACAAGTGGGGAGGAGCACCTGCTGGCCACAGACAAAAGTCTGCACAGCAACTAAGACGCAGCACAGCCAAAATAAATAAATAAAATGCCCTTACCAAGAGAAAACTGTTTCAACTGGTCTACAAAAGATCTTTAAAAAAAAAAAATGCAAGCCGACAAGTGCATAAGAATATGGTAGCCTGCAGGATACTCCTGCCCTCAGCCTCATGCTGACAAAGACTCTGTACTGAAATATTTTTGTCTCTATTATGAATAATCTATGTCATTATTGTTGCACACCAGATGATGCATCCTGATGTAAAATATAACTAAAATCAAGAGGGGAAAAAAAGCCCGACAGATTTAGGCACAGAAAGAGAAAATAAAATAGGCAAGAATAGTCAAGGACTGGTTGGAAAGAAATAACTGTAGACTTGCCTACTACTTATCAAAATAAAAACTTATAATAATTAAGACTCTGGAAATACGGGGTAGCCAAACAGATGAACAGATTAGAAGAGCGATAAGGGCAGCATCTCAGACAGGAAGGACTGCAAGGACCATGCAAAACGTGAGGCAGAGACATGTGGCTATCCATCTGCAAAAAGGAAGGCTGGAGCTCTGCTTCACTCCACTTGCAAAAATAGACTGCACACAGATTTTAAAATATATGTGAAAAGTAAAGTCACAGATATTTTTAGGAAGTATAGGAAATATTTTTACAGTCCCAGAATGGAATAGACCCTCTTCAAACCTAGGAACCATTAAAAAAATGTCAAGAAAGATAGCTGCATGAAAATCTAAAAGTTCAACATAATAAAAGATACTAGCCACCAATTTAAGACCCTGAGCACTTAAGTTACAGAAAGGGTCAGGTGAAAACACAGATCTGAAGGGAAGGAAGCAGTGCCTGCAGAATTCCTGGGTTACAGTGAGCGTCTCAAGAGGGAAAAAGCTGGACTAACATTTTTCTCCCCTGGGCAGAGATGGTGAAGTTGGTCTGGGAACTAGGAAGGAATGGAGGACAAAAAGACAAATCCTGAGAAATAACGCAAATAAAAGCACTGAAAAGGTTCTGTGTTTACTCCTGCCTTTTGTGTTGGACAACAGGGTTTGTTCTGGGGTTTCAAGGCCTGGAGGTGCAGGGATCCTGGGGCCCACAGAGCCATAACCCCACCAAGTTCCGACGGGGACCAGCGGCCAGAGCACTAATGGGCCCTCCCCGCATAGAGCTGCTTTCTGTCTTCTCTCATGGGCCTTACGATGACTACAATGTGAACCAAACGTATTTTAAATATATATCCCCCTCTCTGGAGCCCTGATTTACTGTAAACAAGTTAATATACAGAGGTGATGCACACGAATAAACAAAGAAATATGTAAGGATGTTTACTAAAATGTCAACAGTGACTATCTCTGCATAGAGGCTTTTCAGATGATCATTATTCTCATAACTTTCATTTTCTTATAGGGATCATATATATTATTTTATATTCAGAAAATAAAGTAAATATGATTATAGAAGAGACAATATTTGGAACAGCAATAATGAATTAATATCCAGAATGTCTTCAAATCAATAAAAAAAAGACAAGGACCCAATAAGAAAATGGGCAAAGGATAAGAATATTTATAGCAGAATACAAGAAGCGCATGCAAATATGCCTAACTTCTCAAGAAATTAAAGACAAAGATACCAATCACTTTAAAATTTTGGCAACCTGATAGATTTTTGAAAATGATAATAGCCAGTGCTGGCAGGTGTGAAGAAAAATAGATCCCTTAGAACACTGTAAGTGAGAGAACAGGCTTGTAGTTGCCAAACGGGGGAGGAGGGTGAGAGAGGGATGGACAGGGAGTTTGGGAGTAGCAGCTGCGAGCTATTATATATAGGATGGATAAACAACAAAGTCCTACTGTATAGCACAGGGAACCATATTCATATCCTCTAATAAAAGATAATGGAAAAGAATATGAAAAAGAATATACAAACGAGTCACTATGCTGTAGGCAGAAATTCACATAACATTGTAAATCAACTATATGCTTCAAGACAGTAAAATTTTACAAAGTAAGGCTACATGTGATTTTGGGTATAATCACATTGCAGAGTCCAGGGCGGCAGTGAGAACGAGGCAAGAGCACGCGGACGGACATACTGTATGCAGACACACTGCGTGTAGGCAGAAAGCCGCAGAAACAGAGTGTGATCACATACACGAAAACTCAAATGCAGAAAACGCACCAACAAATACAAGCCTCTAGAAGGTCTGAAGGATACGTGCTTGGGTGTGTGACAACAGAAGCAAAATGGGACTTTGACTTTTCATTCTCTGGATCTTTTAAAATAAGAACGCAATGGTGTACTATTTGTAACTAAGAAGTATTTTCTAAAAATTTTAGAGGACTTCCCTGGTGGTCCAGCAGTTAAGATTTTGCCTTGCAATGCAGGGGACGTGGGTTTGATCCCTGGTCAGAGAACTAAGATCCCACATGCCAAGGGGCTTTAAGCCTGCAAACCACAACTACTGAGCCTGTGTACCACAACCAAAGAGTCCATGCACCGCCCATGATGCGTGATGCAACGAAGACCCTGCGTGACACAACTAAGAGCTGATGTGGCCAAATGAATTCATTAATTATTTTTTAATTTAATAGGAAGAAAGTAGAGAGGGAGAAAAAAAAGTACTCAAAAGCCAAAAGGACCTTGATTTGAATCCTGATTCTATTATCTGTCATACTGGGCGAGTTACTTAAATTCTCTAAGCCTCAGTCCCTGACCCACACAGTGGATAAGAATAGCATCAGGTTTGCCTCTGGAGATGGGAGGATTTAAAGAGAGAATGCTCGTAAAGCTTTAAGCACAAGGGCCTGGCACAGAACAAGCACTCCAAGAACATTAACCATCACAGAGTCCCCTTCCTGCTCAGTTACGCCTCAAGCTGGCCCTTCTTTCCCCCAGCCTTTCTAACTCTTGATCTCCTAGCTCCTTCCCTCCCTACCACTATCCTCCCCCAACTGACAGCTTAATCCGTAACCTCCACTTCCCTCCCCAGGGTTCTAACCTCAGGAATCTGTCAGGATGGACCAGAGGGTGGTCTCGCTCCGTGACCTCCTCCACGGCCTGGGAGAGAGCGCAGAGTGCTGAGAGCTGCAGACTGGTGTCCAAGCTGGAGATCTGCACAGTGGCCACGACTGCTGCCACGTACTGGTCCAGGGAGCTGCGTGGCCCAGGGCCCCGCAAGGCTCTAATCATTTCTGAAAGTCGTGAGGGAAAGGCGGTGGCTTAAAAAAAATAAAACTGCAGCATCTTCACCTTGGAACTCTCTAACGGTCAAGCCCAATTATCCTACTGACGTTTAAACACCCTATTCACTACTGTAGCTTGCACCCAGAATGTTCCCAACTCTGTGTGAGGGATTTAATAATCAGGCAATGAAGATGACGTTATTCTAGAAGACAGACCCTCCTTTTCCAGGGACGCTGAAGGAAGGCAGCAGTGACAGGCTGTACGTAATCAAGGTCCAAGGAAGGAAAATGGATGCACGCTCCCAGTGCACTTTCTCACGCAGAAGTGATCTCACTCCACGGCACGCCCTCCCCGCTGACGACCCACTTCTCTGGGGGGCACCCAGGACTTGCTCCCACCTCTCTGCCCTCCCCTCCAGCACCTGACTCACCACCGGCTGCCTCCTTCATCCCAGCAGGGAGAGCCATCCCCTCAGTCACCAGAAGCTGGTTGAACAGCTGCGAATCGCTCTGTGCCATGGGCAGCTCGGTTTTTCCCTTGACTGGCTCTGCCTCTGCCTTGAGGGGCTGAGCCTTCACGTTGGGGGACTCGGTCTCCTCCTCTGAGAAGGTGGCCTCTGACTTCGACTCCTCTTCAGGATCTGGGGTACTAGAGTGATTTTGTGAAGACGACGAGCCACTCAGAGCATCGGGCTGCAGCCCGTACTTGGTGTAGATCTGGGAGTTGAGCAGGTCGCTGAGGGTGCTGCCCTCAAACCGATTCCTGAGAACCTGCAGCAGACTCTCTGCCATGGCCACGGGCACAGAGATTTCACCCACGGCCTTCTCACCTAGGCTCTGCCAACAGAAAGGCATGTACTTCAGGAAGGAGCAGACACCAAGGGCCTGGGGACAGTAACAGGAGGTGGGCCACCTCCCACTGGGGCCTTACATACTTCCTGCCTCCTAGACCCTCCCAGCCTCTGCCTTATCCCCAGGGAAGGATTCCTTGGCTCTCTAACTTCTAAGCTCTCTAACCTCACTCCACCCTCCCCTAGGCAGTCCCCCAGGCTGAACTACCTTCAGTTCAGTTCAGTCACTCAGTTGAGTCCGACTCTTTGCGACCCCATGAATCGCAACACGCCAGGCCTCCCTGTCCAGCACCAACTCCCGGAGTTCACTCAGACTCGTGTCCATCGAGTCAGTGATGCCATCCAGCCATCTCATCCTCTGTCGTCCCCTTCTCCTCCTGCCCTCAATCCCTCCCAGCATCAGAGTCTTTTCCAATGAGTCAACTCTTCACATGAGGTGGCCAAACTACTGGAGCTTCAGCTTTAGCATCATTCCTTCCAAAGAAATCCCAGGGCTGATCTCCTTCAGAATGGACTGGTTGGATCTCCTTGCAGTCCAAGGGACTCTCAAGAGTCTTCTCCAACACCACAGTTCAAAAGCATCAATTCTTCGGCGCTCAGCCTTCTTCACAGTCCAACTCTCACATCCATACATGACCACAGGAAAAACCATAGCCTTGACTAGACGGACCTTTGTTGGCAAAGTAATGTCTCTGCTTTTCAATATTGTATCTAGGTTGGTCATAACTTTTCTTCCAAGGAGTAAGCGTCTTTTAATTTCATGGCTGCAGACACCATCTGCAGTGATTTTGGAGCCCAAAAAAATAAAATCTGACACTGTTTCCACTGTTTCCCCATCTATTTCCCATGAAGTGATGGGACCAGATGCCATGATCTTCGTTTTCTGAATGTTGAGCTTTAAGCCAACTTTCTCACTCTCCTTTTTCACCTTCATCAAGAGGCTTTTTAGTTCCTCTTCACTTTCTGCCATAAGGGTGATGTCATCTGCATATCTGAGGTTATTGATTATTTCTCCTGGCAACCTTGATTCCAGCTTGTGCTTCTTCCAGCCCAGCATTTCTCATGATGTACTCTGCATATAAGTTAAATAAGGAGGGTGACAATATACAGCCTTGACATACTCCTTTTCCTATTTGGAACCAGTCTGTTGTTCCATGTCCAGTTCTAACTGTTGCTTCCTGACCTGCATATAGGTTTCTCAAGAGGCAGGTCAGGTGGTCTGGTAGTCCCATCTCTTTCAGAATTTTCCACAGTTGATTGTGATACACATAGTCAAAGGCTTTGGCATAGTCAATAAAGCAGAAATAGATGTTTTTCTGGAACTCTCTTGCTTTTTTGATGATCCAGCGGATGCTGGCAATTTGGTCTCTGGTTCCTCTGCCTTTTCTAAAACCAGCTTGAACATCTGGAAGTTTACGGTTCACGTATTGCTGAAGCCTGGCTTGGAGAATTTTGAGCATTACTTTACTAGCGTGTGAGATGAGTGCAATTGTGCAGTAGTTTGAGCATTCTTTGGCATTGCCTTTCTTTGGGATTGGAATGAAAACTGACCCTTTCCAGTCCTGTGGCCACTGCTGAGTTTTCCAAATCTGCTGGCATATTGAGTGTAGCACTTTCACAGCATCATCTTTCAGGATTTGAATTAGCTCAACTAGAATTCCATCACCTCCACTAGCTTTGTTCGTAGTGATGTTTCCTAAGGCCCACTTGACTTCACATTCCAGGATGTCTGGCTCTAGGTCAGTGATCACACCATCGTGATTATCTGGGTCGTGAAGATCTTTTTTGTACAGTTCTTCTGTGTATTCTTGCCACCTTTTCTTGATATCTTCTGCTTCTGTTAGGTCCATACCATTTCTGTCCTTTATCGAGCCCATCTTTGCATGAAATGTCCCCTTGGTATCTCTAATTTTCTTGAAGAGATCTCTAGTCTTTCCCATTCTGTTGTTTTCCTCTATTTCTTTGCATTGATCGCTGAGGAAGGCTTTCTTATCTCTTCTTGCTATTCTTTGGAACTCTGTATTCAGATGCTTATATCTTTCATTTTCTCCTTTGCTTTTCGCTTCTCTTCTTTTCATAGCTATTTGTAAGGCCTCCCCAGACAGCCATTTTGCTTTTTTGCATTTCTTTTCCATGGGGATGGTCTTGATCCCTGTCTCCTGTACAATGTCACGAACCTCATTCTATAGTTCATCAGGCACTCCATCTATCAGATCTAATCCCTTAAATCTATTTCTCACTTCCACTGTATAATCATAAGGAATTTGATTTAGGTCATACCTGAATGGTCTAATGGTTTTCCCTACTTTCTTCAATTTATGTCTGAATTTGGCAATAAGGAGTTCATGATCTGAGCCACAGTCAGCTCCTGGTCTTGTTTTTGTTGACTGTATAGAGCGTCTCCATTTTTGGCTGCAAAGAATATAATCAATCTGATTTCGGTGTTGACCACGTGGTGATGTCCATGTGTAGAGTCTTCTCTTGTGTTGTTGGAAGAGGGTGTTTGCTATGACCAGTGCATTTTCTTGGCAAAACTCTATTAGTCTTTGCCCTGCTTCATTCCATACTCCAAGGCCAAACTTGCCTGTTACTCCAGGAACTACCTTAGAGAATCCCAACTCTAACCCCACCACAAACCCCCCAGGCATCTCCCGTCTGTAATACCTCATCCAGGTTCTCTCGAAGACTCTGGTAAATTGACTGCTGCTCACATATGTCCAACTTCCTGATGAAGAAGAGCAGCTCCCACCACTCAGCCTGGGTCAGGTAGCCCAGTTTCTCATTCTTCTGAGGCTCGGGCTGGAGGTATGGCAAAGAGTAGAGCCCGTCCACGGGCTTCCAGTCCCAGGAGGGGAGTGCTGGGGAGACAGGCACAGGGGGCCTCAGCCTCCACTGGGGGACTGAATGGGTTTCTGAACGTTTGGGGCAGCTCCTGGTCCTGAGAGGGCTGCATGCCTCCTACTCCTCCTCTGTTCAGACCCCGTGTCCTCGTCCCCTCCCTGGCTCACCTGTGCCCGGCACAGCAGCCCCCGCCCCCTCCTCCGCAGCCGCTGAAGCCGTGTCCTCAGTAGTCTCCTCAGGACCCAGGATCTCCAGCATGTGCCAGTGAACCCAGTACGTGCGGCTCGTCGACTGCCAGAAGACCTGGTGCGGAGGAAGGGAGGCAGAAGATGAGAGAGGGCTCAGCCCTGAGAACCCCACGCTGGGCAAGCTGGAGAGGACGGCCAGATCCAGACTTGGGGCGTGGAGCCCTCGGGGGGCACACAGGGCTAGGCCTGGGAAACCTCTAGCACACAAGGCTCCCTTCCCCGACCAAGGCATGCCGCACTTCTCCTCTCCTCCTAACCCGGAAGGCCTCTGCTCCCATGCTCCCTCCAAGCCCACTCCACTGCTGCAGGTGGGGATATCTGGATATCTCAGTTTTGCCTCCTGGTCAAGGGAGTTTCTCCTGGACCTCACAGCCCACCCATTCCTAACAGATTTTCCCAGCCCTCTAACAGCCCCCTCTCCATCACTGATCCTGCTGAAAGCATCCCAGTTCTCTGGAGGTTTTCTCCCTGGGTGGCCTGCCAGAGCCCCCAGCATGAAGCGTGAAGCCCCAGCGACGCCCCACGCAGACAGACCCCCAGCGGTGGCCCTGCTCACCTGCACAGGGGGCACGCCATTGTTGCTCTGCCGGAACTCGCCCTCGTCGCCCGCGCTGATCTCCTCGTAGTCATCCAGCATCCGCACTCGCATGCCCGGCTGCAGCGTTTGCTGCACGTACTCACCGTAGCCACTAAGGCTGGAGAATTCAGCGCGCTGGCGGAAGGCCCGCCCTTGCCTCCTGGGGGGCGCAACGATGGTGGGGAGTAAAAGGCTGGGGCCTGAAATGCTGGGCTGAAAGATGGACCGGGTCGGCCGGGGTGGCAACGTGCCCTGTTGGCTGAGGTTCCGGGCCCAGCCCATGCTCCGCACCAGCTCCGAGATAAGGTTGCCCACAGCCATACTGAACTCCAGCTCCCGCTGCCCCCGGCTCTTCTCCCGGCCCAAATCCTCCCTCGAGGTTGGGGAGCCTCGGTCTCCGGCCCCCTGCTCTGGACTGTTATTCAGCTGATCCAGCAGAGAAGTGACACACAGGTAGCGTTTCACCAGGGAGAAGAGCAGTTTTCCTGGGATCTGGAGGACACAGTCCATGGTGTAACTTCCTCTTCTCCCAGCTCCCACCCCTCTCCTTTCCCTGGACATCAGCCTCTTCAGAAAAAGATAAAGCCTTCATCCCCACACCTGCAGTTCCCAAACTGTGACTGACATAAGAAACACCCAAGGAATGCCTTAAAACACAGAGTCTTGGGTTCTCATCTCAGAGACTCTGAGTGGGGAGGATAATATGAACCTTGATTTTAGTAGGTTCCCCAGGCGGCCCTGGCACTGGTGCAGCCCTGAACCACATTTTCAGAAATCATGCCCTGGTCCTTGTACATAGCCTTTCCCCCACAGCGGCAAGGGTACCTGAGGCAGGTGAATGCCCTCAAAGGCCATGCAATGCTCCTCGGAAGACGTGGTCTCTGCAAACAGTTCCAGCAAAGTATAGCGGCTGTCAAAATCCATGTGCTGCTCGATGCCGTCTTGTTGGCTCAGTGACAGAAGGACGTGAGCCCGACTCCCTGTAATGCACACCGGATCCAGATCTTCTCCTCAATCCCCACTACGCCTCTCCACATCGCCTGTCCCCAAACTGTCTATCCTAGACCCCAGAGGCTTTCAAACTTGTGACTGAGACTCCCAGGAAGAGACACATTTCACACAGTCACCTGACATGAAGGTACACGATGTGAAACTGAAACATACACTTCATACTACAAAACTGACACTACTAAGTGCTCTGAGCTGATGTTTAACATTTTAAAAAAATGTTGGTTATAACCCATGAAAGTGATTTCACAACCAACTAACAAATCTCCAACCAGAACACATAAACTTATTCCCATTTCTTCTCTGCCTCTGCCCTGAGAACAGACAGCTAAACCAGGTGCTATCATTCTATCCTGTTTCTGCACCTGTGATGGCTTATTAATCTACCTTTTCCCTTTGCAATGAAATTGATGTCTACCAAATACTAGGTGCTCTTACAGAGCTGGGAAACCCCTCCTCTTCCTGTTCTTACTCCTGTGGCCCCATCCTCTCCAGGGGCTCCCTTCTTCCCATGGCTGTCTCTCACCAGCGTCGTGGGCTGCCAGGGCCTGCAGCATCTTGCCAGCACTCCGACGGATCTGAGGCTCAGGATTGCACAGCATGTGCATGAGTAGGTCCAGGGCGCCCGTCTCCCTGAAGACGCCGGTGAGGGGCCCGATGCTGGCATAGGCGCTGAGCACGTGGATGGTGTGGAGCACAGCGGCCGTGAGGCTCGAGGTCCCACCTTCTGCCAGCTGCCGGGCAGCCCTGCGCACCAGTGCCCGCACGTCCGCCTCCATCTCTCCCATGGCCACGTCATCCAGACTGCCTGGGTCTCGGGGGAAGCTTGCTGGACCCCCAGCTGTCTCGTGCTGAGGTCCCTTGGATAACGCCCGCTCCCCTAACAGCGTGGGACAGCTGGCGTAGACCTCGGGGGCTGACAGCCACATAAGGATGTGCTCGGCCTTGCCCTCCTCCACGCCCGCTCTACCCACTTCCCCACACTTCAGGACACTCCATCGGATCAGGTATTCAGGATGCCCATCCTGTCCAGGCCGCTGTCGAAGGAGCTCTTCGGGATATGCCTGCAGCCGGGGCCCCAAGGGCACCGTGAGGTCCCCAGTGCGCCGTTCTCCCACCATCCTGACTTCCTGGGACACACGGGAGAGAGACAGAGGCACTGTGGGAAAGAGAAAAACCTACGTGAAGGGGGTGGAACCTTGAGGCGCAGACAGGGTGGGGGGTGATTGGTAGGCTGCATGGAATTTGGAGGCCAAAGAGAAAAGGCCAAGGAAAGGATGGAATAAATAACCTAAACACACTTTGGGATTTGTAACAAGGAGAACAGAGTGAAAAACAGCGATAGAAGGAAATGAAAAGGTTTCTGAAATGGAAAAAATTACAAGAGAGGAAGAGAAGAATAGAAAGCAAGATAAGAAAAAGAGCTGATGGTTAATCAGGACAATTTGGGCAGAACAGGAGGGTGGCTGAGGGGTACAGATCAAGACTTAGAAGGATGACATGGTTGAGCAGGTAGGCCAGCAGCCTGTGAGACAGTGGGGCCAGAACAAGTCAGGAAAGTCAGGATGGGGAAGGGGCAGGACAGGGAGCATAAATGACAGGTTAAAGCGGGACTGTGGGTATAAAGGGGGGATCATGGCAGATATTAAGAAGAGAGACTAAAGGAGGCAGATGACTGGATGAGAAAAAGGTATGAGAACACTGGGAAAGGGAGAGGGGACTAGGGATCCAAATGAAATTATGGGAGGAAAAAAACCAAGTCCCACCCTGCCCTTATGCTGTATGTATGGTAAGGGTCTAAGTTAAGTAGATCTAGATGGAGGTAATAATCATGGAGTTGAAGAGTAGGGAATGAGGTCAGGAGACAGCAGAGGTATTAAGAGAGGCTATACAGTACAGATTCAGATACATGGGACTCTGAATTCTGGCTCCTTCACTTCTTATATGTGTACTTTTGGACAAGTCAATCTCTAAGCCTCAGTTTTCTCCTCTGCAAGATAATAATATTTAAACCCAGCTTACAAAATTGTTATAAAAACTTACTAAGGTCACATATATAAAGCGTTCAGAACAGCCTCTAGCATACAGTCAGAGTGCTCAGTAAACAGAATCTAATACTACTATTCTTAGCGAGGGAGAAGGTAGGAGCAGTCCCCAGGTAAGTAGAACGCTAATGTGTCAGAATAAAATTATAAGTAGGTGCGGATTGACGGCTATGTTAGTGATCAGGGAAAGATACGAACCAGTGTGGGGGCAACAGGGAATGGTGAGGATAAGAAAGGACAGCAAACCCAAATGAAGAAATGGTGATCAGAGCAGGGGTCATGTTGGGGTACATGTTGGGGTACAGGGATAGAGGATGAGAGTAGAAGAAAGGCGTGAAGAGGAGGGGAAGACGGGATGTGCTCTCGAAGCGGGTAGGGGTCCAGATAGCATGCGGGGGCGGGGGCGGGGGGAGAGGGAGATGCGAGCAAGACAGGAGGTAACCAAGTGATGTGCGATGGACAACTGATGAGCGGGATGAATAACACAATCGGAAAGGCCTAAATGGGGAGAGAGGAAGGGCTGGAGAACAGGAGAAATAAACTGAGATGGGGAGGCGAAGTCTTGGTTGCGGGGATGAGACAGCAGGTAGGCGTAGGTGGCAGGTCAGACCCGAGCTTGCAAGCCAGCAGGGGCGGTGGGGGAGGCCAGCACCCGCCGGAGAACGGGCTTGGGGGGCGGAGGAGGTGGGGGGGCGCGGTCGGAGGAGGCTGACCGGACCGAGCGAATCTCGGCAAGACCTGGCTCCTGTCGTCAGCGCCACGGAGAGTGGGCAAGGAACCGGGGAAGGGACGGGGCAGGGGCGGGGAGGGCGCAGAACTCTCCTCTCACCTCCCACCTCCCGGCTCGGCCCTCGCTGGGGCCCGGCGCCGGTCCCGCAGTGCTGGCCCCGCCTCCTCCGCGGCTCCCTTCCGGGTCACGCCGCCAGTGCGCGCACGGCCGGGCGGCTACGGGTCCCACCGCGGCCCATAGCTGAGCGCGGCGGCGGCACGGTGCGCCGGCGGAGCATGCGTAGTTCCCGCGTCTGGGGGCGCGCTGCCCGCGGAGCCTAGGGGTCGTGGTAGCGTGGCCCGTTTCTCCGCAGCCGTAGGCTGCCCTTTCTGTTCCAGTATCGGCTTTGAAGCCCTCCTTGCCCTTTACTGGATCTGCCTTCGTCTCCCACCGAAACGCACACTCACATCCTAGGGCTGTCCTCTTAGTTTGCTCTAGGTCACGTGGCCATGAGTTTCCCATACCCGAGGCTTTGGATTGGTTGCGTTCTTTTTCCTATTAATTAAAATTGCTTCTCTCTGTGTTGACCTAAGCACCTAGCACAGCTGGGGCTGAAGATAAAGGCCCTAACCATCACCCCCGATGTGTTCCTTAACTCAAATCAGTAGAGTTCAACAGCCCAAAGCACCCATGCGTTTCATGAAACAAGACGCTTGTTTCTCAGCACGTCTGTGTTCATACCTCCCCCGCTCCAATATGGGAAAACAAAAGCAAAGACCCCACAGTCTGTGCACAAAAATGATACATTTATTGAAAGAGTATTTTTTTCTTAATACAAAAGAAAGCTCTGTACATAGGACTGTGACCATGTCCACTATTCCTGGGTCAGCATCCCAGGGGAAGTAGAAACCACTAACATACACACCCCACATTCGCACACACACATTCACTCGGGCACGCGCGCGCGCACACACACACACACACACACACACATACACACCCCAGAGCCACCAAGGAAGGGAAACACCAAGGGTCGCTGCACGTAAAAATGCCACCTCATCCTTGACGCACGCATGTTCTCCCAAGGCCACGCTCACACAACACACATTATAAGCACTTTGCCTGATTCACTCACTGGGTCTGTCTTTTGTGGGAAGGAGAGGAGGAATTCATCAAGGTCTCCTCCCCAGCGTGAGGGAGAGGGGAGTGAGTGAGTGATGGTGGAGTGAAAACAAAGAGTAGAGAAAAGGGGCTGGGCAGTTGCAGACCTGAGTCCCAAGCTCCCCCACTCTCTGACCCCTGATTTGCCATGTCCCAATCTATAAGCCACCCATAAGTCCCCTGCTATCTTCTGGAGAAAGCCAGAAAGATGGCTTCCATCTTGGCACCCCAAACTGGGGCAAGACAGCAAAGGGGGTTAGAGGTCCGGAGGTTTTCAAACATGTTGGCAAATCATCCCCATGATAATTAGGCTGTGTGTATAAACTTCCCCCACCCCTTCACCTCATCACAGAAGCAGGCTTGTTCCTACTCAAGGCAGACCTAAGGGGTTAATAAAACTCCACCCACCCCCCACTGCCCTGTTTTGAAAAAGCTCCCTCTCTGATACAGGTGGTGAAGGTAGGCTCTGACACAGGGTAAAAGACCCTCCCCCTATGTTGGCCCACCCTCAAGATCTACCCCAAAGGGGGCAGAGGGGGTGGGGCACGGCCCCTGTACAAATTACATAAATACTGAGGTTACACTTAGAAAAATAAAGTCATTTTCTTCAAGGCTTTTTGTCTTAATTTTAAAAAGTTACAGTAGCTGCTCACTCCCTGGGAGAGCTGCCATTTCTGGCTCCCCTAATCCCACACTCAGCCCAAGAGCTGCTCCCATTTCTTCTGCCCCCCAATCCTGCCTCTCGCCCCCTCCCAGACCCCACCCTGCTCACTGCAACTTGGGCCCCAGGCAGCTGCAGGCCTGGGGGCGCGCAAGGCTGCAATGCCCATGCGTGTGGCACAAATGAAGTCAGTTGCCTCTGACACCCTCCCACCCCCCACCCACATTTGGTCTCCCTCTTCCCTCTCCCTAGCAACAGCTCTGAAGGGCAAAAAGAGGCCCAGAGCTGTGGGTCACCCTCCCCACCCCGTTGGGGCATGGCCTGAGGGCCCCTCCCCCGGTTTTCTCCTGGAAACAACCCAGGACCGGGCAATCTCCCCCCCCACACTGGCGAGCCCCAAGCTCATGGGGTGGCTCTGTCCCCAGAGGCCCAGCCAGTTCCGGGGAGCCTCAGGGCTCCCCAGGGAAGGGGAGCTTGGGCAGGGAGGGGGACGAGAAAAACGCCATAAAAAAAAGTTAAATATTTTAAAAATATATATTTATAGATTTGTTTTCACTTCGTCTCCTCAAATAAAAAGTTCAAAATCAACTTTAAGTAAAGCAGCTGGGAGGAGAGGGGGGAAGACAGGGGAACACGGGTGGTTCCCTCCAAGCCAGCAGCCCCTGGAGTTCCAAAGGGAGCGGCAGGGCAGGGCAGGGCAGGGCAGGGCAGGACGCCCTGGGAATCTGCTGTGCTGGAGCACAGGCCCCGCTGCTCAGGAGCTGTAGGGGCCACGGGCACGGCTTGAGGGAAGAAGCCCCATCTCCCCAGCTGGCTCCCTGAGGGTCAGGGGGTGGGCTCTTTTGACCCAGCCTGTGGCAGACACAGTGCTGACATGGGGTCAGCAAGGAGACTGGGGAGAGGCCCTCCACCCCGCTGCTTCCTCAGGGGGACACAGTGCCTAGTCCCACAGAGACCTGTGTGTGATGGTGGTGGGGGCACGGTCCCATCGGGTAAGCTAATACTCATGGCAAACATGGAGCCAAGCTGGCAAGGGGAGCCTGAGGAGGGAGGGCAGCCCCACCGGCAACAAAATGGGAGGCGGAGCTAGAGGGGGGAAGGGGGCGGGAGGCCGGGGTGGAGGGCAGGCTGGCCCATTTCTTTGGCTGGAGTGAGAGGGCTCAGTCCTGTGGCTGCCCACGCTCCTCCCCGCCTCCCTCCTGCGGCCCGTCAACATGTGTGTAAAGAAAACGTGAAAAGGCAACAATAAATAAGTGGTGCCGTCCCTTGGGCCATCTGTCCAGGGCGGCAGGGCGGATCAGTCACTCTTGGTGCTGTGGGCGGCATCCAGGTTCACCACCTGTAATTCGGTGAGGTTGCTGCTGCTCCCGGCCTGCTGCCCTATCACAGCCATCTGGAGGGAAGGGGGTATGTAAGGAGGAGGTGGGGGGCTGGAACTGACCGGCCAGCTCAGGCTGCCCCCTGCCTGCCTGCCCACCTGCCCACCACCCAGGCCTGACCAGGAAAATGGACAGGCCTCCCGGCTAAGGATCTTGGCTTGGACCACCCAGTAATGAAATCCCCCAAGTCAAGATAAAGAAGAGGCTGGCTGGCTGGCTGGAATGGAAGGTGCCCCCACCTACCTGGTGAAGCTGAACTGCAGAAACTGGGATCTGCACTGTCCCAGATGGTGCTGTGAGGAACACCTGGGGGACGCCACCTGCATGAGATAACCACAGGAGAGACTCAAATCACTTGCTCAAGAGAAACTTCCAGATTCTGGAGGTGTGATGATAAGTGCACAAGTTGGGTGAATCTCAGATGTAAGTGCCCAAGGGTGAGTGTCCAAATGTGTCAAGTGTGCATGTGAGTATGTGTGGCAGCATCTATGTGTGTGTACATATAGGTATATGTGTGAGCATCTGGTTTGGGTATGTTTGAGTGTGTGCATGTGAGTCGAGGGGAGGCATGTGAACGTGTGTGTGAGGGAGGAAACGGTCCTCCTTTCTGCAGCCCTGCCCCTGACTCACCTTGCTCCTGGACCTGGCTGTGGGACACCTGCATGGTGGATGGCGCCTGGGAGAAGGCATTGAGCACAGTGAGGCTGCCATCAGCCAGGCCCGAGGTGGGCGCATACATCACCGCATGGGGGCTGGGGTACATCATGTGGCCGCCCACAGTTGTGGGCACAGATGACGTCATGATGGTGGCAGGCAACGTCACTGGCAAACACAGACACACGTCAGGGAGGTCAGGACTGGTGCTGACTGAGAGCCCCCATCCCACCCCCAGGAACTCCAGGCCTCCAGAGCCCTCCTGCCATTGCCCAGGTCGAAACCTAGACAAAGCTCCTTCCTCTGTTCCCTGTCATCGACTGAGAAAAGCCTTATTTTTTTCTTGAACACAACCGCACCAACTTTCAGTGTATCCTATCACATCGTGCTATTCGATTATCTATCTGCTTTGTTCCAAGACCCCAAGGCCCTGGGAAAAACAAAGATTACAATGACTGACCCAAGCCAAGGAGACTCAGATACTCTTCTCTGACAGAGAGCCTACATCCCATTTCACATTTGTTCTTCTCCTCCCTCTTCCTCAACATGCGGCTAACAGAACCAGCTTTTAAACAAGCACTTCTCCAACGTTAATGTGTGTACAGTCACTGGGGGATCTTGTTAAAAGTGCAGATTCTGATTCAATAGGTTTGGGGTGAGGCTTGAGAGTCTGCATTTCTATCAAGCTCCCACGTGATGCTGGTCCTCCTTCCACAGACCACACTTTGTGTAACAGGGTTGTGATTAACAAGAACTTCAAAGTAATTTTATTTTGAAAATGTCTCATCATTTCTAAAATGACTAGAGACATGGAGGGGACTTACGATTACTCAAAAGCTAGGATACCCTCCCACAAGGAGACAACTGCTCTGTCAATCCTTCCTGGCAATTGAGCAAATGTGTGTCTGTGGGAAAGGAACTTCCTTCAGGGCCTCAGGCTTTTCACCTGAGTGTGAAGGAGAGTGGCCTCAATGGTCCCCAATTTCTTCCTGAAATCCACAGCCCCACTGCAGGGCGGGATTCAAAACTAGCCATCCTCACCTGACTTTCTCAAAAGGATTAGGGAAAGGGTTAACCCAAAAGCCTCAGTCTCCACATTAAGAAATTTGCTGACCTTAGTTACAGGATGGATAATCCTGGGCACCTGCTGCTAGGTCTCATGAATGAGGGAGGGCAGAGAGGTGACAGAGTTTCAAGCTATACCTGTCCCGCTGGAGGAGGTCTGCGTGAGGTCTGTGCTGCTGTCGCGAGAGGGAGACGCTTGCTGTGGGGCCTGGTGCACCTGAATGGCCTGCACTGGGACCTGCTGGGCCACTGCCCCACCTAGAAGACACAGAGACTTACTCGTGCTCTGTCCTACCCACCACCACTTTCACCAAGCTCCCTCAAACACCCCCAGGCCCAGGGGCTGCCATTCTATCCCCAACTCCCATCACTATCCTTCCTGAGAGCCAAAGGGGCCCCTGAGGTCCAGAATCTTATCTCCAGGGGGTTCCATATTCTGTTCTTGCCCTTCCCTCTTTCCCCTGCCCCAGAACCTGCCTCTACCCTCTTTGGTTGACACAGGAGCAGGCACCCATCCATCAAGGACACAATGTGCCTTCCAATCAAGGTAGGGAAGTGGTAGAATGTCTCCTATCCCTGTGGCAGTGGGGGCACAGGGCTGGGCTTGCTAGGCAAGGCCCGAGTGTATGGTGGAAATTTACTGACAAGGACAGTTCAAGTCCCAGTGGGGAGGGGCATATCTACCAATGGGACATAAGAGGCTTCTCTCAGGCTCTGGCCCCTGTCCATCCTCCTTCTGAGTAAGAAAAGACATTCTCCTTGCACCAGCCCTAAACCCACTCTTAGAATGCTCAGTTTGCCCCTTGTGACTCACCGGGCATGAGGGTGAAGCTGGTAGGCAGCTGCATGAGGCCTCCGGAGGAAACGGGGCCACTGCCCGTACTCTTCAGCACAGTCCCGTTGGCACTGCTGACAGCGCTGGGGCTGACGCTAGCAGACACTGGTGCCAGGTAGTTTGTGATGGGAAAGGAGGGGCCGCTGCTGACTTGCATGGTGGTAGAGGTGCTGGGTGCTGTCTGGATGGTGGAGGTGGTACCCGGCAGGTTGGTGACGGTAAACGCCGGCTTCAGTGTATCCTACACCCAGAGTAAAGATGGAGTGGTGAGCCTCTCCCAGATCCTGCTTCTGAGATAGGTTTCTCAGTTTTTCAGGGAACTTAGGGTTTGAGAGCGATCTTGAGGGGTCTGGCAATGAAGCACCAAAGACTTTATTCATTCAGCAAAATGTCCTGGGAATAAACTAACCCTACCACTAAAATATTGGAGAGTCTAGAACACGGACTCTCCCCTCAGGGAACCTTTGTTCTTAGAAGAAGGAGAAAGCCACGAGCTGAGAACCAAGCCCAGAGAACTGAGGGGGGTTCAGATCCTGGAGGTGGGTCAGCGCCGGACGTTGGCGAAGCAGTGGAGCTCGAAGCCCCTGATTGGCGAAGGCGTTGCTAAGGCAAACAGTGCCGCTTCCTCCGATTGGCCAGTTCGTGAAGGGCCACCCGGAAGGTGGGGCTCCCGAGAGCAGTAAGAGGAGGAAGCCCCGCCCCCTCTCCTTACCGGGAAAAGGAAGGGGGAGGCGTAACCAGGGCCGGCATCCCTAACAGCCGAGTGAATACACTCCCTAACGTGCGCAGGCCCGGACATCCTGAAGGGGCAGGCGGCTGGCTAGTAAGGTAGTCTCCAGCGTAGCCAATCAGCCGGCCTGCTGACAGTGCTGGCTTCCCAGGACCCTGGAACCCATAAGTGCTCCCTTCCTATTCCCGGGCGACCCAGTCAGCCAGGAGGGCAGGGCTAAACGACGCCCCCGCCCCCAGCAGGGAGACAGCTGGCGGGAGGAATGCAAGAGCCCTGCCAGGCAGGCGGGCTGCAGGCGGGAGGCCGGCGTGGAGCCGGAGCCGGCCTTATATGGGCACGGAGGCCGCCCGCTTATCTAGGGGGCCGGCCTCCTGTCAGGATAGCAAGGATGGACACCTGTACCCTAAGATGCGGGGCACTAACCCGGCTCCACTCCACATCAGTAGGCACCTATCCACCTGTCCAGGCTAAGGGAGAAAGACCCCTTCTTCCCCTCTCTGCTGGTCAGGTCCCTCCCCTTCCTTCCCCTCAGACAGGAGACCCAAACACACCTTGGTCTCCCCACTGCTGTCGGACTCCGACACCTGGTAGGTGAGGTCTGTCTCTTCAAAGCCGGTGGCACTCATTCTCTGGTCTGTGGTGGGGTCTGAGCGGGGTGGAGAGTCTGGCGAGTTGAGGCAGGTCTGAATCAGTGCCTTGCCAGTCTCACTGGTGATCATGGGCTGCAGTTTGCGGGTGGCAAAGGTATACACATGGCCTGTCTCACTGGCCACCAGCAACAGCACCTGTGTCCCTGTCAGCGTGGACAGCTCATAGGCCTGAGGGTAGGGGGGAGGAGATGGGTAGAACAGCAACATGTTTAATTGCTACCTTCCTTGGCTAGTAGGAAAGAGGAAGTATACAGTGATCTCAAGCTCCCACTCCAATAATGACCTTCCTCTCCAGTGACTCTAAGGGGGTCCTGTCTGAAGGATATCTGAAGGTTAGCTGAAGAGTAGAAGAAAAACCCCATGCCCCTCCTTTGAGGAACAGCCCCACTGACCAGCAGATACCCCAAGCAAATAGTCACAGCTCTGGTGACAGAGCATATAACCTCAGCAGACACAGAGTGGCCCAGGGAGCTGCTCCTCACTACAGCTTGGTGCCAGAGCCTCATGAAGAGATGGCTCCCAACACCTCCTCACCATCACAGGGACCAGGATGAAGTCGCTACTACACTGAATGTCACATAGATGTCAGGGATAAGGAGCCACCTAAACTCTAAATGTCCCATATTTCTTTCCAGAAACTGCACAGGCACTAACCTGTTGCCATTTTGTCCTGCTCTATAGAACTCTGCTCCCTTTTTTCACTTTCTTTGTCTCGATACAACAGTGTCTGGAGTGATGGGAGATGGCAGCTAGATTAGCAACTACTACCCTGCCATAATACAGACTTGATGGACATGAGTTTAAGCAAGCTACGGGAGTTGGTGATAGACAGGGAAGCCTGGTGTGCTGCAGTCCATGGGGTCACAAAGAGTCGGACATTAACTGAGCGACTGAATTGACCCTGCCATAAAGCCAGGAAGGGGCCTTCAAGGATGGCCCCATAGGTGGCATCCTCACTCCCAATAAAGTTCCACAAACCACTGGAAGCAGCCTTGGTTTCTATATGAGATTGGATATAAACACCGGCCAATGTTTCCAGAGTTCGAGCTTCTTGTTTCCCGGTTT
Source organism: Bos taurus (assembly GCF_002263795.3). Taxonomy (NCBI): domain Eukaryota; kingdom Metazoa; phylum Chordata; class Mammalia; order Artiodactyla; family Bovidae; genus Bos; species Bos taurus. Next base: position 16,776,470 of record NC_037350.1, on the reverse strand, counting down.
CTCTGCTTCCATTCCTTTCCATATCTTCTATAGCCCCAAAATGACTCCTTTCCTCATTCTTTTCACTGGATAGGTACCTCTGCAAACCTTCTCCCCAAACTCCGTGCACCGATTTTTCCCTAGGGCTGGAAATCCCACTTATCCCAAGGGCAAATGGTTCTGAGGCCTGTCCTGCAGGGAGTGTGCCGGCTTCCAGTAGATGCATGAAGACTCATGGCCATCGCAGGACTTGGTTTCTGATGCTCAGGGTAGCATCCGTTTTCCTGCCCTGCTCCTTTAACTGGGGCTCTTGAGCCCCATTCGGTCATCAGCCCTGCCCGTCCTTCCATCCAACACCACTCTAGCGATGCCCACCTTCCTCCCACACATGTTCGCTCATTGTTGTTACACAGCTCCAGCCTCCTCGCCCCCATACCTTCTTATCTGTTCCCTGCTTTTCCGGCGCCTTCCCCGGAACACCAGAGAGCACTGGACCTACTGACCCCCCGGCCTCATTCACCACCTCCCCGGGAGCCCCGCAGCCTCCCATCACCACTCTTCACTCCTCCGCTCTGCAAGGGCCGTGTTCCTCTCTCGCGCCCGTCACTCCCACCTCGGCGCCTTTCCTCTCTTTTCCGGACATTCGCGGCATCTCCCCTCTCCCCACATTTCCCTGGCGGCCCCTCCCCTTTCACCCTCCCGGGGCAACAGTCAACCCCTCCCACACACCTCCTGCGGACTCGCCGCCTCTCACCTCCGCCTCGGCTCTGCCTTCCTCCCGGGCTCCCCTTACGCGTCCCCACCCTCCCGGGCTCCCGTTGGCCGGCCAGCCTCCCAGCCCGGTACCTTCTTCATGATGCCCGTCTTCCTCTTGCTGAAGGTCGTGTAGCGCCGCAGCTTGTTGTCGATGAACTCCATCTTGATCTTCACGCGGCCCCGAGTCTTCTTACCCGGCTTGGCCCCGCTCACCGCGCCGCTCACCGGCCCGTAGCCCCCCGTGGCCGCCGCCGCCGCCTCGGGCCCACCGACCACCACACCGAGCTCCATCTCGCTCAGGCTCCGCTTCAGGCCGCGCCGCTCGGCGCCCAGCTCCTCCTCTTCGCCCGACTCCGAGTCACCCTCGCTGCCGCTGTAGAGGGCCCCTGCGGTGGGCGCCGGGGTGGTTGTCGCTGCTGCTGCAGCCTCCCGCTCAAGGCGGCCCGGCCCGAGCCCCGCGCCGTTCCCGGGGACCCGGCCCCCGTTAGCCCCTCGAGTCCCGCCGCCTCCACCGCCCGGCCGCCCCGTCGGCGTCCGGTTCAGGCTGCCCCCCAGGGCTGAGCCCCGGCCCAGCGCCGCCGCGGCCCCAGCTTGGCTCGGTAACATGGCGCTCAATGCAGGAGGGCGGACGGGCAGTCAGCGAGGAATCGGAGCCGCCGCCGCCGCCGCCATCGGCTTCCCGGTTCAACCCGGTGCTCCCGCTGCTGCTAATGCCGCTATCGCTGCCGCCGTTACCGCTGCGAACCCGGGGCCCCTGCACGCCCGGGCCGACCTGGGCCCTCACTTTCCTGCCCCTGTGGCCCGGGTTGCCCCAGGCCGCGCGGAGCGCCCCCTGTCCGTACGCTAGGGCGGCGCGCCCGGCGGCCGTCAGCGTCCCCCGGGGGGCAGGGGCTGCCGGCCGCGGCCGAGACGGCGGGTGGAGGGGGCCGGGACCACGCGCTGGCGGCGAGGGATCCCCCGACCCTTCCCCCCATATAAAGAGATACAATGTTTCCTTTTATGGCGAGGCCGCTCCTTATATGGTGAGCCCCTGCACCCCCGCCCCATTGGTCCGCGGTTCCGGCACCTCCGCTCCCCATTGGCCCACAGGGGGCGCTTATTTGCATAGACATACCGAACTCGCTGCTGTCATCCCGCGTCAGACGGCGACTCCAAAAGGGGAGGAGCCGACGCCTCTTAAAGGAACAGGAGAGGAGGTACGACTCCGCCCCCTGACCAGAGAATGGTAGAGAGAATTGGGAGGAACCTGCAGAGAGGAAGCCTGGAAGAGCACTGGGGCGCAGTCTTGCGGAGGAGAGGGAGCCGCACTGGGAACTCGGCGCTGCAAGGGCTGGAAGCCAACACTGGGATAGTCCCTGAGTGGATTGTGCGGATTGCAGTAAATTATATGCAGCCCAAATTTCCAGGGAATACAGGGATTAGAGCACTTCCCCAAGCCTTCCTGAGGGAGTCAACGTTACTGGCCGAGCAGAGGGGGCTTGGGTCCCCGCTGTCCAGACTTGTTGCGCCGCGCGGCCTCTCGGCTCCACCAATTCCCCTCCCCCCAACCACTTCCTTTCCCTTTCCCTCTCTTTTCAAGGCGACGACACTTTCCCACCAGGACGGCTCCCCTGTCCTCATTCATCATTCTCTATACTGGTTGCGGGGGGCGGGGATCTTTGGCAGACGTACATCTGGAAAAGACCCGGGGAGACAGTCGGCCTCCCGGTCGCCAATGGGGGCAGGGAGGAGAGACGAAGATCTGTGAAGACTTCCAGCTGCGGGCTGGACTGGGGGAGGGGGTGGTCCCAGGGATAAAGCCCACCCCCAGCCAGTGCAGAGGCCTGGGAAAAAGTGTAGCAGAGCATAAAGTTTAAGCAAGCCAAGTGCACACACGCGCGCCACACACACACCCTTCTCTTAAAAACCAAGTAAAGCCCATAGAAGCAGGGTGGGGGGAGTTAGACTGGAGTGCTGCAAAACCCAGGTTTACAGTGTGGGTCTGGTTCTTAGCTACAAGGCAGTGAAAGTAGCTTGAACTTCACTATTACAGAAATTATTAAAATCTGAAAGCTGCCTCTTCCTAGCCCTGCGCCTGGAAACAAGTGTTTGACCTCTCCAAACTCCACATGACTTCACTGTTGGTACCCATCCCTCAAAGTTCTTAATAAAGATTAGATGAGATACAGATTAAAGTGCAGTGGTGGTCCAATGGTGAGGTAATCACCTTATGTTTAAGGGGATGGGAGAGAGTGATGATTCCCACTTTAAATTAAAGATTAAATAAAGCAGTCGGTGGTGAATCAAGTGGCAGTGATAGGTATATTTAGTATACTGCAATTTAGTATACTGCAGCCAGCATGTAAATTATTATTAATTTAATGGGTCTCACAAAAAACAAGAGTAAATATTATGGTGTAAAACTTCTCTTTGTATTATTTTTAGTTTGAACAATATAAAGTTGCCATTTTATAGGTCAAGGGTAGAATACTGCTGATTTCATACAGTTCAATGTGTGTGTACTAGATAACAATGTCAACTGCATATCTTACTGTGAATTGCAATCCAAGACTTTGAAAAATACTGAAATTAAGTATGTTCAAGATTTGTGAGATATCGTGTGTATATATACATACATACATGCACAAATATAACTAAAAACACGGCTTTTTCATCAAACCCCTAAATACAGGAATTAAGAGCCCTCCTCATCCCCCTTTCCTAATAGTTTTTTAAGGAGTTTTTTCCCTCCTCTTTTCCTAATTTACTCCACACAACAGGTAGTTAAACATATGGAATGTGTAAGCTCAAGAGGAAGAACAGGTCAAATAGATAAATAGGTTCCAGACGGGTTTCAGGGGCTACAAATGGTTGCTTGGGGTTTGTCTGAGCCTCACAGTCTTACCACAGCTGTCGGGATCTAAATACTTCTCTGTTTGAGATGCCTAGTTTAGACACACAAAGGGTGGACAGCCCACTCAGCAGAGAACCACAGCTGCCTGCCACGTCCACAGGGAAAGGGGTCCACAGTGAGCATACTCGGCTTCCCTTCCCAGAGGTTTATGGGTCTCCCATTTCACCCAACCCCTGTGTCAGTGCCACCACCAGTATTAGTGCCACAGCTCCTTTGCCAGCTTGCCATGGCTTCATCTTCATGACCCTTTGAAACCAGAGCTGGGGGGCGGGGGGCAAGGGGAAGGAGGAGGGTAGACTTCCACCCATACTACATTACTGCAGGTTCAGGAAACAAAACTGCTGATTGTTGGATAAAGTTAAAGTGAAAACTGGATCAGGGACCTCCCTGGTGGTCCAGTGGCTAAGATGCCACGCTCCCTGTGCAGGGGGCCTGGGTTTGATCCCTGGTCAGGGAACTAGATACCACCTGCTGCAAAGATCGAATATCCTGCCTACTGCAACTGAGAACTGGTGCAGCCAAATTAAAAAAAGGCAAACACAATGATTAAAACAAAAAAAAATGGTTTATAGGTGTGTTTTATTTCAACCACAGAATATTTTCAAATCAGGGTATTTTACATAAAAATCTGAATATACAGCCTTTCTCAAAAAATTGGAATTTTTAGCACCCCTGGACCTACGTGACCACAAGGACACAAAAGGCTGGAGGGCAGCTGAACGATGGCCATAGAAGAGGCATTTGCTCTCAGGTTCCTCACAGACTCCGCACAGCCCACTGAACTCAGATAAGTTCCCTTCCTGGCCTCCCTGGAATGTGAGTTTGGTGCCTCTCAGATAAGGCCTCGACTGCAGTAGCCCCCTGTCCATCCAGACCATGAAGGACCTCCAGAAGGGCATCAAGATTCCAGCCAGCTCTCCTCATTCTATACCATTCCCACCTGACCTTTCTTTCTCCAGATTTTTATCACTCAAATAAAATCAGAACAAATTTAAGATTGCTTTTAAAAAATTGCTATCACACACACACAAAAAATTGCTAACACTCTGAAAATATTTTCATGGAACTTCTCTGGTAAGTTCCAGTAGCTAAGACTCCGAGTAGCTAAGACTCCAAGCTCCCAGTAGCTAAGACTCCGAGCTCCCAACACAGGGACCCCAGCTCCATCCCTGGTCAGGGAACTAGATTCTACATGCCACAACTGAGCAACCAAGACCCAGCGAAGCGAAATAAGTTGGGGGAAAAAATTGTTTTCAGACTTCCCGGGTAGTGCAGTAGATAAGAATCTGCCCGCCAATGCAGGGGACACAGGTTTGATCCCTAGTCTGGGAATATTCCATATATAGTGGAGCAAATAAGCCTGCGCACCGCAGCTACTGAGCCTGTGCCCTAAAGCTTGCAAGCCGCAATGACTGAAGCCAGTGCGCTCTAGAGCCTGCGCTCTGCGACAAGAGAAGCCATCACAATGAGAAACACTGCACACTGCAAGAAGAGCAGCCCTCACTGATGGCAATTAAAGAAAGCCTGCACAAAGCAACGAAGACCCAGCGCAGCCAATAAACAAAACTGTTTGCATTGGGGATTAACCTTTACATAGGGATTCTTAACTTCACGTAGAAGAAAAGAGGTCTCAATGGCAGTGTTAGTGGGAATGAAAAGGTCATAAGTCAGTGTCCCCAGGAAAAGTCAGGACAGCCACGCTGCAAACACGCATTGTGCTCACCACCAGAGAGTGGGTTTTGGGGACTAGAGGAATGTGTTTTTTGCTTTATACAAATCTGTACCACTTGACTTCTTCCATGATCTACTTTAAAAATTTTTTATTTGGCTATACCGGGTCTTAGTTGTGGCACTTGGGATCTTTCAGCTGCAGCATGTGGTGTCTTTAGTGGCAGCATGCGGGATCTAGTTCCCTGACCAGAGATGGAACCCAGGGCCCCCGCACTGGGAGCACAGAGTCTTAGCTACCGGACCACCAGGGAAGTCCCCGGTATTACTTTTATGCAAAAAAAAAAAAAAAATTCCCTTAAAACTAAGCAAAGATAGAAACAGAGTAGAGGGAGAATAAATGGATCTTGGTGATGAGCTGCATGGAGAGCTCAAAGATGGTTCATGGTGGGTTGAGATTCTAAGTAAGGATGACTCCTCTATAAACCATGGTACCAACAATGGAAACACGGAACTTGCCTGGAGGAACAGGTTTGAGAGAGAGGTTAAGTTCAGTTTGGGCCCAGGGAAACAGGTAGAGAGAAATGTCCTGTTAGAAAAAAGGGAGTGTGAATCTAAAGCTTGAGGTAGAGGTTGGAAATGAAGCTAATGCTTTGGGAACTGTCCACACTGGAGGGCCAGTTAAAGCCACATGAGGTAAGAGGAGATTCCTGAGGCTGAGAACGTAGAGAGAGGAAGGCCAAGGACAGAAATCAGGAGAACAGCCATCCCTGGAGCAGGCAGAAGAGGGAAGCCACAACCAGGGCTGTAGAAGGCCTGGTTAGAGAAAGTGTACAGGGGGTACCGTCACCAAAGGCAAGGCAGCAGAGTTCAAAAAGACAGATGTGGGGGCTTCCTGGTGGTCCAGTGGTTAAGAATCCACCCTGCAATGCCGGGATGTGGGTTCAATCCCAGGTCAGGCAACTAAGATCCTACGTGCCCTGGGGCAACTAAGCCCGAGGGTGCCATATCTACTGAGCCCGTGCACCACAGCTAGAGAGCCCACACACCACACTGAAAGATCCTGCATGATACAATGACGCAGCACCCCAAAAAGGCAGAGGTAACCCGCTGTGTTAGTGGCTGTAGAGCAGTCAAAGAAGACCAGGTGTTAGAAGATGCTCAAGTGATGAATGACTTTCTAGAGTACTGCCTTCCCAGAATTTCAACCACAGATCATTTTTAACATGGCAAACTGGGGTGAATTCAATTATTGCACCCACTTTTCACACTTGGGTTGGAATGAGATATCCACATCCTTTCTGGTGCTGGTGTTGGGTTTTGACTTGTGACTCGTTTTGGCTGGTAAAATGTTAATACACTTACACTTTTAAATGTGCTAGCATGGGACCACTCCAGGGGTCCAGTGGTTAAGAATCTGTCTACCAAAAAAAAAAAAAGAATCTGTCTACCAATCCAGGGGACCAAAGTTTGATCCCTGGTCCGGAAGATTCCACATGTCTTGGAGCAACTAAGCCCAGGCACCACAACTACTGAGCCCACACTTAGAGCCCATGCTCTGCAACAAAAGAAGCCACCACAATGAGAAGCCCACGCACCACGACCAAAGAGTAGTCCCCACTCGTCACAACTGGACAAAGCCTGAGCGCAGCTACGAAGACACAGCACAGCCATAAATAAGTAAATGAATGTGCTGGCATGACCTGATGGGACTTCTTATGCCCCTGCTCCTCCATGAAAGCATGGCATGGGGCCAGGAGAGGAGACCCAAGCTAGACCTACAACCTGGTACCAAGCCTGGGTGAACGCAGCGAAGTCTAGTCAAGGTCAACCAAACCTCACCAACTTGCAGACTATCATTGAGGAAAATAGATTGTTCGTGTGAGATGTGGGTTTTTTATGCAGAAGCACCACTGTAATAACTAAGACATAAGTCAACACCCCCAAACACATACCAAATACAACACACAAAATTTGTAAAACAATACTTACCCATAAGGTATATAATGTACTCTGACAGTTTTTATTACATTTCATTTTTTTTTTACTGCCGGGTGCAACCCACAGTTTGAAAAACACTGTTCTAGATAAATTGCTCTGGATTTTTTCACTACAACACATGATGATGGACCACACTGTATATTCACAAGAGTGGCTCACTTACCAGTTGGGTGACCTCACGGAAACTACCTTGCCTCCCAAATGTGTGAACAGGGGACAATAAAATCCAGCTAACAGAGTGGTCAAACAAATTCAATATGAGATCATGCATATTAAGTGCTTAGCAAAGTGACTGGTACAAAACAAGTATTTAATAAATATTACCTATTCTTTTTAAAAATATTTTATTAATTCAGAAGTGCCAGGTCTTAGTTGTGGCATGTAGGATCTACTTCCCTGACCAGGGAGCGAACCTACATCGGGAGTGTGGAGTCCTAGCCACTGGACCACCAGGGAAGTCCCAGCTGTTCTTTTCATTACTGAAACATCTGGTGAGGAACAGCAGGAACCAGAACAATTCCAGAGGTCAGGACTCATTTCTCGTGGATGGGAAACCATGCTGAAGTTCCAGTCTGGGAGAGGGTGACTGATGGCACGAGAGGTCTGGGCAAGGAAGAGCCAGGAATCAAACCAGTTGAGGCTGAAAGCTCTGGAGCAGTGAGGCATTAAATGCATCTTTGCTCAGTCCTGTCTTGTTCACCACCTTCCTAGAGTCTTGAAGGGATTCAGAGACCGGAAGGTATCATTAACTCCTCCTATCCCACCCTCACATGTGGATGTCTACACGCACCACCTGAATGTGAGTACGTGGCCAGCCAGCAGAGAATAATTAGTTGGCATCAGAGAACAACACAGGATCAGAGAAACAAGACTGCCTCCTCTGAGCCCGCATTCTCAATTGTTCCTTGAGAGAATTGGTGGTTGAGTGGTTAAGGACTCCACTTTTTCACTGCCATAGCCTGGGTTCAATTCTTTGACTCGGCAATTAAGATCCAAAAGCTGAGCAGCACGACCAAAAAAAAAAAGTTTCCAACTGCTCCACAAACCAGAGACCAGAGCCCGTGTCCACGAGGTATCCCTGCCGTAGCACCCCCACGCCAGGCACCGAGAAGGCACACGGCTCCTTCTGATGTGCAAGGGAAGGAGGAACATCATTTATGGACAACGGGAGGGAGTGAGCATCAGAAGCAGGTTGTAAAAAAGGCTTCTTTATTGAGAGCAGCGAGTGTAAAAAAAAAAAAAAAACCAAAACAAACAAACAACAACAACAATAAAGGTGTGGGGTGGGGGGGCCACCGTCCTGTCTCCTCCAGGACCAACCCCCACCTTCCATGCCCTCCCACCCCGCGCTGCAATTTACATACAAAAGCCGCCCACGGTGCATACAAAAAAGGGCGGGTTATATAGTGTCAAAAGCTCCTGAAAACTCCTTCATCTGCCAGGCACTTAGGATGAGGAAAGGAGAGAAGGGTGGGAGGAGACTTGGGGCTGGGTCAGAGTCCTCGCGTCCACGCGGGAGGACTCACTGGCTGTGTCCTCCACAATCCAAGTGCAGACCCCAAAGTGGGCCCTGGGGGGCCAGAACCACGCAGGACTTGAGTATATTAAGGAACTCCCTTGAAGCCAGCTCACCCGCAGCCCAGCACCACACACCCCTACCCCGCCGGAATGAAGTTGGCAGGTGGGTGGCAGAACTGGACCCGGGCAAGAGGAGGAGACCCAGGCCAGAAATTGGGGTTACCTGAGGCACCCACACTGTCCCTGATGGGGTAGGGGTGGCAGAGAAAGCTGCCCAGACCAAGGCCCCAGCTACCCAGTCTGGGTCCGAATCAGCCTCTCCGAAGGGCTGAAGGTGGGGAAGAGGAAGAAAGCCCAGGCCCTGCCAGTCCTCAGCAGTGCCTGTGGTGCCAGGGCGGGGCCCCTAGGGCCCAGGAGGACCGGGATCTAGCCCCTCATGCTGTGGGCACACCCTAGGAAGTCCTCCCCTGCCCACGCCATCCTGAGGCACAGCCTGCCTGGGCTCCCTCCTCACGGCTTGCTGTCTGCGGGGCTGTCTCCCAGGGCGTTAGCGATCTCACTGAAGGAGGGCCGATCCTTGGGGCTGAGGGCCCAGCACCGCTGCATCAGCCGGTACAGCTTGGAAGGGCAGCCCTCAGGCTGCGGGAGTCTGGCCTTCCCAGCCTGCAAGTCTGTAGAAAGAAGGAAAGAAGGGTAGTCAAAATATTTAGCCACCTGTCCAATACTCGGTGGGCTTTCCAGGTGGCTCAAGGGTCAAGAATCCAGCTGCCAATGTAGGGAGACACAGCTTTGATCCCTGGGTCAGGAAGATCCCCTGAAGTAGGAAATGGCAAACCGCTCCAGCATTCTTGCCTAGGAAAATTCCATGGACAGAGAAGCCTGGCAGGCTACAGTCCACGGGGTCCCAAAGAGTTGGAGTGACTGAGCATGCATGCTTGCCAACACTATGCGGAGCCTGCAGTTCCCAAAGGCAGCCACAAGAGGGAGACTCTCCGGGGCACTGGACAGTGCGGGTGAGAAAAAGATTCAAGCAGTTCTTGGCAAGTATCTTGCAACTGAAGCAAAGGGCCTTCCCTGGTGACAGTTCCCACTGGCGGGCGGGGGCAGGGTCCACGCTGCACAAGAAGCAGCCAGTGCACAGGGGCCTAAGTGGGGTCGATGGGCAGGCATAAGAGTGGCTAGAGTGACCACGACAGGGACAAGGGCTATTCACCAAGCGGTATGAATGCGTGTCAGGAATCTCACAAGTGGAACGGTCATATCCACGTACCTGTGGACACCAGCCCTGAGGGGAGGCCGGCTGAACTGGCCCCAGGACCCCGAGTAAGCTCTCCACCGAGAGAACACGGTGAACTGGCCCCTGGAAATACAGCTGCCTACCTGCCAGCACCTCGTCGTCTGCCTGCCCACCATGGGGCATCTCCCCGTGGGTGAACACCTCCCACATCAGCACGCCAAAAGCCCAGACGTCAGACTTGGTGGAGAAGTCACCCTCCAGGATGGCCTCGGGGGGCATCCAGCGCAGGGGCACCCAGGCCTGGCGGAAGTGGTAGTACTCACTGCGGGACAGGAGGACACAGAGGCAGTGGGGTGGGGAGAGGGGCATGGCCTGGGACCCCAGCCTCACCCCAAGGGTCTGGTCTCACACCCGGGCTGGAGCCCAGGTTTCCTGTTTCAAGGCATCCTGGGAAATTGGAAACATTTTTGTTTAGCAAGCAGTGGGGGCATACATACACCAGATGAAATCTAGAGGCATCCGTGTGGGGTCTGATGGTTAAAACATCCCCTTAAGAATCAGACTTTGCCAACATATCAGTATTTTTTAAAAGCTTCTAGTCATACATACTTTGTCAGTTTAAGAGTGTGAAAAATGCATATGTTAAGTGGAAAGAAATTTTAAAGAACTTTACTGGTGATAAACCAACCATGACTAAAGCAACAGCCAGACGAACCGTGGTGAGTCAGAGCTGGGATGACTCGGGGTGTTGGGGGGTTCCTGAAGGCACTATGTAAGCATGTATTCCAGAATGATCTCTGGCCGTGGGTGCTGAGCTTTAAGTCTTAGGCTTGCAAAGAATAATGACTGAATTCAGGAAGTAACAGAGGGACCCCTATGGATAGTTAAATTATATAGAAATTGCTATAAAGTTTGACTAGTTCTTCTTTTTAAAGATTTGTAATTTTTTATCACTAGAGAAAAGCGTAAGGTCAGGGAGCTGAGGTCGACGGGCTGGGGTGCCTGTGCACCCTTGGGAGAGGGTGGGAGGGGTCTGGGCCCCCTCCCCCAGGCCCTCCAGCTTTGGACTAGGCCCCTCTGCTGGCCCAGCTGTGTCTGCCCTCCGCCCCTCGCCACCCCACCCACGCCCCCTACCTGTTGTACACGTCCTTGCTGAGCCCCAGGGCCGAAACCTTCACCTGTCTCTGGGCGCTGACCAGGCAGTTGCGGGCGGCTAGGTCTTTGTGCACAAAGCGGTTGTTGGACAGGTGCTCCATGCCCAGGGCCACCTGGGTGCAGAGGCCCACCTGGAACGAGGAAGGGGCCCGTCAGAGCAGCCCAGGGCCGCGGGTTTCCGGAACTGCCCTTGACACAGCCCTTGGTGGGGTCTCAGGGCCGTTAACACGATGCTTAGGAAGCCCCAGAGCAGAGGCCCAATAGCCTGTTTCCTTCTCATAAAAGGACCTGCCTCCTGGGTCCTTGGAAGAACTGAATTTAATGAAATGAAGTGCTCCCCCCACGCACAGCAGGTGCTAGACTGAGTGAGTGGCAGACGGGGTGGGAAGAACACACGGTAACCAGCTGCTGAATGAAAAAAAAACGTATAATATTAAAAAACAATCATATCTGTGTATAAAATTTGTGTATAAGTGAACGTAGATATACACACCCACATACATACACAGACTGGTTGCCTCTGAGAAGGGGGACGAAGGCCAGAGAGAGAAAGTAGGGAAACTCGGTTTCTATTTTTTGTTGCGAACTACATATAGAAAAGTTCACTAAATATATGTCTACTTTCATGAATAATTATAACACCCACACTCAGTTAACAGACATCAAGTTAAAAAAAAAAACACAAAAATCAACAATGCTAGGCCCCCCCGAAAACCCCCATTGACTCCTTCCCCATCACGAATTCTCCCCTTTTCTCAAGAGGTAATCACCATCGTTCTGGGATAATAATTTCTTGGCTGTTCTTTATAGTTTTACCACTTACGCATATGTTCCTCAACAGTGCAATTCAGTTTGGCCTGTTTGAGAACCAGATAAAGCTGGAAGCAACAAAAATGTGTATCTTTTTTGTACCTGGATTCTTTCACTTAACATTGGGAGAGTCACCCTTTTTTGGGATATCATGGTACTGAGTTGTTTTTCATCATAAATATATCGTAACTTCTTTGTTCTTTTTTAAAATGTCTATTTTAAAAATATCTATTTATTTGGCTGCATTGGGTCTTAGTTGCCGCATACAAACTCTTAACTACAGCATGTGGGATCTCGCTCCCCCGCCAGGGATCAAACCCTGGCCCCCTACATTAGCAGCTCAGAGTCTCAGCCACTGGAGCACCAGGGAAGTCCCCATAATTTATTCTTTGTAGGGCCGGACGACATTTGTGTTTCCACTCCCACCCCCACACAAATTTTGGCTATTGAGAACAGCGCTGCTCTGAAGGTTCTTATGAGTGTATACATGCATGAGTTTCTCTAAAATACCTCACATAGGGTCAGGGACTGTAAGCAGCTTCAGCATTAGAAAATAATGTAAAATTATCTTCCAAAGTGTAGAAACAAATAAAATGTAAGACAGCTGGGGAGATTTTCGCTGCTACCTTTTTAAAATGTTTGAGCCGTGTCCATGTAGTGTATATAATACATTACGTGCTGTGTTTAGCCACTTGGTCGTATCCAACTCTTTGGGACCCTTTGGACTATAGCCTGCCAGGCTCCTCTGTCCATTCTAGGCAAGAATACTAGAGTGGGTTGCCATTCTCCAGGGGATCTTCCCAATCTGGGGGATCGAACCCACATCTCCTGTGTCTCCTGCATCGCAGGCAGATTCTTTACCCACTGAGCCATTGGGGAAGCCCATAATATAGTATATTAAATGTAATTATAATTAAGATACATTAACATTTAAAAAATACACATCAATGCATTGGATGCATATTAATTGAGCATCTACTGAATGCCATACAACTGAGTGCTGATGGAATACAACAGGGATGGCAAGACTGGGCTCCTGGTGAGAAGGCAGTCTAGGAGGTAAGAACGGTACCTGCAGGAGGGTGCCATCACCTAGGGGGAAGGTGAACCACACCAAACAAAGGTAAAGTCAGGGCGCCAGGGAGTGCTTGTAAAGGCCAACGGCCCCTTCACCTCTGCCACCTTATCTAAACCTTGGGAGGACACTGAGGGACACAGAACATGCAGCATTTCCCTGCGTATAAAAACAAGGCAAACGGAAATGCAGAGAGGTCCCTGTGGAAGGTCACTTACTGGCCAGCTGTGTCTCTTCCAGCACAGACACACTCAGGGCAGCTATAAGGGAGTAGCCACCCGTCACACGTGTGATCGCAAAAAGATGAGAAGAACATGGCCTGGGAATTCCCTGGCAGTCCAGAGGTTAGAATTCCACACTTCTACTGCAGCAGGGCATGGGTTCGATCCCTGGTAGGGGAACTAAGATCCTACACGCCACGCAATCCAGCCAAAAGAAAAACAGAGAACGTGGCCAATGACCAGTGTCATCGGTGATCAAGAAAATACTAATTAAGACCCAACAAGGTATCATTTGCCATATATCTTATTGTAAAATGTCAAAAGTCAGCCTTCAGCTTATCTCCAATGGTTCAGAAAAATGCATAAAAATCATAATATATATAGAGAAGAATAAAGCAAACTAGGCAAAATAAACAACTGAATCTGGATAAAGGGTCGATAGGCGTTCCTTGAACCTTATTATTATAGTCTTTTAAGTCTGAAATATCAAAATGAAGTTTAATCAAACATACACACAGAGGCCAACAAACACATAAAAAATAATAAGAAACAAAAGCAGCCTGTGTGTGGACCAATGAGAATATGTCACAGATTAACCAAGATTATACCAGGGCTTCTTGGGTGGCTCACTGGTAAAGAATCTGCCTGCAATACAGCAGGAGCAGCAGGAGACATGAGTTTGATCTCTGGGTCAGGAAGATGCCCTGAGGAGGAAATGGCAATGCACTCCAGTATTCTTGCCTGGAAAATCCCATGGACAGAGGATTTTCTGTCCACCAGGCTAAGTGGACAGTCCATGGGGCTACAGTCCATGGGGTGAGCTATAGTCCATGAGGTCTCAGAAGAGTCAGACACGACTAAAGCGACTGAATAGGCACACACACACAGCCATACCACCCTGGACACACCTGATATTGTCTGGTTATGTTTAGTGTGATTCTTTGTCCCTGAAGTTCAAAAGGGAGCAAAAGTGAATGTGAGTGGTCAAGGGGCTGCTCCCGCCTTACCCCAGGGCAGGAAGGAGTCAGAGAGAGGGGGTCAGGGCACTTGCTAAGCCAGGCTGGCTGCTCCCCTGCCTGCTCCCTGTGAGGTGGGCTCCTCAGCTTTGCCCACAGTCCGGGCTGATGCCAAAGCCTGGCTCTTCCCTCAGCACTGCAGCTGGCCCTCCTGGGTCACCTCACCACGCAGGGGCCCCAGGAACGGCAATCTGCCATCAGTGAGGCAAGCGGTGGGCTGCTGCCTGTGGACGGGCCCCTCCGCATCCCAGGCTGATTCCGAGCAGCTTCACTGGCCTGGCTCCCAGGGTCACTGCGGGGCAGACAGAGGACCCGAGTCCGAACACACTGGCAGCAGGGTCACTCTAAAAGCAGACCTCGGTCTGCATGCTCTGGCCCATGAGATCCCTGCAGGCTTCGCTGCCCCCACGAGAGGTTTGCTAACTGTGGTCACAACCTATTAGTATGTCACAAAACCCACTTAGTGAATTTTCATCAGCATTTTTTGGGGGGAATTGAAAATATCAGAGAGCATCATACTCAGTAAGGGTCAGTATCATTCATGGAACCTTCTTCATATGTCTATGTTGCGTTGTGATGTAAAAAAAGCGCCTTTTTTTTTTTTTGCTACTGTGGGTCTCAGTCAAGAATAGTTTAAAAAAAAACAATAGGGACATCCCTCGTAGTGCAGTGGCTAAGACTCTGTGCTCCCAATGCAGGGGACTCAGGTCCGATCCCTGGTCAGGGAACTAGATCCCACATGCTGGAACAGAGAGTCCATGTGTCACGACTAGCAGCTAACAATCCCACACGCCACACCTGAAGATCACATGTGCTGCAGCCAGGACCCGGTCCAGTCAAATAAACAGACATTTTAACAAACAAACAAAAACGATCTATACCTCAACTGTCCAAAACAGTAGCTCCCAGCTACTTAAGTTAATAAAAGCTTCATAACATAAAAATTCAGTTCCTCAGTCTCTCTAGCCACATCCTAAGTGCTCAATAACCCCACAGGGCTGGGGCCTTCCGCACTGGATGGCACAGGTATGGAATGTTTCTACCACCGAGGGAAGTTCTATTAAGCAGTGCTGACCTGAACCATGACCAGCCTGGACACGCTAAAGATCCAATGTATCGACCGACACTGCACGTGCAGACAGGCTGAACTTGGGCCACAAGCAGGAAAGCTCATCTTCCTGGTGCATTTTCTTTATCAAAAGGGAAGCCACAGGACTTCACTGGTGGTCCAGTGGCTAGGACTCCACACTCCCAAGTCAGGGGGCCTGAGTTCAATCCCTGGTCAGGGAACTAGATCCCACATGCCGTAACTAAGAGTTTGCAGGTCACAAGTAGAGATTCCACACGCTGTGTGCCACTACAACAGCAGGTGCAGACAAATGAAATAATAATAATTTTTGTTTAAGGTGAAGCCACAAAATCTCTGGAGAGCTTCCAAATGACTGTGCGGGCCAGTGAGGAGAGGTCAGGTCAATGGGTCCACCAGGATGACTGAGCCCTCCCTGGGTGCAGGGCCCGACAGTTTATCTCCAAGGAAAAGCAGAGACTGTGCTCCCCCAAGAGCTCCGGCTCCCAGGCTGTCATCCTCAGAAAGCTTCAAGTACCATTGATGGTAAAAAGGCCTCAGAAATGGACACTCCACTTCAGGCGCCAGAACCCCAGGGCACTGTCCAGTCTTGCCTGGTCGTCACTAAACAGCAGACAAAGGCTTTTGTCACGAGCTCTCAGCGGACTCGCCTTCCTCCTCAGCCGGCCCTCTCTGCTCTGGCTCACAGGCTCCTCAATCTGCTGCAAGTCATGGGAGCAGAAGAGAGAGGACTTGGCTCGGTGACTAACTTGCTACCTTTCCAGAGAGGCAGTGTTTCTGGAAATACTGGCTGAGCGAGGACAGTAAAAGAGAATCTGCCAACCCCAGCCAATTAAGCGTTTTCCTATTGCTGGGCGAGCCGCCATCAGATGGCCACGGGATTAATCTTCAAACACCGTTACAAAGACTTGCACTTTGGTAACCCACCCTTCCTTCCAACTTTTATACCCTGGGGGCTCGCCTGAGTTCTGGCCAAGCCCCTGTGACACTTCCTGGGTCTTCTCAGACAGCCGGCGCTTCCCGTCCAGCTTCTGACTGCTTAAAGCAAAAGTGGGTCCAGCAGGTGTACTAGACTGCTCCTGCCCGTCATTAGTCTGCAGGTGATCCACGAGGAAGTCACAGGTTACAGGGCTCAGATTTCAAAACCCCCTTCACCTTATCAACCACACCAACGCACATCACCTACAACCATGCCAATACCTAGGGCCCTCATATGTTCTTTGTAAACATATTTTATGTATTTATTTAGGGTCTCAGTTGCAGTATGTGGGAAATTTAGTTGCGGCATATGAACTCTTAGCTTGGTTTCAGTATGGGGGATCTAGCTCCCTGACCAGGGATCAAACCTGGGCCCCCCGCACTGGGAGTGCAGAGTCTTAGCCATTGGACCACCAGGGACGTTCCCGTACATCTTTGATCTCCTCTATTTCGGACCAGGAATCCTCCTGGGACTCCCACCAGCTCACGCATACCAAGCACGGCACTCTCATTCCAGCTCTAGCTGACCAAGGAGCAGCCTGCCTACCACTCTGTCTCCCTTTAAAATCTGATCGTGTTCTCCTTCTGTCCTCTCAGGAAGGACCCTAGAAACATAAAGTGGCAAAGCGGCTCACTACATTATTGGCACGAGAAACCATCTAACAAGGTTTAATGTGTCTTTCTTAAGGATTTTCATTTTCACGGAATCCCCCAAAGGAAGTTTTTCAAACTACCAGTCAAAACCCACATGAGAACTTCCCTGCTAGTGCTGGGCTGTGCTTAGTCGCTCAGTTGTGTTTGACTTTTTGCGACTCCACAGACTGTAGTCCCTGCCAGTCTCCTCTGTCCACGGGGATTCTCCAGGCAAGAATACTCGAGTGGGTTGCCATGCCCTCCTCCATGGGATCTTTCCAACCCAGGGATCAAACCCAGGTCTTCCGCATTGCAGGTGGATTGTTTACCATCAGACAGTAAAGCCACCAGAGAAGCCCATGAATACTGGAGTGGGTAGCCTATCCCTTCTCCAGGGGATCTTCCCAACCCAGGAATTGAACTGGGGTCTCCTGCATTGTAGGAGGATTCTTTACCAGCTGAGCTACCTGGGAAGCCCTGCTAGGGCAGTGGATAGGAATCTGCTTGCCAATGCAGAGGACCCAGGTTCGATCCCTGCTCTGGGAAGATTCCACATGTGGTGAAGCAACTAAGCCTATGCACCACAACTATTGAGCCCTGGTGTCACAATTACTGAAGCCTACACACCCTAGAGTCAGCAAGTCTCGACTTCTGAGCTTGCATGCTACAACCACTGAAACTGAAGAGCCCAGAGCCTATGTTCGAGGACAAGAGAAGCCACCACAAGAAGCAACCCGTGCACCGCAACTAGAGAGCGGTCCCCACTCTCTGCAACTAAAGCAAGCCCACGTGCAGCAACAAAGACCCAGCTTGGCCAAAAATAAATAATTTCTTTAAAAAAAGACCCATATAGTTCTCAAGACCAATTTAGTGGATTAAAAATAAATATAGGATAAGAAATATTAAGAGCATCAAATACAGTGTTGTGAAAGCTTAATTTTAGCTTTAAATGTGTATGTGTGTGTGTTGGGGCATGTGCTGGGCCATGACACAAAATGCATTTCTTATAGAAGTCTCTAAGCAAAACCATTTCAAGCCACTGTCCTATCCCAGGGCTCCTTAAACCTTAATTAGCTTAAGAATCAGCTGGAGAGCTTATTTGAAAACTTTCGGTCTTCAGATCCCACTCGCAAAGATTCTGCCGTACGTGTGAGGTACGGTCCAGAAATTTACAGTGTCTCGTCCTTCGCCCACCATCCAATGCAGAATACTGTCCTCGGAGAGTGTGGAAACCAACTTATTGAAGTTTCCCCATCAAGTTCAAGATGCTCGGGCAACAAAGTGTGCAAGAGATCTTCAGCAAAGGTGGTGATGATTTCAGCCAGAGTCCCTCGGGTCACGTGAAGGAAATAACTGACTTCCTGTCCCTTGCCTCCGCCCCTGTCCCAGCCACAACAACATACCTAGGCTCCTCTTCACCCACCATTCACCTACTTCTTATCCTGAAGACTTGAATTTGAATGGCTTTCTTTGTTCAGATTGTCTGTCCACCTAAAGGACATGGACACCTTCAAGGTCTCTTACATCTCTTATGACGTTCTTTACGTCTCTTGCTGACTTTTCGTATCTTATCTGAAGTCTGTAAAGCATGTGCTGCACTCATTTGCCCAAGCTCTCCCCCCAGATCCTTAGTGCCCAAGGACACCCCACGGTCTCAATTTTGGATTGCCAAGGGCCCTGGGCACCATGACTGGCCCAATGACAATTCACTGGTTCCCTGCGTGCTCTCGTTTGTGAGCTCTGGGGTCCTGACATCCCACCCAGCTGGCGAGAGCTATCCTGTCCTGCGGTATCCTATCTCCAGCCACTGCAAACTGTCCTGTGGCTTCTCAGAGATGGAGGCAGGGGCACCACGCCAGGAGGCCAGCCCACTGGCCTTGTCTGGGCCTCAGCGAATTCACCTGTGATGGGAAGAGGTCAGCCTGAAGGTCACAGAGCTACTCCTGCAGAGAGATCGAGGGCAGCCAGGGTTCCCCCCACCCTCCTGCCTGATCAACCAGCCACACCTTGCCGTGACCCGGGTCAGCCTCCAGGCTGGGAACAGTCACCCGGAAAGGAGGCCCAGCAGTCTGCCTCCTGCGCTGAGCTTTGCTTGCTTATGTGGTGACATCATTGTCACCGTGGACACAGAGCACCCGGCCACATGGAAGCGGGGAGGGGGTACGGGAGGGGAGGAGGCGGCAGGCAGGGAGAACTGGGCACGGAAGGCAAGGTCTGAGGCGGGCAGGGCGTCGTAGGAAGCGTTCCCTTCTTCACTGTTTCAGCCCAGGCCTGTGTCTCCACAGGGCCCCAGCCAGGGCTCTATGCCAGAGGCAGGAGCAGAACCGGAAGGAAAGGCTGGGCAGCCCACAGCCCGAGTGAGAGCAAAAGCGTGAAAACCACAGGCGGTGAAACCCTGGCAGCCCGCCCACACCCCCGGGGGATGAGGGAACACGCTCAGAGCTGTGCCCAGCCCCGCCGGCTCTGAGACGCCCGGGCTGCCAGTTGCCCCTTCAGCTCAGCGCCCTCCGCAGCCGTCGAGTTCCAACAGCCCGGGCCAAAGGCAGTGCTTCTCCACAAAGGCAGTGGGGCCACACAGGGTGGCTCATAGGCTGCGACCGGTCACTTAGCCCGTCTCAGCCTCTTTACCCATCGCAGGGAAGTGACGCCATCCCAGAGGATCACGGTGCTCCCCAAGTGCTCACCCCGGGGCCTGGCCCGCGGGCAGTGCTCGACCAGGGCACCTGCTAAGGGATTGCCCGGCTCCCGACCCCCCACCCCCCAACATCCTCACCTTCTGCTTTGTGCTGAGGGGCTGCGACTTCAGCTTCTCATCCTTGCTCTTGGAAATCCTCAGGAACTGTTTAAGGTCTCCCTGAAGAAAAACCCAGCATCTCTGTCAGGTCACAGCCCAGCCGGTGTTCCCCCCTGCCAAACCCAACCCCAGCGAGTGCTCACAGGGCGCCTGCCCTGGGGGAGAGGGGGCGAGGACCCCTGACCTGAATGCCCGCCCCTCAGCCCAGACCCCTTCCCATGGGGAGAGTCCAGTGGCAACTAAAACTTATAGGAAGCGTCTCCTAGAACAGCGGTCCCCAGGCGTTTTGGCACTAGGGACCAGTTTCGTGGAAGACAAGTTTTTCCACAGACTGGGAGGGGATGGTTTCAGACTGATTCAAGCGCATTACATTTATCAGGCACACTTTATTTCTACCACAATTACATCAGTTCCACCTCAGATCATCAGGCATCAAATTCCAGAGGTTGGGGACCACTGTCCTAGAAGCTCCTGGTCAGAAAGGGAGGGGGACAGTCATCGCTGCCCTCGGGGGAGCCCTCAGACGGGCAGGAGAGGAAGCCCCTGCCCCGAGAACGCCAAGAGGAAAACACGGCCCCCGACCCTCGGTCTTCACAGACCCCAGACAGGAAAGCCTCGTCCTCTAGACCGAACTCAGACGGGGCCCTAGCGGCAGAAACATGTGCAGCGTGCTCGTAAGCCCTCGTTCATGGAAAGACGAGGCTCACTCCTCGCCCTTCCTGCACCCGAGCTGCAGAGTCTGCCATGCAGCCGTTTTTGAGGACCAAGGGGACTAGACGCAGTGAGCCCGGGACTGCAGAGTGAGGGGCAGGGCCGGGCAGCACCAGTGGGGAGAGAGAGAAGGCCGGTGGCTAAGCGAACGCTGTCCCTCCAGTGGCACCGGCTGCAGGGAAAGAAGGAAAGCTGGGTTCTCGTTATGTTTATTCTCAAGGGCTGACAGGCCCTGGGGAGTGAAAAATGACAAACCAAAGAAAACCAGAATCAGGGAAAAGGGCCTGGAAGGCGTCCCTGCTGTTGGGCTGAGGAAGAAGCTGGAAGGAAACTGGGACCAAACCCCAGACAGGGGCCAGCAGATGGGAAAGGGGCTGAGGGTAAGGAAAGGCAGGGTTGGAACGGGGGACTCACGGTGGGGTGGCGACGCAGGCTCCAGCGGTGCCCTCGCCCCAAGTCAGGGCTCTGCCCCTGCCCCAGCCCCCAGGGCGCCCCCGGCCGCCTACCAACCCGCCCGAGCCCCCAGGGCGCCCCAGGCCGCCTACCAGGTCCACGTACTCCAGCACCATGTAGTGTGGCTCTGCCTCGCGGCACAGCCCCAGCAGCCGCACCACATTGGCATGGTTCAGCTTCCCAAACATTTCGAACTCCCTCCGGAAGTCCAGCTGCTGCTGCTCGTCCCGGCTCTGCAGACTCTTCACGAGCACCAGGGTCTCAGGCGATCCTTCTTCCAAGCCCTGTGCCTTCGCCAGGAACACCTCCCCAAACTCGCTCTTGCCTGCGGGCATAGGACTGAGTCAGCCAGCCGAGGATGCCCCGACTTGGGAGGCACCTGGCCGGGGTCACACGCGGGGGCGTCTCTCTGCTCCCGCCCAGCTAGACTGGGCAGTGGCCCCGGCTCTGTGTGTAACTCCGAGTGAACCCCTTCCCCTTCTGCCCTGGGATTGGCAGTCTCTAACAGTGAAATAAAGGGGTCAGATTAACAGTACTTTCTAGAAGGTGGTCTGTATGAGAATTTTAGGTGATTCACCATTAACACGTCTTACTTCTATACTTTAAGCTATACTCATAAAACACAGATCCGTAACTTCCCACAGTTTTTCCTACAACTAAGCTTGTTGTTTTTGTTCGGTCACTCAGTCGTGTCTGACTCTTTGCGACCTCATGGACTGCAGTACGCCAGGCTTCCCTGTCCTTCACTATCTCCTGGAGTTTGCTCAGACTCGTGTCCATCGAGTTGACAGAGCTCAGTTTTTTTTTAAAGGTGAGAGAAAGTCAATCTAAAGAAAACATCAAGTGACTAATACACAGGAATGACAAAAATCTCGGGGGTGGGATGTGGACAACGGGCACACGGGGGACGCACTGGACCCGGCCGCCCTGATGCTCCCTCCATTTCCGAGGTTCTGGGCTTCAGGGGCTCCAGAGACACCAGCCCCTGGTGCAGGTGCAGACAGACCTGGAGCCTGTAGTTAAATAGGGGGGTTGATGGAGGCCATGGCAACACACCCAGCGTGGTGATGGGCTGCAGGCTGGCCCGCGGGAAGTGCATCTTGTCACTCGTGCTGTGGCGCTTGCTGGTGGCGGCGGAACCAGAGCCCAAGCTGGTCAAGGCCACCTCCTCCTGGATCTCGGCCGAGGGCTGTCCGTTCTGCAGAGGCCCGCCTGGGAAGAGGGGGAAAGGGGGAGTGAGGATGAGACTGGCCACCATGGGGACTGCAATTCTTTCTCACAGTCTCCCACTCCCAACAAATGGATCTAATACTAGTGATCTACACAATGTCCACACACAATCCGGTCAATGAATTGAAGGGGCTGGGGCGAGGGAGCCCAGCACCCCTTAGGGTCTGACCACTTATTGACATAGCCGATTACAACCTTTGAAAAGAGACGGCACAAGTCGCAGCTGAGTCACTGGTCCCTAGACAGCCTGGTGACATAAGGGTTTTTGCTTTCATAGGGTCTCCTAGGTGCAAAGCTGTAAACAGGCACAAAGGCTGTAAAAATCACAACAAGGGAAACTCCAGTCCTGCTCCTGAACCCCTAAAGTGAGAGGGGAGACCCAGCCGTGTCCATAGGGGGCTCCTGGTGGAGGAGAGGAAGGGCAGGAGGAGGGAAACAGGCAGACAGAACCCGCCGTCCCACCTGGGGAAACTCAAAGACTAGCAGAGGGAGAGAAGATGTGCAAGGAAACACTAAAACATATGAGCCAGGCTGCTCAGAAGCGGAGGCCCTGGGAATCAGCCAGCTCCAGGGGGCGGGTGGAGGGGTGGGGGCTGGAAGTGAAAGTTGCTCAGTCGTGTCCGACTCTTGGTGGCCCCACAGACTATACAGTCCATGGAATTCTCCAGGCCAGAATACTGGAGTGGGTAGCCGTTCCCTTCTCCAGGGGATCTTCCCAACCCAGGTATCGAACCCAGGTCTCCCGCATTACAGGCAGATTCTTTACCAGCTGAGCCACCAGGGAAGCCCAAGAATATTGGAGCAGGTAGCCCATCCCTTCTCCAGGGGATCTTCCTGACCCAGAAATCAAACTGGGGCCTCCTGCATTGCAGGTGGATTCTTCACCAGCTGAGCTACCAGGGAAGCCCTATACTGAAATTATGCCTGTGGTTTAGAACTGCAGGGAAAAGGCAGGGAAACACAGGAGGCTAGCCTGAGAATCCAATGAGGAAGACTTGAGCCAGGCTGCTCAGAAGCCGAGGCCCTGGGAATCAGCCAACATGGGGGCGGGGGGTGAGCGGAGGAAGCGGGTGGGTGCGGCTCGGCTTTGGCTCCAACTGCTGCACTTTCCTCCATGGCCACGGGAGGGCGCTCAGCACCTGCGCGCGACACCGCCTCCCTCTTCCAGGGCCCCTCACCGTTGAGGCACTCCATCTCCGGCTCCTCGCCCTCCGGCTGCTTCTGAAGCCGCTTGGCCTTGCAGCGCTTCTTGCAGTAGAACATGAGGCCCAGCACGGCGATGATGTAGGCCACAGCGGCGCCCACCGACAGCCCGATGGTCTGGATCATCTTGTAGGGGGGAGGGCTGCCTGGGCCCTCTGATTCCTCCAGCACCGGCTTGTCTGAGAGACACACAGACAGGTGTGGGCAGGGGCGACTAGGGCAAATGCAGCCCTACTGCTCTCCCGGCTCTCTCCACCCCACAGATTCAACAGCCTCCCAGACTACTTGATGCTCTGACCAAGCCGGAGCAACCTGGGAGGGTCACCCCCATCACTGGCTTCAACAAGGGCCAGTTCCTGGGGGCCCATTGAGGCCGGAGGGAGCTCTGCAGGATGTGAGTGATTTCCAGGCTGTTTCTGCACCCAGACACAAGCCTGGGACACACATCAGAAGCACACCACAGTCGGCCCCATCACAAACCCATGTCATTGTTAACAAGCATCCTTAGTGACTTGAAATCTTGAGTCAGGCCCTACAGAGCTGCACGTGGGAACTTCTGGTTTATAACTCCAGCTATCGCCCAGCACAGAGCAGGTTCAAAGAAACACTTTTGCAGAAGGATCTTCTAGTCTACAGGCTTTCAGTGGCCTTGGGTCCCATGGAGAAAGAGGTGCCAGGTGGGAGAAAGGCCCAAGCGGGGAGGCCGTCCAGGATCCCCCAGTTGGCACACACCCAGTGGCTTCAACCAAGAGGCCACCACTTCACTTTACCCATTTAAAGTTCCACGGAAAACCCTGTCTAAAAACCAGTTCTGGGACTTCCCTGCTGGTTCAGGGGCTAAGACTCTGTACTCTCAAATGCAGGAGGCCCAGGTTCCCATTCCTGGTCATAGAACTCGGTCCCGCATGCTGCAACTAAGACTTGGAACAGCCAGATAAAGTAAATTACACATTAAAAATACATAAATATTTAGAAAACCAGTTCTGCTGCTGAACCAAAAAAGTTTGAAAGCCTCTTGCTCAAACCACTGTCATCTTAACAGAGAAAAAAAAGAGGAAATACCACCTGGAGGAGCACAGAGCTGGGGATCAGGAGAGGTCAGGCCCAAATCCCCAGTCCCAGGCCCTACTCAGGGCCTTACACCTTTCACCGTCTGGGTCGCCAGGGCAAAGGAACCACATGCTGCCGCATCCTCTCGCCACCCACCCAGGACCATGAGGACAGACCTGGGAGGAAGCATCTCAGGACAAAAGCACCCCCCACCGCCACAGGCTCACACAGCCCGGCTGTGGAAAGTGTCAACAACAGCCCAGGTCAGGGCAAGGAACCTGAGACTGCCTTGTGGTGGCCCCGAGGAGGGGACCCAGATTCCCCGCCACCATTGCAAAACACGGCTTCAGTGCCTTTTGTGTACAGGGCTGATGAGAACAAGGATGAGAAAGAAGTCGGGCACCCACTTCCCGTGCAGGACAGCCCCGAGGGCCCCATACCCACGACGTAGAGGGGGGCCTCCGTGTGCTTGATGTTGCAGCTGTTGCCCGCGATGCAGGTGTAGCGGCCCGAGTCCTCAGGGGCCACGTCGTGGATCACCAGGGAGCCGTTCTGGAAGATGTGCATCCTGCCGGGAGAGAAGCCCCAGCGTTGCCCACCTGGCTGGCCCCGGGAGCCTGAGCTGCAGGGCAGGCGGCGGGGTGGGGAGGCGGAGACGGCCTACCTGGGTCCGAGCTTGGTGGGGTCCAGGATGCGATCCTTGCCCTTCCACTGAATGAGCGGCTTGGGGTCCCCCTGGGCCTCACACCGCAGCAGGGCCGTGTGGCCCTGGTACACGGTCGTGCGCTCCGGCTCCACCTTGAAGGTGATGAACACTGGATGGGAAGAGCCCGGCGAGGGGCAGGGAGCAGTGAGCAATGGGGCTGGCGGGGTGTGGGCCGCAGCCCCGGCCCCACGCCCGGCACGGTCGCACCTGCCACGGTGAGCTGGACGTGGGCGCGGATCTGGCCCTGCAGCCCGTTGGAGGCAATGCAGGTGTAGTTGCCAGCGTCGTCACGGGTCACCCGCGAGAAGTGCAAGGTCCCGGCGTTGTCTGTCACCCACTCTGGGAGGCTGCTCCCATCTGCAGGGGAAATGCAGGGGAATGATGGGCTGGACCAGAGTCCCATCACGGTTGGCAATGCCTTCAGTCACTCACCTGCACTCAAAAACATGCCATTGCTCCAGCCTACCCACAGACAAGGTCCAAACTCCTGAACCAGGGGTCGGGAGTCCCTGTTACTCACTTTTTCTAATTTTCCAGCCTCACCTCCTTCTACTGCCCTGTAGAAGTGCCCTTCCACTTCCACCAAACTGGACTTCTGGCTGGGCATGGAATTTGCCCTGTTCTCACCATCACTGCCTGTCACTGCCTACTCCTAGCACTGAGCCCTGCTCTTTGCCACTGTCCTGCCCATTCTGAGCCTCAGCCCCCACAGAACGCTCCCCCAGACACCTGAGCAGAGAGGGCCCACTTGCTTCTCAGAATTGACAACCTTACTCTCTTAATGGGAACGTAAAAGCCCTTTAAAAAACTATTTGGCCATTCACATCAAGGGTTGTAAAAATGTGCCTACCCTTTTATACATAATTATTCCATTTCTGGGAATCTTTCCCAAAGGAAATAAACCCAAATCCAGAAAAAAAACTTCGCCGTAAAGATGTTTACTGCGGCAATAAAAAAAAGACAGAGAGTGAGAGAAACAGTGAGAAGTAGAGAAAGGAAGCAAGGATGGCTAACAACGCAAATGTCAGACATTTAGGGAATATTTAAGTAAATTACAGTGAACCCAACTATTGGAATATTATTGTAACCATCAAAACCAATGGTCCAATGTTTATGTATAAAAACATGGGGAAATGCTTGATGATGTTAAGCTAAAAAAAGATAAAATTACATACAGTTACCTGCATCGTCCATTTCTACAGTAAGCATGACTTACTCATGGAAGTATAGTAAGTGAATATTTGATGCACAATAAAACTGCTATGTAAAAACAAAAAGATGTACATAGAAAAAGGTACACACCCAGAGATGACTGATGGTGGGATTATGCATTATTGTCTCCAAAAGTTTTCTAAAGGATTACTTTTATGTTGGAAAGGATGACTATTTAGAAAAGGGAGGACTTCACGGCCCTGTCTGGACCAATCCAATCACTTGGTGCCCTGAATCATCCTATACTTTGTCTAACGCTGTAACCTGACCTCGTTTACGTCTGGCTTCCTTCTTCTAACTGGAGTATAAATCGGCCCCTACATTCCTTGTCTGTCCTGCAGTACCAGGCACTCAGCTGGTCCTGAGACAGGCACATGTCTGACCAGTGGACTGCCTGTTCCACCCCCCCACCAAATGCCCACAGGGTACCCACCTGCCCGGACCCACTTAATAGTGGGCTTCTCTCGGCCCGTGGCTGAGCAGGGCACTGTGGCCTCCTTGTCAAACTCCATGCACTGCTGTGGCCGGGGTGGTGGTGTGAACTTGAGCTTTTCTGTTTCAGGAGAGGGAAAGGGAGGGCTTGAGGCGGCAGGCCTGAAGATCTTGGGCCCTGCGGCTCCCTCCCCAGTCCTCTCCTGCCCGTTGGGGCCAGGCGCCAGCTCACCCAGCACTTGGACGCGGGCCTGGGCCTCGATGGTGCCGGCGGGCGTACTGCTCACGCAGCGGTACCACGTTCCGTCGTACACCTCCACGCTGTTGATGCGCAGGGTCCCGTTCTTGAAGACCTCGAACCGCGAATCCTGCAGCACAGGAGACGAGCCCATGAGTGGGTCTCCACCTGCCCCCCACCAGCCTCTCCCTGGTACTGCCTCGGGGGAAAGCGCACTGGGCAGATGAGCACAGAGGACCCCATGGCCCCCCAGCAGCAACCCTCGTCCTCACCTCGGAGATGAGCATCTGGTTTCTGTACCAGACAACTGTGGGTTTGGGTGTGGCCTGAGTCAGGCAATGCAAATAGCCCGGCTTGCCCTCCTCCAGCTGGCTGTCCTGGGGCTTCTCCAGCCATGTGGGCACCGCTTACAGGGACAAGGAGGAAACAGAAGGTTGATCAACACGTCCCCAAAACCCATGGATCCAATCCTAGGAAATTCTAATTACCCACCTCCCTCAGGCCCTGAGTTTAGAAACCCTGTCTGCTCCAGTGATAACTGCGTGACCCCTTAGTGAAGGCCCAGGTACCAGAACCTTCCTAACATTATCTTAGTTCAGAGCCACAATAAACCCCTGAAGTATGCATTTCTATATCCATTTTACAGATAAGACAGTGGTTCAAAGAAATATGATTTCTAATGCACGATAGAGGATTGAAAACTCTGGTCTGCATGACTCCAGAATCCTTGCTTTCTTATACCAGAACCCTCCAAGGCTCTGTCCTCGAATTTCTGTTGTTTTGGCTAAATACTTCCTGGAACAATGGCCAGTTCATGGCCTTCAATACTATCCAAGTAGATGAGTCCCAACCTAGAGCCTGGCTCCTGACCTCCCCCATGACCTTCACACCTGCAAATCCTATTGGCATCTCCAGCTGGATATCTAACAGGCACTTCAGGCTTTTACATGTGCAAAAGAGAATGCTTGATTTCTCCCCAAACCTGCTCATCATAGTTTCCTCTCAGTAAACAGCACCGCTATCCAGCCAATTGCATAGGCCAAACACTTAGCTGACTTCTCTCTCTACTGCTTTCCCTACCACCCCACCCAATCACATTCATTCTACACAAACCCCATCTTCCTCAGCTCTAAAATGTATCCTAGGACTTCCCTGGTGGTCCAGTGGCTAAGACTCTGTGCTCCCAATGCAGGGGGCCCAAGGTCAATCCCTGATGAAGGAACTAGATCCTACATGCCACAACAAAGCCTGAATATCTAGCGTGTCACAACTACCAGCCGGTACAGCCAAATAAATAAATATTTTAAGAAATAAAATGTAGGTCCTAAAAGAAGAAAAAAACAAAAAGAAACAAAATGTATCTGAACGTCAGCACCTCTTGCCCCCACCACTAGCACCTCTGTTCAAGTCCCTTCAACATCCCCAAGATAATTACGGTCCTCTATTAACTGCTTTCCTGTTCAGAGTCTGGTCCCTAACAATCTAGTCTTCTTGGAACAGCCAGAATAACCTTTTGAAAATGCTGCACTCAGGCTCAGTTCCCGGAAGGACTTCTCATCCTCTGACTTGGTGGGGCAGACTGTGTGCAAAGATGCCTGTAAACAGTCCTCCCGTCCCTTGCATCTCTTTATAATGTGATGTCGCAGGTTTCAAAGCGGAATCTGGCTGAGATTCTAGATTTCCCAGCTCCCAGGATTGCTCCGTGGCACAACGCTATGCCTTCTCCAGATCGCAGTTGTGACACGCTAGGTAGTCAGTTCTTTGTAGAAATTTGCTGAGTTTAACAACAGATAAAGCAATCACTACCTATAACTTTGTCCATATCACCTTTCCAATAAGGAAAAAAAAGTCTTTTTTATCTACTTCACTAATCTTTCCGACCATCCTGTAGGAGAGGTAATGCGTTATCAGCTCCATTTTAATAGATGAGGAAACTGAGCCCTAGCAAAGCAGGTAACTCTCTATCACGGTCACCCTGTGCACTGGAGACAGTGTGTGACCCGGGTCTCTAGAGCCCTGTCTGCTGCAGCCAGAGGATCACTTTCAGGGAGGGCTGTCACCCCAACCTCTGTGTCTGGCTCACCACCCTCTACTCCAATATCTCTGTCCAGCAGAGGAATGGTTCCCAGGCCAGCAGGGCTCAGAGCTGAGGGGGAACCTCAGGAGAGCTCCAGGGGTGACTCTGAGCATTATCACAGCCAGAGCCCAAGACTCCCTGGGACCTGGGCTCCTCCCGTCCTCGCCCTTCGGGGCACAGGTGCTTACTGGCCACCGTGATGTTGACGTCCTGTCGCCGCTGACCAGCCAAGTTGGCCGCATGGCAGGTGTAGACACCAGCATCGCTCTCAGCAGTGCTGGCAAACACCAGCTCGTGGCCCTGCTGGTAGACCCTGCCGTGGGCGGGCAGCCGGGCTCCTGCATGCTCCCACCACACACTGGGCTCCGGCAGACCCTGGGGGGGCGGGCAGGCTACACGCTCCTCGCTGCCGGCCGTGAACACCCGTGGCTCAAATGGTGGCATGTCTTCGATCTCTGTAGGGACGGGAACAGACAGCCGGCTTACCATGGGATCCAGGACACCTGATGTTCTCCGTAGCCCGCTTCCCCGCTCCCAGCACGAGCCATCCCCGGGACCCCTAGCACCTCCTCTTCCGACCCCAGGCATCTTCTTCCTCCCTCTGCCCTCCAAGCTGCTCTGAGTAGGAAACAGGAAGCCAAACCTCTACATGGGCAACAACGCTGAAGGCAGCCCCTACCTCGGCACCCCAGACCCTCAGACTCACCTGCCAGGTGGAGTGTGGCCTCCAGGACGACGGGAGGGCCCCTCTGGCCCTGGCCTATGCAGCGGTAGACCCCCGCGTTGCGCGGCCGGACCTGGGTCAGCTGCAGGGACCCGTTGGCAAACACTGTGGCTCTGCGGAGGTGCGGGGGGCTGCGGAGGGGAGAGACTGATGTTGGCAAGGAGTGGCCCAGGGGCCTCGCTCCAGAAGGGAGCTGATGGAACCCCGACCTGTGCAGGCCAGGTATGCAGGAAAGAATCGGCCAGGAACAGGGCAGAGAGAAGGAAGCCGGCACGCCGTGCTGGTGCGTGCATGTGTGTGCATGTGCGTGCATGCATTTGTTCATGTGTGTGGGAGTGTGTATTTTAACTACAAGAGACACGGCTTTGGGGCAGCCAGGCCAGCAGCAGTGAGTGGGAGGAATCAAGGAGTTGACATGCCTGTGGAGACGGGGGGCCACCTTTCCAGGGAGCCAAGATAAGCCTGCTGGTAGAGCAGAAGCTCCAGCATCAGAAGCCCCGCAGCTGTACCAGACAGACCACAGGTGACGTCCTCAGGGCTGCAGCCGAGTGGGATCCCCGCCCCCAGCCTGGGGAGCCACACCTCCAAGGACCACAGCCACACCTGGTACCACCAAGGTGCTCTCTGCTCTCTAGGGCCTGGATGAGGACAGAAGTGTCCCTGTGGGCCTGATACCTCCCAGCAATTTCTGGAAATGTTTGCTTCTTCCAAAAAGTGTGTGTGTGTGCGTGTGTGCGCGCGCGCGCGTGTGTGTGTGTGTGTGTGTGTGTGTGTGAGGTGTCTTTACCATCTGGGACCTTCTTGTCCACAATGTGATCACCCAGGTTCCCCGTGTCCCTCCACCCCTGAGTTGCTGACCCCCATCCCAGAAGACCCTATGGGCAGAAGTGGGGGAGGAACGAGTCACCGCAGGCTCACACAGTGTATCTGCGGGAAGTGGGAAAAGATGCCCTTCCTGGAGCTGTGTCCCTTTGTTGGGTTCACTTTGTAACAGGAAGACATTCTACTGCCATCTGCTGGAAAGCTGAGGTAATTCCACGCATAGAGCTAGGATACCTGTGGTAAGAACCTCACTCCCTTTAAGAGGGTCTTTAAGATCCTTTAAAGAACAACCTATAAAGAATCCACCTGACAGTGCAGGAGACATAAGAGATGCGGGTTCAAACCCTGGGTTGGGAAGATCCCCTGGAGGAGAGTTCGGCAACCCACTCCAGTATTTTTGCCTGGAAAATTCCATAGACAGAGGAGCCTGGCGGGCTACAGTCCATAGTGTCGCAGAGAGTCGGACACGACTGAAATGACTGAGCATGTGTGCACACACAACTTTTAACGCCTTACCGGCTGCGGTTAGTGATGGCGGTCTCATCCTCAAAGACCCACTGCAGGCTCGGGGGCGGCTGGGCTGAGAACTGACAGTGGAACATGGCCTCCTCATTCCTGGCCACTACCACATCCTGGGGTGCCAGGACCACCCTGGCAAAGCTCTCATCTGGGGTGGGGGAGGCACAGACACGTGAGCGGGCGAGGCGGGCAGACCCCGCCCCCGCCCCCAGCTCCCCACCTCCACCCCCCGGGCTCACCAGCGATGCTCAAGGTGAAGTTCTGGCTGCTGCAAGCCTGGCCAAAGGCATTATGGGCACAGCAGGAATAGACGCCGCTGTGCTCGGGGCCGGCCGGCCGGAGGGTCAAGTTTCGCTCCTTGCTGCTGACCGTGTGGTTGCTCTGACCGTCAGAGAGGGCGCTCCCATCTCGGAACCACTGGTAGGTGGGTCTGCGGGGCCAAGCAGGTCAGCAGCAGGGGGGTGGGGGAGGGGTGTTCTCAGGTGGCCGGTAGGAAGGGTGCAAAACCGGAGAGGCAGGGCTAGACCCCTCAGTTTACACATGGGGAAACTGAGGCCTGGAGAGGGATCATGACTTGCACAGAGGCACACCATCCCGGGGGCAGAATCTGGCAGATTCTAGATTTCCCAGCTCCCAGGATTGCTCCATGGCACAAGGCTGCCCCTTCTCCAGTGACCAGGGCCCAGGGTGGAACAGCATGTGGGCAGGGTGGTGGCAGAGCCCACAGTTGGGGGAGACAGGTCTGCCAGTCAAGAACAATCACCCTTTCCTTCCCCTCCCCACAGTTTCCTTACCGAGGGTGCCCGTCAATGTGACAACGCAGTGTGACCTGGGTCAGGGGCTGTATTGCAGCTTCCGAGGCCGGATGCTTCAGGACCACGGGACCGGTCTCGAGCCCTGGAGCGGAGGCCAAGGTTGCAGAGTGAGGGGCGCGGGGCAGAGCAAGGGAGGGAGTGCAGAGAGGAAGGAGGACAAGCAGGAAAGGCCGGAACCTGGAGACTCGGAGGCCAAGTGACACAGGGCCACCCTGCCTCACAGCTCCTGCCATTAGCAAAACTACCCAGCAGATCATTGGGTCCAAGATTTGAAGGGGGGGTAAAATAACCCTTGGAAAAATGAAAACTTTTAACTTCCTCCTGTCCATACAAGCAGAGAGCTGACCTCAGTTGCATTCTCCCTGCCCCGTTCAACTGGAGACGGGAGGAGCTGAGGCAAAGGAGGGGGTCCCCTCGCAGGGTTTAGGAATTGAGGGTCTCATGGGGGCAGACACAGCCCCCCGGCTCTCACATTTGATGTTGAAGGAGGCATTGGCGCTGCGGGCTTCTTCTCCGGTGACTTCATCCCGAGCCACGCACTGGAAGGCTCCTGAGTCCTGCAGCCGGTCCACAGCCGTGAAGCTCAGGCTGCTGCCCTGGGTGAAGCGCCGCTCGGTGTCCTGGATGGGAGCCCCGTCCAACAGCCAGAACACATGCACCGGGCCCGGGGCCTCAACCTCACAGCGGAGCAGCGCCCGGCGCCCCTGCAGCGCATCCTGGGAGGACGGCTCCTTGATGAAGACAAGGGCCGCCTGGGCACCTGCAGGCGGGGAACACAGGAAAGACAGGGTCACGGGGAGCTACAGCCACCGTCCTAACACGGGCCGCCCATCGCTCCGTGCAAGTGAGAAGTGAGAAGTGAGTGCAAGTGAGAAGGATCATGACACCCCAACTGTCTACTGAGGAACGTTTGCATTGTGCTGGGTACTCCGCAGGAAACAAAGACGCAGTACCCTCCAGGGGGCTGGTCTGGAGGGGGGACACAGGACAAAGGCAAAACCCGTGCTAAATGAATGACGTGGGCAGTCGGTGTCTCTAGAATGCTGAAGGGGGAGAGTCCCAAGGGCTAGAGGAGGGAGGGGGTTAATGCCGCACAGGACTCTCCTAAAGGAAAAAGAGTTCAGAGCTACGGGATCAGATCACAGGAGATGCTGGACCGAGGAGTGGAGAACATTAACAAGCAACCCTCCCCGCGATCTTCAGAACCCAGGTCACAGAGCAGAGCTAAATCATGATCCAAAGAACTTCTCGGAAGGATTACTGGCTCTCATGCATCCGCTGAGGGTCCAGCATCAGAGGTGGGGGGCTCTGAATCCCACCCACAGATGCTCCGCAGTCCAGTATTCCCCAGGGGTGTCTCTGGGAGAACCCATCCCATCACAGGAGAAGCCAGTATTCTCTGGATCTGCTGTTATTCCCCACGACATGCCGGGGCCACCCCACCTCCTACTCTCCAATCCTAGGGATCCATCTGTGTCCAAGGCTGGCTCTTCCGGGCTAACTGAGAGGTAAGCTAAGTGGTCCCAGGTCTCCCCCTCCTGCATGGCTATAGTTCAGCTCTGGCCAGGGCCACGGGGGCACCCTCATAGAAAGGGGCCCTGCAACCAAAGGTGGAACCAAACAAAGGGGTGGGTGAAGGGCCCGGGCAGAGCAGCAGATGGGCGGGGGAGGCAGAGGGCAGGGCCGGGCAGGTGGCACGGTTGCCGCACAGGAATAACACACTGGGCTTTGTTCCTGGCCTGCGTGGGCGCCCAGCTGGGGCCCGGAGCTTCGGGGCCCGGAACACCCACTGCGGGGGGGTGGGGAAGGGTGGGTGATGGCACAGAGCGGGTTGTGCCGCCCCTCCAGGGAGGGAAACAGGCCACCTGCGGCTGCTACGTGAAGAAGCAGGCTCTGCCTCTGGCCAAACCGGGCCCACAAGGGCAGGAAGGGAGAGACTAATGGGGTCCTGCCTGCCCCTTCCCAAACCACTGGAGCCCCTTCCAAGTCCCTGGGCATGGAAGGGGGAGTGGTTCTTTAGGCCACAAGAACCAGTCTCCTCATAAAGTCAGTGTCAAGGAGACTTCCCCGGTGGTCCTTGGGACTCTGCCCTCTCAATCTGGAGGGCCTGGGTTCCATCTCTGGTCAGGGAAATGGATCCCGCCTGCCTCAGCTAAGACCCAGAACAGCCAAATAAATAAAAATTAAAAAAAAAAAAATGTGAGCATCAAGACAAGTCCAGGATCCCCCAGGGCTAGGTCCAGAGGAGGGGCTGCCCCTGATATAGGTCCATCTCCCAACATTCTAAAGGAACCAGCATGCAAGACACACGGCCCTGAAAGGAGCCGGGCGCTCCCCCAATACTTCTCAGCAGGTTCCTGCCGGCTCCTTGGATAGGATAATTCTCCACCACGCTGGGCTATCCCATCCACTGTGCCAATCAGCAAAGCTGCCCCCAGTCACCCTCACAACCCAAACACCCCCACTAGCTTCCAAACGCTTCACTGGAGTGCGGTCCCTGCCCTCCCTGAGTAAGCTGGATGAGTCAACTGAGGTCCAGAGAGATGAAGGGATTTGCTCAAGATCAAACAGCTCATTTGTGGCAGAGCCGGGACCGTGACCCAAGGAGCCCGACTCCATACCCACACCACACTCTTCCCAGCCCTGCCCAAGAACTCCAAACCAGTCCTGGAAATATCTGAGGCCAGAATGGGTCTCACTCCCTGCAGCCAGGTACAGAGAGAGACACACCTCCCACAGGTAACACCAGGCTCACAAAGGTGCTCAGTGAACACCAGCTGAATGGAGGTAACCTCAAAGGAGTGCGGGGCGAGAGCTGGCAGGCACAGAAGCATCCGGAACACTTCCCGACACCCACTCCTGACACAGATGGGCAGCCTCGGGCAGAGGCCCCAGCGGGCCTCTGTGCACATGACTCATTCAAATCTGGGGACCTTCAACCCAGAACTACAGATTCTCATCAAAGACAGAGAGAGTTTATCTGCCTCCAAGTGTAGACGACCCCCATTTTCCCGCTCAGCCTCTCCAGACACAGTGGGGACCAGGAGGCTCGCCCACCCACAGGAGGTTAGTTACAAGGGTTTGCTGTCAGATCTGACTCAATCCTGACAGCCACACTCAGTGCGCCTGACCTTGTGCAAGGAACACATTGGGACCCCAGCTTTCTCTCGCCCTCTCGTGACTCACAAACGCAATAAGTTCTTGTGCAACGCCTTGGATGAGCCCATTCAGCAGGCAGCTACCGTCATCCTAACCATCATCACGCTTCCTGCCCAAAGATGCAAGTTCTAGGGATGCTATAAAGCTCCCCCCAGGCGAGGCAAAATGCCCTCCCAGACCCCAGATGGGGAGCAGCTGCCATTGCAGGGAAGTTCTAAACAGATCATCAGGTTGGGGGGTGGGGTGGAGGGAAAGGGGCTGCGAGGTTGCAGGAAGCACAGACCCCTTGCCACAGAAACCCGAGTTGGGAGAGGAGATGGCATGACTCAGAAGGACCCCAGCTCAGCCTCCATCCAGCATCCCGTCCCCCCCTGGCACTGGCGGAGCTGTGGTGAGATACTGCATTCCCAGACTGCCACTCAGAGCCCCCCGCGCCCCCTCGACAGGGCCTGGGGAACATCAAAGCTGGCCCCGAGGGGCCCTGTGTCCTGACGTCAGCTCACAGCAGGTCCTGGTTACTGCTTGGCGGGGGCAGGCTTCAGATGTTACAGAAGGCAGGGAGGGCAGCCACCAGGCCTCCTCTAAGACCCTGGCCCCTGCTCTGAGCTCACATCCTGGCCACCCAGCTCCCTACACCAGAGACCGGCCCAGAGCCTCAACACCCACTTCACTGAGAAGACACTGCAAGGGGTGCCCAGTCCGGCCATCTCACCATCTGCAGGACAGGCTGGTCTGGTCTTTTGTCAGGGGAAACGGGGCAGACCAAGGAGGGTCCTGGGAAGTAGGAGCTCTTCGAAAGCTTCGGCTGAACAACGGAAGAGGAGGAGGAAGGCTTTGGGGGGATCGAGGTGGCACAGTCCCCAGCACAACCCTGACTAGGATGCCCCAGCGCTGTGGTCTGGAGAAAGTCCGTGAGGGAAGCACACCAGTCCTGGGCCTCCCAAAGCTGCCCCCTTTCACAGCCTGGCCCTCCGTGCACCCCACCTTCTACACCCAGACTCTGGGTGTAGAAGGGAAGTATCTGGCCCACGTGACCCTTGAGGCGACCGCTCAGCAGAGCAGCTTCAACTCCCTAGCAACGCCACCTCCACTGCCTCTCTGGACCTTCTCCCTTGCCATGAAATGAGAACCCCACTCCTACCACTCGGGCTGCATGAGACTAAGTGGATTCATAAATGAAAAGCCCACAGCATGGCCCAGAGCGCCTGGAGGGCACAGGGCGGGCCCAAGAACACCCCCCACCACCAAAACCGGCAGACAGAGCCATCTGCCCACACCAGGCACGACCCCAAAGAAGCTGGAGCTGCAAATACCCAATAAGGACATTTTCCAAGCCATCTCCTTGGTTCCCCAACAGCCATCTATATGCAGACACTCACTCTGCCTGGGCCCTGGCCCCAGCCCCTCGAGAAAGGGCTGGGTGGGCAGTGGCCCAACTCTGGCTCCCCATCCCCCAGCAAGCGTCTGGTTTGGTGCCTGCCCTCCTCGCTGCTCTCTGGGCCCCAGGCCCAGTCAATCCATGTGTGTATACGTGTGCCTGAGTACGCACACATATGTGTAAACATGATTTTATGGAGAGCAGAGAGCAGCAGGAAGTTTTTCTGCTCTGAAGTAATTTCAGCTACTCCAGTCCAAGGATCCATCTGGGCCACTCAACGACCCATCTCCCAGGGGCTAGTCCTCCTGGTCTCGAAAAGACATCCCCGGGCTCCAGAGGTCCTGTGAGTGCATGCGTGCTTAGTCGCTTCAGTTGTCTCCGATTCTGTGCGACCCTAAGGACTGCAGCCCCCCAGGCTCCTCTCTCCATGGGATTCTCCAGGCAAGAACACTGGAGTGGGTTGCCATGCCCTCCCCCAAGGGATCTTCCTGACCCAGGGATCCAATCTGGGTCTTCTGCATTGCAGGAAGATTCTTTACTGACTGAGCCACTAGGGAGACCCTAGAACCCACCAAACCTGACACCAGGGGATTCCACCTACCTTCTCTCCCTCCTAGTAAGAAGTGCCACCCTTCACACAGCTGTCTGGGGCCAGGCAGAGGCACCAACATGACCCTGGCTGGCCCCGGCCCAGGCATCTCGCACGGGGGTGCATGTGATCATGACTGTGACCTCTCCCACACACGAGGCTAACCCCTCCACACCTAAGACTGGCTCCAGGCCCCATATACCTGTGGGACATCCTCCCAGGGGAACCTAGAGAGCCCTAACCAAGGAAGCTCATATTGTGCCATATGGACCCAAGGGAGATGTCTGCCAACTTCCTGTGCCCTACCTGGGGCGACAGCATCAGGACACAGGCCAGGAGAGGCAGCCCTCAACCCAAGGGGCACAAGGGCTCCCTGCCGGGAAAGAGAGCAGCCCCCAGGCCCCCTCACCCACAGGAGGACAGCACTGCTCACAGGTCCCCTCCAGCCAGAAACTCTAACGGCAGCAAGGGAGAGGCCCCAGGGGTACCAAGGTCTCTACCCCACTCCCCCTTCCCAAGGGGCCAATGCACCTTGGATTTGAGGGGTCTCACTGATGCACTTTCAGCTGTTCCAGGCTACTCCCAGGGCCCATAGCTCATAGGCGTGGGCCATTGTAGGGGGCGGGGCACGGAGGGGGTTTACGAACAGTCTCTGCAGGAAAAAGTTGTTTGCAGCAGTCCCACTCGCCTTCCCAGTTCCCCCGGGGCCGGCAGGAACACACACACACCGCAGTGGGGTTTGTGAATCTGGGGAGTCTGGAGTGCCCCCGCCCACCACCACCAATACCCACATGTGGTTTTAGCACCAGCAACCCCGTTTGAGGACACGCCCTAGAACCTCAGGGTTCAGAGGGTCGCTGAGGATCCACCTTGGCTGACTCCAAGACCCAGAGGCAGAGCACAGGGCTCCAGCCCCATCCCGTCTCCCCAGCGTCTACAAAAGGCCGGAGGTTCG
The DNA here is from genome assembly GCF_002263795.3 of Bos taurus. NCBI lineage: Eukaryota > Metazoa > Chordata > Mammalia > Artiodactyla > Bovidae > Bos > Bos taurus. The sequence goes on along the minus strand of NC_037350.1, from coordinate 16,738,376 downwards.
CCAGCAGCCCCGCAGCCCTCCACAGGCCATCACAGCCCTTGCTCAGAGCCACGCGGGAGGGAGCAGAGCCAGGGACCCAGCTGAGTTTTCCTGTCCTGGGATTTAACTGTAAATATCTGGAGAGGCTCCCACATCCGGATTAGAGAAACGGAACAACATCACCAGGGATTAGGGCAGAAACAACCCAGAGGGCCAGCGCTTCTACCTTAGATGAAAACCACACCTCAGTCCTCCCCGCCCGTTCCTCTGAGGCCCTGGAGCGGAAAGATGAATCTCTAACAGCACAAGTAGGTCTTCGTGTCCAGTATCACGTGCCTCTGAACTGAGAGGGGCAGATACAGCAGTTGGGAGATGTGGTTTGAGAAGCTTCTCAGGGACTTCCCTGGTGGTTCAGGGACTAAGACTCCAGACTCCCAGTGCAGGGGCCCCTGATTTGATCCTTAGTCAGGGAATCAGATCCCACATATCAAAACTAAGATCTGGCGTGGCTAAATTTATCTTAAAAAGGAAAAAGCAGCAGCAATCCCCCAGCTGGCAGCCACACCATGCGACCGTGGCACCAAACTCTTCTGCTGGGGCCGAGGGGACCATATCTAGGACATATCTCTCACCCTTAGGAACTCTTAAACACCTATGATGTCTCCAAGGAGGCAGCAATGAATTAAAAACCCAGCCAGAGTGATACAGTGTGATCAGGCAGAAGGAACATAGGGTGGAGAGACCTGGGTTCTAGTCTCAATACAACCCCTAACAAGCAGAGTGACCCTGGCCAGTGGCCACCCCCATACCAGGTAGTTCTATTACCTGTAAATATTAGAGAACTGCGAAGATGTGACTGGACGGTCTCCAAGACCTAGCCCTGGATTCGCTGAGCCCGAGAGAGGCAGTCACAGGAACAAAGGGCTGGCTAGCCAGAGTCCCCTTCCTGCCCCCTCCCTGGCCTCCAGCTGCACAGCCAGCCCCCAAAGCCCACGCACCACATGTAGGGCCGGCCCCGGGAGGATTAAGACTGATGCTATAAATGGCAGGTGTGGGTCAGAGGCAGCTGGGAGCTGCAAACCGGGGACCAGCATCACTGCTAACAAGCTGCTGCCATTCCCGCGGCTCGGCTTGCAATCTGCCTCCCCAGGAGACCTGGCCTCTGCCTCGGCCATGCCCTTGCACTGAGAGCTCACTGCCTGTGATACCCCTGAGACACCCGCCTGTGCTGTATTTCCCAAGCTAGACTGCAAGCTCGCGGAGTGGGGGGTAGACATCCGTGCCCAATAACGGTACCCTGTGCCCCTCCAGAGGGCCTGGGCCACACAGCAAATACCATACACGCATTTACGGGGAGACGAAGGCACTTAAGAGTCTATCTGGGGACTTCCCTGGTGGTCCAGTGGCTAAGACTCTGTGTTTCCAACACAGAGCACCCGGATTCAATCCCTAGTCAGGGAACTAGATCCCACGTGCCACAGCCAAAAGCTCACAGGGGACAACCAAAGATCCCAACGCAGACTAATAAATAAATAAAAATTAAAATTTTTATAATAAATAAAAATAAACTAAAAAAAAAGAGTTACCTGACCTGAAATCTTCTGCATCTGCCGTGATCCAATCCTGGCCAAGTTAATTATCCTTTCTGGGCCTCAGTTTCCTCACCCAGTTTTTGTGATTCTTTTCTGACCCCAAGGATATTCAAATGAAACCTGTATTAGGTACAGACCCACAAAAGGCTGCATATTTCTCAGAGAAGTAAGAAATCCCAGAGGTTCTAGGGAACTATGGACTCCGGATTAAACTCCCTTGGGCAAGGTGATCCCTGGGGAGTCCAAACACCTGGTGAGCAATGGGGGCTTGAGAGGCGGACAGAACCGCCAGGGGGAACCAGGGGTCCTCTGCACCCTCCATGTTCATCCTCAGCCCCAAGGAGAGGGAGAGATTGCAGCCAGCCGTCTCCTGAAGACACCAGAGAGGGGACTGTGGAAATGACAGACACTGCAGGCAGGCAAGGGGGCTGCTGGACCAAGAGCCTGGGAAACGAGGCAGGAAGACCTCAGGGATGCTCAGCCGGTGTGCTCAGGGGCCCGGAAGGGGACAAAGGGCCCAGTGCTCGTCCTCCAGGGAAGATGGAAAAGGACTCAATGCAGGCTTGACAGCCATTCAGTGGGGTGGGGGTGGGGTTCAGACCCAGGCCCCAAGCAGGTCTCCCTCCCAGGTGTAGTGGGGAGGGGCCCAGGGACACCACAGTGAGAACAGTGCCAGGGCGGGCCTGGGCGTGAGCTTCCCAGAGCCTTTCCTGTCGAAGCAGAGGACAGCCTGGGAACCACTACTATGGGACTAGCTGGACCTGACTTCATCTATTTATTTTCAAGACAGGTTCGGAAAATGCTGGGAGATTCAGTTTTCTGAGCTTTTTTTACCCCTCTCTAAGTGAGCACACACCCCAAACTCTCCATTAGGGGAGAACACAAGTCCTTGTCCTTTAGGTGGAGTGATCTCAACTCTACTAATGAGGGAAAATCCTCCCTGGCTCTCTGTTTTTTTAAGTATTTATTTAATTTGGCTGTGCCACGTCTTAGTTATGGCATGTGGGATCTAGTTCCCCGACCAGGAATCAAACCTGGGCCCCCCTGCATTGGGAGCTCGAGGTCTTGGCCACTGGACCACCAGGCAAGTCCCCTCCCTACCTCTTGCTGCTAAGTCACTTCAGTCGTGCCCGACTCCATGCGACCCCATAGACGGCAGCCCACTAGGCTCCCCGGTCCCTGGGATTCTCCAGGCAAGAACACTGGAGTGGGTTGCCATTTCCTTCTCCAATGCATGAAAGTGAAAAGTGAAAGTGAAGTCGCTCAGTCGTGTCCAACTCCCAGTGACCCCATGGACTGCAGCCCACCAGGTTCCTCTGTCCATGGGATTCTCCAGACAAGAGTACTGGAGTGGGTTGCCATCCCTATCTCTTAAAGAAGTTAAAAACATCCCTTTGACCTGTTCTAGCCAATATGGCAGCCACTAGCCACATGCAGCTATTAAAATGTAACTTAATTAAAATGAAGCGAAACTGAAAATTCATTTCCTCCACCACACCAGTCACGTTCTAAGTGTTCAGGAGCTGCATGCGGCTAGTGGCCACCGTACTAATCAGCACAGACGTCAGACTTCTGTCTCTGCAAAAAGTTCCATTGGTCAGCACGGCCTTAGCTACTCTGTCTGCTCTGGTCAGCCCTTATGTCAGACACATTATTTCTCATCCAAAGAACCCTCCACTGGGACCAGCCTCATTTCACAGAGGTGGAAACTAGGGTCAAGGCTATCCCAGTGACAGTGAGGGGGAACCGCCCCTAGGTCTATCTGACTCCCACGTCTGTGTGCTTTTTTTTTTGGATGTAGACCATTTTTTTTTAAGTCTCAATTGAATTTATTACACTATCGTCTCCATTGTTTTATGTTCCGGCTTTTGGCCAGGAGACACATGGGCTCTTAGCTCCCCAACCACACCTTGTGCGCTGGAAGGTGAAGTCTGAACCACTGGACCACCAGGGACGACCCTGTGTTCTTGCCACGTTGCCACTCCGGCTCTTCATTTCTTTCACTTTATTCCCTTTTACCCAAGGCCACCTCCAACAACCACTCCGTCCTGTTTAATTAAATCCTCTCTTTGTACGTGCTCTGGTCAGATGCGATTGTTGTTTTGCATGTGGCTATTTTTAACCTATATAAATGCATTATCTCTCACTCTGCTTCTCATTTTATTCCCCTCAGCACTGCGTTCTAAAGTGCTTTCCCTGTGGCCACTGCCTATATCCTGCTGTTGTTTCCCAGGAGAATAACATACTGTTGGGTATGGGGAAGAAAGAAGAAAATGAAAAATTTTAAAACAAGTAAGTGGCTGAACATACCTGCCCACAGTTTGAAAGTCAGTCCGTGAGCCTCCACCCTCCTCTCCGTGCGCCCCTCCAGCACCGCAACCAGCCCCGTGCGGCTCCCCCCATGCATCTGGGGACCAGCAGAGCCCGGGAAAACACGCACGCGGGTACACACACTCCCCCAGCTTCTCCCTTCCCCTCCATCCTCCTCCCCCCAAACCCAAAATGTGACTAAAGAGGTTGGCCTTCAGCTGGTTTCAAAGGGATAAGAGAGGGAGGCAGTCTCATACTTTTATATTTAGAAGTGCTCTGCAAACCACTTCCCGGAGCAGACAAGAGTGGGGAATGTGAGGAAATCGCTCTGCTATGTGTGATGTGGAAAGCACGAGCCACGCAGGGCCTGCGGCGACGGGCTGCATTTGCCACACAGCCGCTGACACGCGGCGATGCCAAACACATGTTGCCGGAGACCAAGGCGGCCCGACACCATCCTCCAAGTGCCCTTCCCCCAGCCTTCCTTTCTTTCCTTCTCCACCTGTCTGACCAACAGCTGCTTCTGGAAACCCACCCAGGAAAAGAGATGCTCCAGGCTTTAAGCCTCAACCTGAAACACAAAGAGAAGAGCCCAGAAAAACAGAGGTGGCTTGGGAGAGCCACTGGCTTCAAGAGGCAACGGTGCAGACTTCCCTGGTGGTCCAGCGGTTAAAAACATCCGCCTGCCAATGCAGAAGACATGGGTTCAATCTCTGGTCCAGGAAGATCCCATATGACAAGAGGCAATTAAGCCCGTGCGCCACAACTATCGAGCCTGTGCTCTAGAGTCCGAGAACCGCAACTACTGAGGCCCGAGTGCCTAGAGCCGTGCTCCACAACGACAGAAGGCACCACAATGAGGAGGCCGAGCGCTGCAACCAGAGAGTAGCCCCTGACGGCCACAACGAGAAAAAGCCCTTGAGCAGCAACGAAGGCCCAGCGCAGCCAGATATAAAAATAAGTTAAAAAAAGTTAAGTTCTGGAAAATTTTTAAAAAGAGGTGAGGGTGCCCTCCGGGCCTCTAGGCTGCTGCGGAGGGTGTAGGGGTGGGATTTCGCAGAGGCCCCTGCTGCCTTCTGCAGACAGATCTGCCGTGGCCATCCAAAACTCTCCCCTCAACCCCTCAGCTACCACATGTGGCCGGGGAAATGTCGGCGGGGGAAGCTATCTTATGGCGAGGACCAACTACTGCAGCTGGGGTCACAGCTCCAGCATCACTCAATTGAGTCTTGCCCAGCTGGGGGAGGGTGGAGATCAAGGGACAGAGCGGGAAGGGGAAGGCAGGCCAGCTACTTAATTAGAATCAAAGCATCAGACACTTCCTTGACTCCTTATAAACTTCACTTTATGGCTTAAAATCTAAACTCTCTAATAAGGTAAAACCCAATTTTATTCTTTTCTTTCTTAACTGCATCACTGATGATTTGCTTCTTTTTTTTTTAATGACAATAACCAAAAAAAAGTCGTTTTTGAAAAATCAGCTGTTTCAAAAAAGCATTCTGGCTAAAGATGGCAGAAGATGTATATTAATCTTCATATCAGTAACGACAGATGAGGAAAACAGAATCTGAAGAATAAGGGATAGAAACCATTCCTTGTAAGTTATTTTTAAAAGCACCAAAAACTTGCAACTCATTACCAGATGCTTAAAGCCTGGGGATAGCTGACTTTCGGGGGTGGGGATGTTATAAAACATAAAGTACACACAAATAGCTAGAAGAAGAAGAAAAAAAGCCCCTAAGAGTGGCTGATGCAATAACTGGATAGCCAAAAAAATGACAAAGACCTAAAGTTTATTTTATGCCTACTCTGTGGATCTTTAAGTCAGGGTCTGGAAGGCACCAAGATCTGGCTTCACTTAAGTCTGGAACTGGCTGTCCCTCCATCCCAGGAGGTGCCTCTCACAGGCCTCTACAGTCACGCAGAGAGAGAGGGAGAGAAGCAGACACTGATGGAGAAAAGAGGAAGACAGGAAGAAGAGAAAAAGGGGGGCTGGAGGGAGCCAGAGAAAGGGGGTAAGGGAGAGGTGTTAGAGGAAGGAAAAGAGTGGGGAGGAAGGGCAGCGGGGAAGAGAGAGACACAGAGAGACCCAGATCAACAGGCAGAGACATGGACAGAGACAAACTGAGAGACAGAGCCAGTAACACAGTCCTAGAGACCCAGAGAGAGACAAGAAAGAGAGACACGGAGCATGCATGTATGCACACAAAGGATTCTTCATGCCTGCAGAGCAGCCTCCAGCCCCACTGACCCCAGCCTCCTCTGGCCAAGGAAAACCCCTCACAGGGCATCTCTAGTAGGGACATCTTCCCCAGCCCCACCTGCCAGCCAACCCAGAAGCCACAGGGACTCCATACTCAGAGTCTCTGGCGACAGGTCACAGGTCACAGGGCTGCCCAGTGTAACACTAGACACGGAAGGTTACAGCCAACCTGTACTTGGGAGGGATGGGGGAGTGGGGCTCTAGATACTCCCAATCCACTTAAAATGGAGAGCCTCAAATTAGAGGCTCCTGGTAAATAATTCACCAGGAAAAGTACAGTACCTTCCCTGGGCTCTTCCATTATTCATCAAGATAAATGTACCATACTGTTACACTTCCTGACATCTAAAAATGGTCCGAGCCATTAGGCCAGGAGCAAGAAGACAGTGGGGCACTTCCCACCCGACTTTTCCAGAACTCCTGACCCAGCAGTCCTGCTCCTCTGGGAACTCAGCTGGCTGCTCCTCACGCAAGGGCAAAGAAGTCAACTTCCAGAAATGGCCAGCCCCGGCTCAGACCATGAGACCTCAAGAGCACCCACCGTGGTCCTCAAGAGCCCAGGAAAGTCCTGAGTAAGACTCCCCCGTTCACCAGACCCAGAGATGTGGGCCCTCCCAAAGGGAAAAGGCAACCGCTGTTTGTACAATACCTGTCTAAGGGCAATTCTGTTCCTAGGAGGTTCAAGAAGTTTGACTTGGATGCCAAATAAGTGAACCTACAGAAGATCTGCATCTGACTTGCACAGGCAGCTCTGAGCAAGTCGCTCTGTTCTTCAGGCCTCAGTTTCCCCATCTGTAGAGCCAGCTGCTCCTTATCCTGCAGGGACGAAATGCCCTCTGGGAAGTCCGAAGCGCTGCATGACTTTAAGACCCCTGGCCCACCGGGTATGGGCAGGATGGAGATGACAAGAGCTCAGAGTCTGGAGTCAGACTGTCTGACTTCAGTTCTCCTCCCCCACTTACCGAGTGTATGACCTTGGGCAAGCTGTTTATCCTCTCGGTGTCTCCATTTCTGCAGCTATAAAATGGTGCTAATAACAGTATCTACCTCCTAGGCTTGCGAAAAGTAAATTCACATGTTAACCAATGTAGCATGTTTGGAACAGTGCCTGGCACATATTAACTTAAGTATCATGTGAGTTTGGGCTCTTAGCCATTATTGCTTGCGATTATTATGTTCAAGATCTTTGAGGGACTGTGTTCCATGACAACCACCTCTTACCCAGGGAAGGCCTCGGTTGGCATCTCTCTCATGCAGACCATATGGAGCTGCTAAGTGCTACCCACTCAGTCTCTGCCATCTGGGTAAGAGGTTTCTGAACAGACTCTGAGGTCTGAAGCTTTGTCCCACAGCTGCCCGATGAAGCCGGCCACTCCAGCAGGGCTCCATGGGGCGGGCAGCAGTCGATTGCTGGGACCACTCTAGGGATGGCTGCCCCGGGAACCTCCAGGCAGTGCTCAGATTAGTAGCTGCTCAGCATTTCAGTCACTTCCCACCTTCACAGGAAGGACAGTCAGAACAAGTCTGTCTCAGTGAAAACGGATCCAGACCGTGCTGGAACGAGGCAGGCCTCTGGCCTCAAGGGGCCCGACTGTAGTTAGGTGAGGATAGCACAGCGAATGTTTAGACGCCAATGAATGAATGCCTGGAGGTAAACTCTTAGGGTTCAGCTTTCTGATCCCATTAGGCCCCAGTGAGGGGGGGACTGGAAAATTCTTTGCTTTATGAAGGAAAATATCTGACTCCATAAAATAGAGGTTGTAAACAACTCTCAATGGCAAACGACCAATTAGGAAAACGGTTTCTAGCAATGGACAGAAGAGGGGTTGCTGGCCTTGATGTGCAGTTACAAATCAATCGCAACCACCATTAAAATTCTAATAGTGACGTGGTCAAAATAGCATGTTTTCTCAAAACAGATATAAATGATTAATAAATATAAGATGTTCCAATGCACCAATAACCTAATGAATGCAAATTAGAAACATAAATGCAAATAAGAAATGCTGATCATACTGCTAGTAATGCTTAAAATTCTCCAAGCCACGCTTCAGCAGTACGTGAACCATGAACTTCCAGATGTTCAAGCTGGTTTTAGAAAAGGCAGAGGAACAAGAGATCAAATTGCCAACATCCGCTGGATCATCGAAAAAGCAAGAGAGTTCCAGAAAAACATCTATTTTTGCTTTATTGACTATGCCAAAGCCTTTGACTGTGCGGATCACAAGAAACTGTGGAAAATTCTTCAAGAGATGGGAATACCAGACCACCTGACCTGCCTCTTGAGAAACCTATATGCAGGTCAGGAAGCAACAGTTAGAACTGGACATGGAACAACAGACTGGTTCCAAATAGGAAAAGGAGTACGTCAAGGCTGTATACTGTCACCCTGCTTATTGAACTTATATGCAGAGTACATCATGAGAAACACTGGGCTGGAAGAAGCACAAGCTGGAATCAAGATTACCGGGAGAAATATCAATAACCTCAGATATGCAGATGACACCACCCTTATGGCAGAAAGTGAAGAGGAACTAAAAAGCCTCTTGATGAAAGTGAAAGAGGAGAGTGAAGAAGTTGGCTTAAAGCTCAACATTCAGAAAACGAAGATCATGGCATCTAGTCCCATCACTTCATGGGAAATAGATGGGGAAACAGTGGAAACAGTGTCAGACTATTTTTTTGGTTCCAAAATCACTGCAGATGGTGACTGCAGCCATGAAATTAAAAGACACTTACTCCTTGGAAGAAAAGTTATGACCAACCTAGAGAGCATATTCAAAAGCAGAGACATTACTTTGCCAACAAAGGTCCGTCTAGTCAAGGCTATGGTTTTTCCAGTGGTCATGTATGGATGTGAGAGTTGGACTGTGAAGAAGGCTGAGTGCCGAAGAATTGATGCTTTTGAACTGTGGTGTTGGAGAAGACTCTTGAGAGTCCCTTGGACTGCAAGGAGATCCAACCAGTCCATTCTGAAGGAGATCAGTCCTGGATGTTCATTGGAAGGACTGATGCTAAAGCTGAAACTCCAATACTCTGGCCACCTCATGCAAAGAGTTGACTCATTGGAAAAGACCCTGATGCTGGGAGGGATTGAGGGCACGAGGAAAAGGGGACGACAGAGGATGAGATGGCTGGATGGCATCACTGACCCGACGGACGTGAGTTTGAGTGAACTCCGGGAGTTGGTGATGGACAGGGAGGCCTGGCGTGCTGTGATTCATGGGGTCGCAAATAGTCGGACACAACTGAGCAACTGAACTGAACTGAACTGAATCACACTGCCTTATCAAATGAATGCTAAGTTTTTAAAGTAACACTTAACACTGGTGGAGTAGATGGAGAAAACGGTCCTCGTGCTTTGCTGGTGGGAGTGTAAGTTATCATTTGTTTATTTGGCTGCATCGGGTCTTAGTTGCGGCATGCAAACTCTTCACTGCAGGATCTAGTTCCCTGATCAGGGATTGAACCCAAGCTCTCTGCATTGGGAGCGTGGAATCTTAGCCACTGGGCCACCAGTGAATTCCGGAGATTGTAAATTATATTGTCCTTCTGGAAAGTGGTTTGCTACTGTTGTACCGATACACTAAAAAGTTCATGCCCTTCCTCCTTAGGGAAGTTCTGATTCCAGGTCTGGGCAGGAAATGTGCAGGATGAACTTGGAGCATCTTATCACACAAGGAACGAGCAAAGACAAAGGGTCGCATCAAAAGGCTCAGGGCCAGCTTGAAGAGGCTCCTGTGAGGCAAAGAAGGGCCATTTAAGCATCCATAAGGGTTAAAAACCACACGGCCTTAACACATTGTGGGTGATGTTTGTGTTAGTCATAGTCATGTCTGAGTTTTGGGGATCTCATGGACTATAGCCCGCCAGGTTCCTCTGTCCATGAAATTCTCCAGGCAAGAATGTTAGAGTGGGTTGCCATTCCCTTCTCCAGGGGATCTTCCAGACCCAGGGACTGAACCTGAGTCTCCTGCATTGCAGGCAGATTCTTTACTCTCTGAGTCACCAGGGAAGTCCCTTAACACATTGGATGAGTTTAAAATCTATGAATTCATAATGATGTCAAAAAAAAAAAAAGAGCCCAAGGGGAGAGATAAACTGGGAACTTGTGACTGACATATATGCACTACTATATATAAAACAGATAATTAATAAGAACTTCCTGTATAGCACAGGGAAATCTACTCAATACTCTGAAATGACCTATATGGGAAAAGAATCTTAAAAAGAGGGGATATATGTACAACTGACTCACTCTGCTGTACTTCTGAAACTAACACAACACTGTAAATCAACTACACTCCAATAAAAAATTGTAAAGACCCCAGTAATGCCAAATCATAAAATTAAAAACAATTTTTTTCTAAAGAGCCCAAAATGACACCTTTGAAGGATGCTAGAAAAACAACTTGTTATTTTAAAAACTGGTCAAGAAGCATTTACTTTCCCTTTCTTGAACAGCTATATCTCATGGTAACCAAACAGTTAACGAGGGGCAACTAACTGATCTTCAAAAAAGTCTCCAACTGATAAATAGAATATCACCATTTTACAGACCCCCCCACCCCCGCAATGAAATAATGGATCTAGCAATAATTACTGCTGCGGCTGCTGCTAAGTCGATTCAGTTGTGTCCAACTCTGTGTGACCCCATAGACGGCAGCCCACCAGGCTCCCCCGTCCCTGGGATTCTCCAGGCAAGAACACTGGAGTGGGTTGCCATTTCCTTCTCCAATGCATGAAAGTGAAAAGTGAAAGGGAAGTTGCTCAGTCGTGTCTGACTCTTAGCGACCCCATGGACTGCAGCCTACCAGGCTCCTCCATCCATGGGATTTTCCAGGCAAGAGTACTGGAGTGGGGCGCCATTGCCTTCTCCGGCAATGATTACTGATAGCTACTAATTATCCAGAGAGACAACCAAATGTTATGTGCCTACTGAGGAAAGGATACCTGGAAGAAAAAAAAAATCAAATCTAAACCTGACGAAGCCTCCACGTCTACATTTCACTATTAAAAAGAAACTCTAAAAGGAATTTGGAAAACAAGGACTGAAACAGTGAACTCTGAATCCACATTCTTCTGTTGCCCCCACAAATGGTTATTAAGACCTAAAGCTCTTAACATTTCATAAGCTTCAACTGCTTTCCCCACTAGATTGTCAGCTCCCTGAGGTCAGGAGCTAATCGGCCACTCTTCCACCACCTCCACTGTGATTGCCTTGCCCACTGGAGATGCTCAGGAAACACCCACTGATCTGAGGAGGGTTCACTAGCCCCTGCATAATGTGGAACCAGCAGAGTGGAGGTCAAAGCCCAACCTGGAATCCTGGTTGGCAATTACATTAATTACCATTATTAATTCAACAAATACTTATTTAGCACCTATCATGTGCCAAGTACTCTGCAAAACACTGGGGACAGAGAGAGAAAAACACAATTACTGCCTTTAAATATCTCTGCTTAGTGGGGGAGTCAGACAAGTAAACATATAATTACGATAACAGCAAGGCCTCACTGACCAGTTGCAACGTGCCAGGCACTGTTCCAAGAGTTTTAACCAGTGTGAATGCTCACGACCACCCAGTGAGGGAGGCACTCCGATCCCCATTCTGCAGATGAGGAAACCAAGGCACAGAAAGGTAAAGTCACTTGCTCAAGGTCACACAGCAAGTCGATGACACACACAAGATTCAAATCTCTCGTTGCCTGGCTCAAAGGAAAAACCTATCCTAACCACTAGGCTTAACCATGGTACCACACAGTGTGATAGGTGGGTGCACAAGGCAAGCTTTTAACCCAGAGTGAGGGTAAAAGGGGGATGCAGAGGAGCATCTCAGAAGAAGGCTCCTCAGAACAAGATTTTAAGGGATTTCCCTGGTGGTCCAGTGGTTAAGACTCTGAGCTTCCACCCCAGGGGCCGAAGGTTCAATCCCTGGTCAGGGAACCAAGATGCCACCTGGCTCTGCACGTTAACAACAAGGTTTTAAGAAGGAAGGGGGCTTGGCAAATAGAAAAAGACAGAGGCACAAAGACAAAGCATGAACTTGAGGCACTGAGGATGCTCAGAGCTTAAGGGATGACGGGGTCAGAGGGGCATAGCTAAAGGCCGCTAGGACACTGGTTTGTGAGGGGTGGAGCAGACAAAGGAGATGAAATACAAATTTATCTGGCTCAGGCTGTCCCCAGATAGAAAAAAACAAAAAAATATCACCAACAGTGAGTCCCTCCCTGTTTCCGAGGAGGTGGGTGTTAGGGTAGAAAATGGACTGAAGCAGCTCTTTGTCATGGAGAGAGCAGCAGGCACGGTCACAGGAGGCATTTCGGGATAATGCCATACCTGTTCTGTTAGCTTCCCAGGACTGCTATAACAAATTACCACAGCTGGGTGGCTGAAAACAATGGAAGCTTATGCTCCCTCAGTTCTGGAGGCCAGAAGTGTGAAATGAAGGTGTTGGCAAGCTTGGTTCCTTCTGGAGGTTCTTCAAGAGTCTGTTCCAGGCCTCTCTCCCAGCTTCTGGTGGGTGCAGGCAATCCTTGGAATTGCTTGGCTTAGCGATCTCTCTCCGCTCACTCAGTCATGTCCAACTCTTTGCGACCCTGTGGACTATATCTCGCCAGGCACCTCTGTCCATGGGATTTTTCAGGCAAGAATACTGGAGTGAGTTGTCATTTCCTCCTCGCAGGGATCTTCCCAACCCAGGGATCGAACCTATGTCTCCAGCATGGCAGGCAGATTCTTAACCCGCAGAGCCATCAGGGAAGTCCGGGCATGGAGCCGCACCACTCCACTTCCTGCCTCCACCATTAGGTAGCCATCTGCCCTCTGTGCATGCCTGCAGCACTTCCCTTATTGCAAGAATGTCACCAGTCACGTAGGATTAGAGCCCACCTGAATGACATCTCTTAACTTAAGCACATCTGCAAAGACCCTATTTCCAAATAAGGCCACGATCACAGGGGCCAGGGGTTAGGACTTGAACATATCCTTTTAGGAGACACCATTCAACCCACAACACCTGCTATTCTGCAAACTGCTTTTTTTGCTCTACAATTAACCACAGGTATCTTTCCACGTCTGTTCACATGGTTCTAGTCCATTCATTTCAACCATGTGTATTATTATTCAACCAGTGGCCCATAATCTGTTTGTCTAACACCCTAATCTAATTGTGGACATTCAGATAGTTATAAATTTTTGCCATTATAAACAACACCCCCACCGAACCTCCCTGCGCAGGCACCTGTGCAGCTTGGTAATGAGAATGTTTCTAGAAACAGAACTGCCCCTGGACCACAGAGAATACAATTTCAGGTTTTTGATAAATGACAAACTGCTCTTTAAAAAGGTTGTGCCCATCTGTTTTCCTTACCAACACCGACACTTTATTCTTTGCCAATTTGCAAGTACTAAAATAATACCTTTCTTTATTTTGCAAGTCAATTAAGACATCTAGTCTGTCCCTAACAACATAAAACAATCTTGTTTACTGGTTTTAGCCGAATTTTCTACTGTACTTCCTTGTCTACCTTTTTCCTTATTTATTTTTATTGCTATCTTTTTCTTATTAATTTGTAATCAATAAAATCATTAATACGAGGCCTTTTCTGCATTACCTGTCACACTTTCCCCCTCTGAGAAAGGTCATTAAGTTATTGAGTACCTACTAAGTGCCAGACATTGTTCCAAGTGTTAGAGAGTACAACAGTGAATAGAGCCGTGAAGGTTCTTGTTCTTTAACTTTTCAGAAGGAGATGTGTTTGTGCATGATTTGGGCTGGAAAATAGATAGCAAGTGAACTTTCTTGGGTGCAGAGGCTGCCTTGGAATTCATTTAACTACTGTCCTGTTTTAATTCATTTGAGAGCCTTTGGGGAAAACCCACTCTGTTCTCCAGGTGTCCTGGGAGCATCCCTGAAGCAGCAGCGTGGTTAGTGAAGGTATAAGCGGGAAAAGCTGACTGCTGTGCCTTTCCCTCAGAAGGAAGAGTCACATTCCAGGCACCCACCCCCCCAGGTGACCAGGGGCTTCAACAGTTAAACCCGGGTGAGTTCAGAGAGCAAAGGGAGTTTTGAGGAGGAATGACCCCTCCCCATTTCAGTGGAGGGGGTACCACCGCAGCCTCATCCCACCTTCTCTCCCAGGTCCCAGGGAGGGGTGATGTCTCAGCATTTTTGGCTGAGATCCTCTCTCTCCCATCCCCTTAGGGTGGGGGTTGGGGAATAGACCCCCTGCAGACCGGACACATTTTATACACGTAGCCTACACACACACACACACACACACCACCCACCCCCCTCTAATTCAGGGATGAACCAGACAATCCTCTTCAGATTAAAACCTTGTTCCTCAAGCTCACCTTTATCTGTAATAAAGGTGATGCACGGACTTCCTTCTCTCCAGTTCCTCTGTCTTTCCTTCCTCCCTGCATCCACTGGTTTCCAATTCAGAGGAGAGAAGGGTGATATTTACTGACTCCTTCAACATACAGTTTCCATTCTATTGCTTTAGGCCTATTTATTTTTTCTTCTTGAAAAAGCCTCACAGCTTGTAGGATCTTGGGTCCCTCACCAAGGATGAAACCCGTGCCCTCACCTGCAGCAGAAGCATAGAGTCCTAACCACTGGACTGCCAGGGAAGTCCCTATGCCTAAGTCTCTTAGGGTTTTTCTTGTTGCTGATTTTGTGAATGGGGTAAATGTTTCCATTGTATTTCGTAAAAGGTTACTCGCTGATAAGCAGTGAAACTTCTGAGTTTTGTGTAGTTTTGCCAAATAACTCTCTTACTATTCTAATGGCTTTCAGTTGATGATTGGGTTTCACATATAAGAAACTGGCACCATCAGCAAAAGACATTAACTTTATTTTGACTTCTGTTTTATCTATTTATGGCTACATTGGGTCTTCCTTACTGCACAAGGGCTTCTCTAGTTATGGCGAGCAGGGGCTACACCCTAGTTGGGGGTGCATGGGCTTCTCATTGTGGTGGCTTCTCTTACTGCAGGGCATGGGCTCTAAGACATACGGGCTCAGTAGTTACCCCGGCATGTGGAATCTTCCCTGAGCAGGGATCGAACCTGTGTCCCCTGTGTTGGCAGGTGGATTCTTAACCACTGGACCACCAGAGAAGTCCAACTTCTGTTTTCTTACAGTATTATTTCAGCTACAGTTTCCAGAATGATGTTAAATGGTAGAGACCTTACTATTTTAACTTAGTGACTTTAAAAGAGAACAGCATTATAATTTCATTTTTACATATGCTATCTCTGGCTTGAAATTTTAAAAAACAAGAACAGATGTTAATTTATATCTAATGTTATTTTTGCATCTAGTTCTCCATACAGCCAAAGATGGAAATAAGTGTGTGAGTCTTGACTTATTTTGATGAATTACATGAGATTAAACTATCCATGAATTTTGGGAGTAAATCCTAATTGTTTATGACACATTATTTTAAAAATAGTATTAGACTTAATTTGCCAGTATTTTTCTTAGACTTTCACACCAATATTTCTAAGTAGTGCATTTTCCTCTTATATGCTGTCAGCCAGCATTTAGGAGCAAGGTCACAGCAACTTTGTGACATGCATGGCATGGCCGTCCATCTGTTCCTTGGCTCTGTGACAGCCAACAAAGCACTACAAGGCTCTATTTTCCTCTGTGTCTTTTGAAATTTCCCTTCAAGGCTGTCTGATACAACAGCTTGGTGGAAGGTTTTTTCTTTCGATTTCGATTTCTTTCGATTATTTTTTCTTTCGATTTCGATTTCTTTCGATTATTTTTAAAAATTCTTATTGGAGTATAATTGATTTACAATGTTGCTAGTTTCTGCGATACAGCAAAGTGAACCACTTACACATATATCCGCTCTTTTTTTAGATTCTTCTCCCATATAGGCCATTACAGAGTATGAGTTCCCCATACACACTAGGTCCTTATTAGTTATCTATTTTATAGTGTTGTCAGTTGTTTTTAATAGTTACTATCTAGTCAATCATCCTAATGGCTCTTGAATACATTTCAATAACTTTTATTTTCCCAGCATCGATTTCTCAGCATAGCACTGAACATGGTAACCCTTGACAACTTAAAAAAAATCTTTTCCATGGCAATCATTCCAACTGGAATTATTAGTACACGTTTTAGTGAATCCTCCCCACTGAATAGTAAGCTCCATCTCATTACCTGCTCTAAGTCTCCAAAATCTACCAAGCACCTGGTATGTACTCAAGAAATTGTTTGAGGCTAAGGATGAGGTTAAGGCTTCTTTTTCTTTTCTTGCTTTGCTTATTGACCTTTTCTTTCCTTTTCTTGACTGGATTTGCCTAAGTTTTGTTTCTTTGCTTTTTTCTAAAGCAATGGAACTTACCAATTCTATATTTTTTTCATTTCAAATTTATTCATTTCAAAGCTGTACTCAGAATAGCCTTAAATTATTTCCTAAATAATAAATGAAGTAAATTAAGCTACTGGTCTCAAGTTAGAATAAAATGAACTCTGTCCACATTTTAGGTTTGTCTCATGTACAGAACATGAAACCTTCCTAACTCAATCTTGTCTTATCTCTGTGGGAGACATATTTCACTGAAATTTATCTTACTGATATATTTGTCTTTGCTTCAGTCTGGTTTATGTTCTAATACTAGAGTTCTTCCTTTGTTGTATGTACTGTGTCTTATCTACCTCTTAGGATATGCTTCTTAATTTTACTTGTGTCTCCTTTGTTTTGGGCTTCCCTGGTGACTCTGTGGCAAAGAATCCACCTGTCAATGCAGGAGACTCAGGTCTGATCCCTGGGTCAGGAAGATCCCCTGGAGAAGGAAATCGCAACCCACTCTGATACTCTTGCCTGGGAAATCCCATGGACAGAGGAGCCTGGTGGGCTATAGTCCATGGGGTCACAAAGAGTCAGACGCAACTGAGGAGCACGTTTATCCTTTATTACTTTTCAAAATCTTAAATCTATTTACCTAATTATCACCTTTTTTTCATCATTTTCATCTCACTGTCCATTTTCCTCTGATTCTGAGAGCACCTCAACTGCATGCTATTGATTAGATTAACCACTGCTGATTCAGCTCCTTAAAGGGTATACTGGAAACTGTATTCTGTCATTGCATTTTTTTTTTCCAGTGACCTGAGGGGTTTTTTTTAATTCGTTTTTTAATTACTGGAATATAACTGCCTTACAATGTTGTGTTAGTTTCTCCTGTACAATAATGCGAATCAGTTGTATGTACACATATATTCCCTCCCTCATGAGCCTTCCCCCGACCTCATCCCACCGCTCTAGGTCATCACAGAGCGCTGAGCTGAGCTCCCTGTGCTGTTTAGCAGCTTCCTCCTCGCTCTCTACGTCACACATGGTTGTGTATACACTATTGCATGTTTTCTCTCCTCACACTCCTTCATTATCTCAGCCAGTCTTCTTTTTACTTCTTCACCCTTCTCATTCAGCTTCCTTTTTATCTCAGTCTGGTACATCTCAT
This sequence comes from Bos taurus, assembly GCF_002263795.3. Classification (NCBI taxonomy): domain Eukaryota; kingdom Metazoa; phylum Chordata; class Mammalia; order Artiodactyla; family Bovidae; genus Bos; species Bos taurus. Next base: position 16,720,745 of record NC_037350.1, on the reverse strand, counting down.
CGGATGTTTCCATCTCAGGGTTCATAAAGTGCATGTCTTTTTGATATTTTTGAGGAGGAAAAAAAAAGATCCTGCCATCAAAAATTCACTTTTCCAGCAGTATTCCAAGGAAGGAATGGCAAGACCTGAATAACGAAGTCATGGACAATGAGATATAAGGGGAGGGAACAGATACAAGGGCAATTAAGGGGATGGCAATAATTGGTGAAACGGGAAAAAAGCAAATCTAGACAGCTGGCAGTACTCAATACATCAATAAAGTATACGCCAATAAAGAGTGACAACATATGTCAACGTGCCTGCCCCTGAAGCTTGCCTCCCAGGAATAAAGGCTACATCGCAATGCCCCTGAACAAACTTTCCTTCATTAACCCCTTGTCATAGCTTCCCAGGTGATGCTAGTGGTAAAGATCCCGCCTGGCAATGCAGGGGACAGAAAAGACATGGGTTCAATCCCTGAATCGGGAAGATCCCCTGGAGGAGGGCAAGGCAACCCACTCCAGTGTTCTTGCCTTGAGAAACCCATGGACAGAGGAGCCTGATGGGCTATCGTCCATGGGGTTGCAAAGACCCGGACACAACTGAAGCGACTTAGCACTCATGGCTCTATGAGGTGGATATTATCACTTTCATCCTGCAGATTAGGAACACTGTTTCCAGGGCTTGGGTTTTGGGAATCCAAGAATAACTTGAACAACCACTGAGCATCTGGGAAAACAAAGGTCAGGAACTGGACCTATCCTACCAAGCTCAGCATTTTGTTTGGGAGAAACAAAAAGAACACAGCTGATAGAATGGAAAATAAAATGGAGCAGGTCATTCAGAGCGCCACGGTGTGGAAGAGAGGACATCCCAGAGATCAGGGAAAAAGATCCTGGGGGGCGCTGGGCTACGATTCTCCCAAGTTACCTGGAACAACCCTGGCTTCTGAGGGTTGTCTGGGCATAATCATGGATAAGGCCCCAGGCTGGATGATAAATTCTTCAGTCACCCTAGCAATGCCTCACTTTTGAATCACATTTGCCAGTTTTCACATGTTAACCTGTGTGATTTTCCCCAGCCAGTGATTCAGAAGTTTGATGAGAGCTATAAATTTCCTCCCCAGAAAAATAACATACATACACAATGGTGTACCCAACTTTGATATAGTTCTAATCCTTTGACAGAGCAGCTCCACTTCTGGGAATTTACCCTTCAGGTATATAAGCATAAGGGCATAGATACAAGGATATTTATGGTGGCCCGGTTTACCAGAGCAAACCCTCAGAGACAGCCTACAGTCCATCAGTAGGGGACAGCACTTGCTTTAGGCCAGGCTTCCCCCGAAAATCTATAGGAGCCTTCCTGGCCCTGCTTGTGCCCCCAACTAAGCCAGGTCCCAGGGGAGGAAGAGACACGAGTAAACTCGCAGGAAGCTAACTAATGAATTGTAAGTGTGTGTTGTCTTTGGCCGGGGCAGTCTGGCCAGGCTCAGGGGGCTTCTGGGCAAACATTTTTCATATTTTAGCAGCTGGCCTCTGCCCAAGGCAGTCAGAAGTTAAGTGAGTTTTGAATGAGCAGCGCCCATCCTCTCCCTGGCCCCAAGAATTCTTGACGAGGCTCGAAGACAGCAGCCTCCAGCAAACCCATCGCCCGTTGCCTTAAATATCACTCACCCTTTACTACATTTAATGAATGCAAATGATTCAGCAACAAAACACTTAGCCTGGAGTGAAATCCACCTTTGTGTGGCTGGTTTCTCCAACTTAGAGCCCAGCTCAGACAGGGCCCTACCAGGGCAGGCGGCCAGCCCCGCAGACCCCGGGGTGCCCAGGCTAGCCCAGGCAGACCCCTGCACATGCCAGGCCTGGGAGCAGGATCCAGGAAGTGTTCAGCAGAAGAGAAGACCCCCCCCCACCCCCTGCCCCCCACCACCTGCCCCGCCTCCCCACCCCATCCCCCGCACCTCACCCACCATCCCAACCACCAGATGCAGACCCTCACAACTCCGCCTCTTTACGACTCTGGCTCCAGGGCAGAGGAAAGTGTGAGCGGAAAAACAAAAGGTATTTCTTTGATCTAACGAAAGGGGCTGGTCCCAGGCACCTCAAAGGCCTGTCCGGTCACCACACTTCCTGCATTCAAGGGCACTTCACCACCCCCCCCACACACGCCCACCCCCTTTTCACCTGATGCCAGGTACCAGAAGAACCTGAAAAGCTCCCTTGGACCGGCGCCCTCCTCCACGGACTGCATGGAAGCAACAAAAACAGAGACAGTGTAAATAACCCAATTTACACCCTGTTTTCAGAGTTCTCTTTTGGCAGCAAAAACTGAAAGCAATTTGTCCAGAGCCTAAGAGCAACGTTTAACTAATTTACTTCCAACCTGGGGCTCAGGGGTATTTGCTGCCCTGTCAGCCTGATCAACACCTCTCTCCATGGCTGAGGCAGTGGCCTGGCCCAGAACAGGCAGCTGTTAATTCAGCTGCCACAGCCATCACCCCCAAGGCCAGCAGCTGGCAGGAGCCCCATGGAGGTCCACGCAACTCCTCTCGAGGCTTCTCAAACTGGACAACTGGTTACACTCAGGACAATACCTGCAGGTATTGGTCTGGGTGACTCAGACGCAAAAAGGGCTTCAAAGAATCTGTTGACCTGGTTTGAAAAGAACCACTGCCTCCCCAGAAGAAAACTCATGTTGAGTTTCAGAGTTTTATAAAAATGTTTTTTTATCATCAAAAATGCCCTGAAAGAGCACTGGAATTGTCTTAACCTCAATGCCCTTTTGATTATTCAAGGCACATCATCTGTGCCTTGAATAATTCCCCAAACAGACTTCCCAGGTGGTCCAGTGGTTAAGAATCTGCCTGCCAATGCAGGGGACTGGATCCCTAGTCTGGGAAGATCCCACAGGCCGTGGAGCAACTAAGCCCGTGCACCACAACTACTGAAGCCCACGTGCCTAGCTCCCGTGCTCCACAAGAGAAGCCACGGCAGTGAGTAGCCCCCGCTCGCAGCAACTAAGACCCAGCACAGCCGATAAATAAATAACATTTCCGAAAGAAGAAGAGCCCTCACTTCATGGAGAGGCTGGGTCCCTAGACCCGGGAACTTTTTGAGTTCTCCTCTTGCAGGCAAGCCTTTAATCAGCCCCTTTCCCAACTGGGCACACCCACCAAGGGTTAAATTTCTGGGCGACCACACAGAAAGAACACGTTCTGAAACCCCTATAAGGTGGAGTGCCTAAAACACGTATCTAAGCAGCAATCTATTAAAAAAAAAAAAAGAAAAAAGAGAAAAAGCTTTGCTCTAGACATCCACTAACACATACAAAAGGGACCTATCTTGCTCTTTTCCTGTGCCATCCAAACCCCAACTCGATAGCCAATCCATCCCACCATCAGATGAACCAGAATCCAGCAAAGAAAGAACTCCCCAGCCTCAGGCCACTTGTGTCCTGAGCAGGAATGGCACACACTCCCCCTCCCGCCATGATTGGGTAGCACAAAGCAGAATGATGAGCGCCAGCTGTCTCCACAAAGCTTCGATCGCAGTGCAGCTGTGCTGCTGGGCGGGGAAGCCCACGCTACCACCCGCTGTGGGTCCCTCGCCTGTCCCACTCAGGTCCCCATCCTCTGTGCTAGTGGCTCAGTCGTGTCTGACCCTGTGCATCCCTATGGACTGTGGCCCACCAGGCTCTTCTGTCCATGAGGATTCTCCAGGCCAGAATACTGGACAGGGGTTGCCGTGCCCTCCTCCAGGGGATCTTCCCCACCCAGAGACTGAACCTGGGTCTCCCACGTTGCAGGCGGATTCTTTACCATCTGAACCACCAGTGAAGCCCTCCCCATTCTTTGAGCACCTGGGATTTACTGGGTCCCCCCTCTCTGGTGCTTCTCCATGTCCTTGGCTTGTTCATTACCCTCTTCTCGTTCTTAGTTTGCCTACCAGACAATCCATTCCTGGGGTGAGTCTCCACCCAGGAATAGCTCAGCATTTTCATGCCTTTTTTTTTTTGGGGGGGGGGGGACCACTCAACTTGTGGGATCTTAGTTCTCTGACCAGGGATCGAACCCAGGCTCTAGCTGTGAGAGTGCAGAGTCCCAGCCACTGGACAGCTAGGGAATTCCCAATTCAGCCTTTTTCAATGGAGACTCTAAGGAAATTATCTGGTGGTCCAGGGGTTGCGACTCCGTGCTTTCACTTCCCTGGGGCTGGGCTTGATCCCTGGTTGGGGAACTGGGCTCTCTGTTTGCCGTGTCATGCGGCTAAATAAGTAAATGGAGACTCAACCATCAGAGAGGTATTTTCTTTCCACAATAGACTGTTTGTCCTCTTAGGGATGGCTACCTCCTCTTCTGGATCTCTTGCTTTTCAAAGGATTTAGAAGTCCCCCAACCACTCCCTTCTACATTACCTAGCATGAAGCCTTCTGCCTTAAGCAGTCTTAGTTATTTATGCGCCAGGCTAAAAAGAAAACATTTTCTATTTAAAGTTACTAATAGACAGGAAGCAAAAGCAGGTCTATAACTAAATCACCCCTATCCCATTCTAACTACCTTTTATCAAGTATCTACTATGGGACAAAGTCCTTCCCATACACTGAACTTCAAAGATGTCACTGATTTTGAGACGCACCATTATATATGTTCCGCCAAAAGGGAACATTACATAATAATTATGTTACCACTCAATCTGAAAGAAGCAAAACTGGGGAGAACTCAAAGATCATGAAGTTCAGTACGATCTCACTTAACTCTCATGAGAACTCGAATGGTATCAGTATTACCATCCCCATCTTCCAAAAGAAGAACCTGAGGGCTCAGAGAGGTGACATGAACTCTCTAAGGTCTCTCAGGGAGCAAGCTACGAAGCCAGAACTCAATGCCTGAACACATTTCTGAATTTCCCTGGGAGTTCGGGCATGCCAGGGGCGGGCAAGGGGGAGACAGCCAGGCTTCAGAGAGACCAGCCTTGGTCAAGTTGCCCATCAAGGGCAAACAACACTTGCTTGGCTGACTCCTAAAATCAGGGTTTTTTGCAATTGCATCTTCGCAGATCCTACTTCCAGAAACAACAAAAGGAAAACAGGTTTCCCTAGCTCCTTCCTCACAAAACTGGCTGGAAATGGAGGGGGGGCGGCGGCGGGGGAGCCCTCAGCCAACTTGTTATACATAAAGCACATTTAATGAGCCTTTCAAGCTCTGGGAGTAGGAGAAGGAGAGGTTCATTGGAAATCTGATACTTTGGCAGCCAAGTGAGAGGGGCAAGGCCCTGCGCATCAGCCCTGGGGGATAAACACTATCCCCAGCCCCTTTGTCTGCCAGAAGGAGATACTTCCTGGGGGGCAGGAGGCAGCAATGCTTTTTATGGTGAAGCCCACCTAACAACAACCCTCCACCAGAGACCTGGTTGGGGCCTCTGGACAACCCACCTAACCATAAACCCTCTGTGCTCTCCCAAACCTGCTGGGGTCCTTCTTCCCACAAATACCTGTGACCGTCATAAACGCCCTTCAACAACCCCCGTTTACTGCCCAGCCTGCCTGCTGCTAAATGAGGGCATTTGTTTCAAATTTGCAAATACCCAGAGCGCTGGAAACCTAAGTCCACTCCTAAAATGAAATGTTCTGCATTCCTCCCAGCCCGAAGCCCCGCGCTTCAAAAGCTGCAAGAGGCCCTGGCTGTTTACTCACTGGTGGGGCTATTGGGAGAGGCATTTCCCCGCTCCCCGAGGAGGCAGCTTTGATCCCGGCCGGGTGGGAAGGGGACGGAGGGAGGTGCCATCCTAGCCTGGGCCCAGCCCGGCCCAGGCTCTCCTGCCGCCTTTCTGGGTCGCCGCTGGCAGATTGGGGGGTGGGGTGGGGTGGGGGTGGCAGGGGAGGCGCGGTGGGAAAGTGAGTCTCAGGGGGAGGCTCAAGTGGAGGATCGAAGGAGACAGAGCAAGCTGGCTCAGCAGGACCTCGGAGCCCATCTTCAAAAGGCCCTCGAAACAAAGGTAAAGTGTATGGAGGCTGAGAAGCACCCCAGCCTCTCACACAGAAATACAGGGGCGAACTCCCCATCCAGGACACCAAGCCACTCAGGACACTACACTGGGGGCTGGGTGCGGTGTGCATGTTTACTAAATAAAAGCCTTTTGTTTTAAGGAGTTTTCAGAAAGCGGGTGGCGGTAAAGAGAAGACAAGAGATCCTCCTCCAGTCCCCCAGGGCTGTTCCAGGGCACAGCATTCCCCCTCCTCCCCAAGCTCCTCCTGCACCAGCCTGAACCCAAGGGTGGAGGAGGAGCCCGGATTGCAGAAGGCAAAGCTGCCGGCAAGTTGGGCATTTTTTAAATTGGTCACTTTAACAATTGGTTTAATCCGCTAAATTAACCAGATAGAATGATTTTGCTCTTTGTAGCTGGAGCTCCAAGACCAACAGCATTTCCTGACCGCCCCCCACACCCCACCGCCGACCCCCAAGACCGTAAGACAACCGTTTTCTTTGTCCGTGATGTGTTTTGTTATTCAGGGGGCTGGAAGTGAACTTGGGATCACAAATGCCATCCAGGCTCATCACCTCTCTATGGAACCGCCGGCTTGAAGGAGACTCTTTCTTCTCCCAGCCAGGAGACGGCTCAGCCTTGTGGGTTTTTGCTTTTTTTAAATAGATGAGCTGTACCAGAATCAGAACACCGAAGTGTCCTTTGCACCCTCCATGATAGCACGTAAGTTAAGGACTTCAGAAGCAGAAGAACAAACTCAGCAAGATGGCCAAGCACGGTCAGCAAGATACACCTGGCTCCAAAGGACTTACGTTTCCCAGAGTGTCAGAGGTCACTGTCCAACCTCTTCTGAAAGCCCTCAAGAATTCAAAGACTTGCCTCCAAAGTCAGAAACGGAAGGGAAATCTACATCCATCATTTCCCTACCACGTGCAGGGCACAGGCACATCTTTCCATATAAAAGACATTAGAGGCGGTAAACTCAGAGCAGAGATGATTGTTACCACCTACATGGTCTCCACCGCAGCATAACCCAGTGTGCAGCTCTCAGCAGGCATACCAGTCTGGAATGTGGCAGCACAGCTGCAAGCCAGGGCCTGTAACTGCCCGTGACCTTCCAGAAGCACCAGGGGGAAGCGACTTAGGACTCCTGGGTTCATGAGAAAAGCTCGAATCCTGGGGATGCAGGCACACCATTCTGGACTTCCAGAATACATACAGTCTGATCATGACTCTAAAAACTTTAAGGCGTCTACAAATCTCTGAATGGGCCACTGAAAACTTTAACCTGGGGCTTCCCTGGTGGTCCAGTGGTTAAGAATCCGCCTTGCAATGCCAGGGACACAGGTTCAATCCCTGGTCCAGGAAAATCCCACAAGCCATGGGGCAACTAAGCCCATGCACCATGAGTACTGAGCCTGTGCTCTGGAGTCCTAGAGCCACAACTACCGAGCCCACACACTGCAACTATTGAAGCCTGCGCTCCCCGGAGCTCAGGCTCCACCACGAGAGAAGTCATTGCGATGAGAAGCCTGTGCACTGAAACTAGAGAGTAGTCCCGGATCTCTGTAACTGGAGAAAACCTGCATGCAGCAACAAAGACCTAGCGCAGCCAAAACTAAATAATTTTTTTTTAAAAAAGAACACTTTAACCTGGCTGTTTTGTAATCCAAAAGGGGGCGGGAGTTGGGGGTGGAGACCAGCAATCCTGAATGCTGTGGCCCAACAACTCTCACTGTTCGGTAAGGGCTTCTCAAGTTGAGGCCAGAGAGGTAAGTGGGATGTGCCCAAGGTCACACGAGCAATCTGAGGCAAATGTGGGGCAGGTGCCACCCTGGTGTTCCTAACAAGTGTCTCCGCCTAGGAGGGGGGAACACCCCCAGGTACCCAGAACTAGGTTTCCGTTATTGACACACTCCCTCTGATTCTATCGGGACTGCCTCTAAACCCACCCAGAGAGTTATCCTGGCTGCAAAATCCACTCCCCAACATTTACCTGGTTTCAAGGCACATGTGCAGCATTTCATAGCTTCCAGTGATGAGGTTCACACAAGGACATATGAGAGCCTGGGAACAGCTCTATTACTTATCAGCTCTGAAGTCCTGAGGGGATCACATTTTGTGCCTCAGTTTCTTTACTTGTCAAATGCCTCCCACCTCCACTCTTTGAGAAACAAACAAAAACCCAATCGCCCTCATCCTGGCTCTGAGCCTTCTTGATAGGATGGACTGTCAGTGTGGGTGAAAGCATTCTGTAAACTGCAGAACTGGGTACAGCCGTTGGTTATCACACAAGGGGGCGCTCCCAAAGCACACCCCAACCCTCTTCCCAGCTCCAAGCCTCCCTCCAGTAGCCCTCCCCTTCTGTGCAAAAGAAAAGCAGCCCCCCACCCGGACACTTGTCCCTCAAATACTGAGACAACCAGGTAAGGACTGCTGCCTTCCCATACTCAGATTAAGAACTCTCACTTTTTTTTTTTCTCATACGAACTCTCTCCCCAAACCTCTCATTCCCTTTGGCACCCAGGCAATTACACCCTAATTCCAGTCGATCGAGTCTAGACGCATCGGTGCCCACGCACTAGACACTCCTGAATAAAACGCAACCCTCGGATGAAAGCACTCTCCCAACACCAAAGGCGAGGAGGACAATTCTACACTGTGTGGCAGAAGCCCAAGGAGTGGTAGATGGCAAGGCTGTGCTGGCCTCAAAGGTCACCACAGCAAGGTCCAGCAAGGGCTTGTCAAGTTGAGGCCAGAGAGGTAGGTGGGATGTGCCCAAGGTCACACGAGCAATCTGAGGCAAATGTGGGGCAGGGTCCACACCTCCTGGGTGCCACCCTGGTGTTCCTAACAAGTGTCTCAGCCTAGGAAGGGGGAACACCCCCAGGGACCCAGAACTAAAGCCCAGCAAGACCTAGGGTCCATCTTTGCAAATAAAGTGATATCACTTCTACTGCAGGAATTCCTCTCAATCAGGAATGCCCACACACTTTACCTGCGGCTGTGGGAGGCCCCAGGGTCCCCTGGGACAGAGGACATGAAAAGAAAGGTAAGCATGGAGCTCCTTCATGAAACGAGAAATCAACTCAGCAGCATTTCTTCCCCGAAGACAGCCAGCCTTCTGCATCAACTATCACATCAGGCTAGAAGCCTGCAAGGCAGCAAAATCCTCCAGCGGGGAAGGAGCCCAGAAACAGGCTGAGACCTCAGCAACCGCAAACATATACTGTGGAGTGGGCACACCACTGCGGGCTCAGCCTCCCAGGCTTCTCCTATTGTATGTTCTGAGCAGCAGTGCCCCACCCCACCACCACAGGAGGCGGGAGAACAGCAATGAAAAGGGCTCATCTGAAACATATTGTTAGAATAGAGGTCATCAAAATCATCTTGGCCCACCAACTGGGAAGCAAAGAAGGACTTGCTGCGAGGCTTTTTCTTCAATGGGACAGTCATGTACAGCGTTACAGGTTGTGCACTGCTCAAATGCCTAGTCAAGGGCGTTAATACTGAAATACTGCCTGTGCTCCACATGCCAAAGCCCTGCATCCTGGTGCAGGGCTGCAGTCACCTGGAGGAAGGGCGTCTATTTCTAATCTGCACAAAGACACCTTATGAGCTAGCTGCTAGGACACCCCAGCAGTCCCAAGAGCAGACAAGCATTCTCTTCACTGCCCCCTCAAACCACCACCAACCCAAGGAGGGGACAAAAGAGAGCCAGTGTGTCTCCAGGAGCAGAGGCTGTGCCCACTGTGGCCAACGTAACCTCCCCCCACAGGGAGACCACACCACACCTCAGGAACCTCCCGCACGGTTCTCACAGACATTCCCACAAGTCAGACAGAGTAACTGCCTGGGGAAACCCCAACACCATCCTGCGATGATAAAAGCCCTCCCCTGGGTATTATAAAAGTCTGCCTCGTCCACAAGCAGCACAGTTTACTCCCTGGAAGGAATTCAGCAGGCCAAGGGAGATGGTGTAGTCTAAAGTAGACCAGCACTGGCCACCCTGGAGAGAATCCACTACTGGAACACGGGGAGGAAGAGTTCCCACCAGGAAACACAAAGGGGCTGTGCCCACATTTCTGACCTGCCGCTGGAATATGGAGACCCATTTAGAAAATCTGCTTGAGAATGAGAAAACTATTTCTCATTTAAGAGTGACTCATTTAAGAGTCATTTAAGAGTGACTAGGTCGAGCCCTCGCAGGCCGCTCTAGAGACAGGGACTGGAAAGAAAGGCCGACACCTTAAAGGCAGACAAAAGGTTAGGACCGTCTCTGGGAAGAGACAGCAGGGATGACCAGAGGGGCTGCTTCCCTGAGTCAACCACCTTCACAGCTGGGAGCGCTACCCCCTAACTTCCAGGTGGGCAAGGCAGGCGTCAGCATCACTTGCATTTTGCACACGAGTTAACTAAAGCTTGGCAAGGTTAAATAACCAGCTCACAGTCATGTGTGTGCTGTGCTCAGTCGCTCAGTTGTTTCTGACTCTGTGAGACCCCACGGGCTGTAGCCCACCAGGCTCCTCTGTCCATGGGATTCTCCAGGCAAGAATACTGCAATGGGTTGCCATTTCCTCCTCCAGGGGATCTTTCCAAGCCAGGGATCGCACCTGCGTCTCTTATGTCTCCCGCACTGGCAGGCAGCAATGAGCCACGGGTGTCACTTCTCTCCCTTTACCATGTGTGATATTAGCAGAGAAGCACCCACGTTTTCAGACGCCTGATCCAATCAATGTCTTTCCATCATTCTGATTGGTCACAGCGGACTACAGATACCAGCAAAGTGAATCCTCTCTCCTCTCCGAAGCCCTCCCACTCCCCCATTTGCTTCTGCGTGGTGAACTCACCTTCCTAAACACTCTGGAACGTTCTTCCATCTATTGCACCCTTGACCAAGTGTTGTCTCTCATACTTCATCTGATTTTCATCATCTTGTCTCCTTCCTGCCTCCTACCCAACCTGAGACACCTCCATAGAAGATACCCTGAAACTGAATTGAGCCCATCCTAAGTCCCTCAGCATTAACACCAACCTCTTTTTTATCACCACACCTCCACTTTATCTTGTTTTTAATATTTATTTATTTGGATGCGCCAGGTCTTAGCTGCGGGATCTTTAGTTGTGGCATTCAAACTCTTAGTTGCAGCATGTGGGATCTAGTTCCCTAACCAGGGCCCCCAGCATCGGGAGTGCAGAGTCATAGCCACTGGACCACCACCAGGGAAGTCCCCCCACCTCCACTTTAGACTGACAAATTCTCCTTGTGGCTATGCACTGGTTCTCAAACTTGAGTTTAGGTAAGAATCTCCTGGAAAGCTTTTAAAATGCAATTTCCTTTTGAGACTTGAGCTATGTGACTGGACTGGTCATTCAAAAAACACAATGTAGGGGACATCCCTGTTCCCTGAAGGCCCAGTGGTTAAGACCCTGTGCTTCCAATGCAGGGGGGCATGGGTTCGATCCCTAGTCAGGGAATTAGGATCCCATATGTTGCTCAGTGTGGCCAAAAGATTTTTTTTTTTAATGTAATCTAACAAATGAGAAAGTAAACTACATGTTCTGGCTCCCCCACCACAACGATTCTGATGGGCAAACCTGCAGTAAGGCTCAGGCAACTCAAATTTTAAGCAGTACCTCTGGTTACCTGCCCTCCCACTATATTCCCCGATGGACTCTGGACTGCATTTTTGAGAAACACACACAAATGCCCATCTTCTTAACATGTGATTCCCAATCCCTACCCCCATGACTCAGGACCCAGTTATCATAAGTTACCTACACACCTAAGCCAGCAGGTGCATGTCCGGTGCATTAGGGTCTAAGCTTCTGGCAGGAGACCTGGAGTCTGCAGGTTGCAGACCTGGGACCTGGGAGACTGTGTCCCACTCACCTGTGCGTTCACTCGGAGTTAATGCACACAGGGACACGAGAGCTCGGGGACTCCAAACCGAGCTGCAAGAGGGGAGAAGGCACCCGCATAGGTTAGCCCTTTGGACAGGGCCTCCTCCCTGCCCCACAGCTGCCCCACAGTGTAGCATTACTGGGAGGGAAATGGCCTGAACTCCGAGAAGAAAAGAGGATGGAAAAAGTGACATACTACAGAGGGCTTCCTCAAACCACTGATTAGCTGGAGCAGCGCCTGCGCCAGCCAGCTCCACCAAAGTGCCAGGGGGCTCGGCAGGGCTGACTGAGCATTGAGCTGTGAACTCAGAGAAGCCCAAGGCAGGACCTGCCCCCAGCCACCATGGCAGAAGCCCCACACCCTCGGGACAAAGGACCAGACAGCTGGGGGGCAGGGAGTGGCACAGGACTCAAGGAGGGAGAGAGACAAACCGGCAGCTTGTGGGCGAGGCCAGCGCCTGCGCCCGCGGCCCCACCACGTGGCTCCGCCAGGGCCACAGAGCAGAGAGGTATGTACTGAGGTTAGGGAGAGCTGAGGGAGGCTCAGGGACACAGGCCAAGGATACCCAACCCGGTTTAATGACCCTTTCTTCCATCAGGGACTCACCAAAGACTGAAGCCCTGGCCCCACACTGCTCTTGGCTCAAATGTTAGAGTCTGAACTGGCCACTCTCCTTCACAGAAGCTGCCACTGGCTTAAACACACACACAACGCACCCAAACCAGCCTCACTCCAAAATATGAAATCCTCCAAAACTTTTAACAACTACGACTGTTACAGCCTAGCAGAGACACTGCCTCCCTTTGTGAACCAAACATGTTCCTGAAAAGTCCTCTACAGACCAAACTCCTGACGAACAAATCCGATTTCTCCACCGGCTCTTGTTGTAAAATGTTACACATGCTCCTCTAGGAAAAACTGAGGCTCCCCAAGGAACTGAACTTCACACTTAGTGTTGCAAACCCTCTGGAGTCACACCTTTAATGGACAAACGTCCTGGGAAAACCTAATTCAAACTCAGCCCAAAGGGAGGTCATTCTTAAGTGTACATACCACGCTGGAGAGTGTTCACATGAACTAAAAGTTACTTAAGGTCAGTCTTTAAATACCGTGCAAGATCTGGGGCCCATGCTTTGTACTGTTGCAACAGGAAGGCTCTGTCCCTTGAGTCTCTATGCAAGGAGGGACGCTGAGAGTAGACTCCTAGAACCTTCGGTGTGGTCACCTGGGAGCTTGTTAAAATGCAGACTGAGGGCTTCCTTGTGGTCCAGTGGCTAAGACTCCATGCTCCCAACGCAGGGGGCCCGGGTTCCATCCCTGGGCAGGGAACGAGATCCCACGTGCTGCAACTAAAGGAAAGGCTTTGCTGCAAAGGAAAGGCCCCACACATCACAATGAAAGTCGAAGAGTGGCCACAACTGACAGCTTGGCCCCGGTGAATATAAAATAAATTTTTTTTAAAACAGAGAATGCTAATGCCACTTCTCTGGGGACCTTGTTTCGAGTGGCAAAGGTATAGGTAACCCAAGCCCCCACCAAGCTCACAGTGGTTGAGCTGTGGCCTTTCCAAGGCAGGTCAGTTTCCTACGTAGAGATGGATGCCCAAACCCAGAACTCCTGGAGAAAAATCCTGCCATCAAAACTCAGAAAACTGCCACAAAGAACAGACAGCTCAGGATAGGGAGGAAGATCTGTCAGGTGTCTTAGCTGGGTCACAGTAGAGCAGGCAACCCCAATCCAAAGCGGGGAAAAGGCACAAAGACCACCCCCCAACACACAGCCTAGCAGGAAATGGGGCTTCTTACCTCTGCCAATGGTCACTCTGCCCTGTACCCAAAAGCTTCATTCACTTTTTAATAAACCTAGATAAGAGTCTATTATAAATAAGATACGGTAATGAATTCTACAGTAAGTAAATCCCTTCAGTATGTTAAAAACCCAAGGGGGGGCAAAAATATGGAAGACGGCTTAAAGGTCCAGAGGTTCTCCAAGCATTCACCTTCTAGCAGGAGAGATGGGGGGACAGCTTCGGGGAGGAAGTGGAGGTGGGGACGGGCACATACCAGATGGGCCAGAGAGGAGAGCAAGGTCTGCGAACCCCCGGGTGTTTTCGGGGATGGGAAAGAGACTAGCTGGGTTGAAACGGAGAGTAAGTGGAAAATGTTTATTGTTGGGGGTGACTGTAAAGCTGGAAAGGTATGCTGGCAGCACACCACAGGAGAGGGAAGCACAAGAAAGGGGCCCTTTATATACTTCATTACATTTAATCCTCAGCACAACTCCAGGAAGTAAGTCCCTTCAGAGAGGAGGCAAACTGTGAGGTCAAGAAGCCTGCCAGGGCCACAGGGCCTGTCAAAGGATCCGAGCTGCCGTACTGCCAAACACTTCATCCCCACGGCCTGGGCCCTCTCCACCACTCAACCCTGCTCTGAATGCCAGGAGTCTGACTAGATCCTTTGGCAAGGATGGGCAGAGATTACCCGTGCCCGCCCGCCATACATCCCAACATCTGAGAAAAGCCCGTCACTGATAAATGGCCTGAATTACAGGCTGCATAATCTCAGGACGGAACAACTCAATCTCTCCAAAGAAACAAGAGCCTGGAGGAAAGAACCCAGAGACCAGGGTGGGAACAGGGATGGGTAATGACCGCAACCGACCATTCCGATGGTGGGGAGAAGAAGCCCAGGTTTCAAACATCAAGCCCTTTCCTCCTCCTCCTCCACCATATTTATCACAATGGGGATCTCAAAGTTCAGAAAGCTCCTCAGCCCTTTACAGCATAATTACCCAAACTTCAAAATGGCCTAATCCACAAACCTAGCCAACCTAGGTCCCTTACTCTTACTTTATTAACAGTGGGGTCTCACTACCTCTCCAGCTAATTACACAATTTAACAATGAGATAGAAAAACCTACTGTAATCTATTTTTAAAAAAATCGTTGCCCCCTGAAGTCATGCTGTCCAGGGGTAGGTTAAGCCCCCTGGGTTTCACCAGAAGACAGACAGCAGGCGCCTCAGCCTCGGCAGAAACTGTTTACAACACACGGGCAGGTTCCACACCAAGACACATTTGGTGGAATTGATTTAAGGCTCTCATTAAAATGTTCCTTTGTTGAGCATAAGACATCTCCCCACCCCCAGAGGAGATTCCAGACCTCCAGTCCCCAGCCCGAAGCCTGCCCTAACTCCCCGCCCCCCGACCAGGACCCTTCCCTCCGCTAAACACCAGTCAGCGGATTAACATTGATTAACATCAGGGTTGTCTTCTCACGGAAGGAATTTAGCTTTCGTTGAATGTGAGCCCTGTCTCCACCAGAATCTCCCCCAGAACTCTAGAAACTTCAGCAGTGGAGGCAGCCCTATCTGGCACCCCACACACTGAAACCCCAACAGCCTAGGAAGACCTAGGAAGCCTGTGAGCTCCGGCTGCCAGCCCATATGGCCGGGCAGCCCCCCTCCCATACTGGTTGTGCAAAAACTTCCCTACTTCCTCTGGGAGCAGATGTGGGTTCTGCCATGAGCATGACCACCCCACACGGCAGAAGGAACACAGGACGGCTCAGGGAACACCTCCTACTAACTCAGGGAACTTGTTCTTACCTCTCCTTTTACAACCAGGGGTGGGGGAGATGTTAAGTCCATCAACACTAAGCCCCCTCAACAGCTGGCAGGCCAGGGAGACCTCAGAAAAGGCAATTCTTTACCCACCCACCCCCCACCTCCAGCCTCCCAGTGGCCACTCTTCAAAGGAGGAGGAAAGTGATAAGCTAGGACCAGGTCTCCTGGACACAGTCTCCCCAGAGAGGGCTGCTGCGAGGATCATCGCCAAGGATTTTGGGTTTTGTAAGGGGGGACCAGACGGGGCGGGGAGGCATACTTCCAGTCCAGAGTGTTTGGGGGTGTGCGGGTAGCTTGGCGCTTTGCTCCGAAGCACTTCAACACCTCAGTGAGGACTCTCAGGTGTGACCAAGTCAGGAAATAAAGGCGGGGGTGGGGACGGGCGAGAAGCGGGTCGGGTCCAGTCGGCCCTAGAGATAGCGGCCACACCCTCATCAAAAGCCTGAGGCCCTACAAGAAGCCAGAATGAACTCTTTTTTTGCCTTTCTGCCTGTAGAAAGAAAGTTTCTTTCCTTGCTGGGGAGAGAGAGAATGAGAATTCAGGAAAGAGACAGAACCAACCCCGTCCGCACCTTTGCAGGCCGGCCATGCCCGATTTTGGCAGCGGCCTTCACACATTAGTCACCGCGACAGCCCGGGACTCTCAGCTCCTAGATCCGACTCCGGTCGGGAGTGGGCTCAGGGCTCGGGCCAGGGAGCTGGAGATGGGACGGCCCCTCACTCTTCCCCTTCTTCCGCCCTCGCCATCGGGGCGGTCCGGGATCCAGCCTCACCCAGGAACTTGGAGGAGGGAAGCCGGGAGCGTCGGGCCGGCGTAGGTAACAAAGCTCCGTGCGCCCCGCGCACCGCAGGTCGGTCCCGCATCCGACCCCGGGCCGGCCTCCCTCACCTAGGCTCAGCCTGCCAGGGAGACCCCGCCTCCCCCACCGCCAACCACCGCGCTGCACCCCCTAACTGGGAGGTAGTCGTTTCTCTCCCGCAGAGAAACGAGACACTGGAGCCCGGGAAGTCGGCAACTCCCGGCAGTTCCCGAGCAAACTCTCGGCTCAGGCCGGGAAAACTCTGGGGAGGCTAGAGACGCGTCCTCGCGGGCGCGGGGCGAGAGGGGCCCCGGCCGAGTGCGCGGGGGCTTCGCCACCTCCCGGCGGCCAGGACCTCTCCCCGCAACCCCAGCGAGCCCCTGACCCACGCACGGTGTCTGCCCCGCCCCAGCCCACCTCCCCGGTGCCCTCTTCGGCCCTCGGGGCTCCCGGGGTTCCCCAGCTCGCCGGGACTCACCGCCCAGCAGCGGCAGCAGCAAGACGCTGAGCAGAGGCAGCCGGCAGGGGCTGCTCGGGGCTCCGCGCGCGGTTCCCATCGCGGTGGGATCGGGGAAGGGAGCGCGCGGGAGCACGGCGGGCTCGCGGTCAGCGATCCCCTGCGGGCCCAGGAGGCCGAGCGCACCGGAGCGCGGGCGCCGCTGCAGCAGCCACAGCCGGAGCCCGAGCCCGAGCCCGAGGCGTCCTGAGCTAGAGCCGCGCGCGCCCCGTACCTCCGAGTCCTAGCGCGCCGCCGCCGCCGCCAAGCCCCGCCCCATGACGCCCCCTCCTCGCCTGGGCGCCGCGCGGCGCCCCGCCCCCTCGACGCCCCCTCCCCGCCGTGGTGGGGAGGAGCTCGTAGTTGGGGGAGGGGTCTGGAGATGAAGAATGGATGGAGTCGAGGAGACCCGGGGGAGTGTGGGGACCTGAGCGAGGTCGGAGAGCGGACGCTGCGCCTACCACCTCGTGTGCAGGCACTCAGGGGACCTAAAGGGACTTTTGTGATTCCTTGGCTCCTGGGGAAGATGGTTGGTTCTAGGCTTTCCTGAGGGCTCTGGCCAATAGTTCCCCCAAATTCTCTGGTGGGAGGGGAAAGGGTGGGCTCTGGCTCACTTTGCAGCAACCTGATATCTGGAGGAAGATCTAGAACAGAATGGTGTCCTTGGTGTCCCCAAGCAAGGTAAACTGGAGCTACCGTGGAGCCCCAGGAGAGAGGTAGCCTGGGGTCCAGTGCATGATGAGGGTCTGGTTTGGCTCTGGACCAATCGGAACCCAAAGGTAGAGAGAAACTGGGCTCTCTGAACGGCGGACTGAAGGCTGTTAAACTGACAAATTCATCCCAAGTCCATCTCCAGCGGTCTGGGCCATGTCAAGGCATGGCCAAGTCTCCAGCTGTGGGGAGGCCCAGTACCGCCCTTGTTCCAGGCACCCCCCACCCCCCAGCGCCACCACCCCCACATTCTTTCTTTGTTGTGAAAGCAGCAAGGGGTGTAGGAGGCGGGTCAGGAGGAGTCAAGCTTTAGAAGATGGGCCCCAGCTGCTGCTGGGCCTCCAGGATCTGCTGAGAGGGGATGGATAGTAAGTGCCTCATCCCCCTCTGGCTCCGGAGGGCCCCCCAGGCCTTCTTAGACCTCCCTTCCCCCAAGCAGCTGGGAGGAGGAGGGGCCGCCACAGAGGGCCTCACAGGCCGGGAGCAGTGGCGCCAGGACTCCAGGGTCCTGCCACATGGCCGCCACATGTCCCTGACAAGCCAGTCCACAGCACCTTCTCCTTGGGTTGTGGGCCTCCCCCTTCCCCCATATGCCTTCCTGCAGGCCCTGCTGGAGAGGATACAAACAGGGTAAGGAAGAGAGGAGAGACCCAAGAAGCAACATTCCTCCTGTTGCCCCATCCATCACTACCCTGCTCCCTTCTGTGAAGGGCCCCGACGCAACCCTTGCTTCCTGCCCTCTCCATCAGGACTCAAGTGGCTCAGTGGTTACCTGATTCTTTTATTTAAGAAAAGTGAAATACATGGACCTGAAGTGAGGCAGCAGAGGGAACAAGAGAGGCCAGGGCAAGGCAGGTTGGCTGGCCAGCCCCAAGCCCTCTGACAGAAAAGCCAGCAGCAGGCTGCATCTCAGAGATGCGTACCTGCTTGTTACCCACTTTGGGGGCCCCAGTAGTAGAGCTAGCTACTCTAGAGGACCACAGGGTGGGGGGAGGATGTCCTGAGGGTCCTTCCTGAAGGGGATTCCTGAGGAGGGGGCTGAGACCCTAAGGGCAGCAGCAATCTTCTGGTTAACTGCTCCCCCTTCACTGTCCCACCTTGGGGCTGGAAGAGCCAGGAGCAACAGGGAATGCTGTGAGGGCTGTGGGGGGACCCAGCAGACGTGGGGCGTGAGTTGAATGTCAGCTACTTGAAGAGAGGTCCATACTGCTGGCACTGAGGCCCCGGGAGACCTGAAACAGACACCACCAAGCCATCAGCCCACAGACCCCAGCTTCCCAAAGACTGTCCCCTGGAGTCTGTCCATCTCACGGCTACGGTCTCTCTCAGGACCCAGGATGGAAACTGGAACCTCAACCTCAAGCTCTAGGACTTGTGCTGCCTTTGCTAGGACTTCCCAGAAGGCCAAGATCTGGTGGAGAATATACCTGGAAGAACCACATGAATACGGGGATATACTTTGAATGTGCTGATACAGGTGGTCATTTCCCATTAAAATATCATTGCTGTGTTTTCTCAAATGGAGATGAGGTAATACTTTTTTTTTTCCCCTTTTCCCTTCTCATCTACTGCTGACTCTGCAGGGTGAGGAGTATGGTGGCTATAGGGGGAGAGAATTAGTGTTCCCGAATCATTCCCCGTGTGCGTGCATGCTCAGTCGTTCAGTTGTGTCTGACTCTTTGCAACCCCCTGGACTGTAGCCTACCAGGGCTCCTCTGTCCATGGAATTTTCCAGGCAAGAATACTGGAGTGGCTTGCCATTTCCTCCTCCAGGGGACCTTCCTGACCCAAGGATCGAACCCACATTTCCTGTGGCTCCGGAATTGCAGGTGGATTCTTTACCACTGAAGCCCCAAATCATTCCTTAATTATTCATAATTCTAAAGTACCCGTTAAGAGAACATCAATTCCTGTTCCCCTCCTGATTAATTTATTTCTGCTATCTCTGGCCCAAAAGTGTCCCTTGGGGGTCACCACCCCCAACAAGTTGTCTGCCTGATTCCTATCTGCCCACCTCCAATCCCCTGACAGAGATTTCATCCCAGGTGACTCCCCCCCTTCCCACTGGGTTTGTCCCTTCTTTCTCACCCACAGTGCACTGAATGAGCACTGCTCTCACCTGGAGGGGCGCTGCACTGGGTTGGTTCAGATAGTTCAAGGAGGCTGCACGCTTCATGTTGCTGCTACAAAGGAAAAGAAAGAACTGAGGCCTCTTCTCTTCCCATGGGTGACCCTAAAGCTTGGGACACTTGGGCACCACCACACATACTCATGTCATTGCCTCCTCACCATCTGACCTCCCCACCCAACACACACACACACACACACACACACACACACACACTAGTCTTCCTCAGTCACCAGCATCTGCTTAGGTATTGTCCCCGCACCGGGGCACTATTTTTCCCACCCTCTCTCCATGGCCATCCTACTGACCTCCTCCCTGTTTCTTTCCCAAGACACTTCTCCAGAGCCCTGCCTACTTTGCCGTATCTCAGTCTCAGTGCGTACCTGGAAGGCCGGGGCTCGGACCCCTGGAGCTTCCTCACCAGGAGTTCGCTGCTTCTACGAAGCACATCTCGGATCTTGCCCAGAGAGCCGCTCCTCTGCAGCGCCCCACTGCCATCCTGGCAGAGAGGGATGGGGAACAGAGGCTAAGGGATCCCAGGGAGATTGAGCTCTGAGTCTATTCCTGCCTTTGATTCCGGACACCTGCCCCTTCCCCAGAAGCCCAGCCTTGTCAACAGCTGGCTTGCAGAGAGGCCCCCGCGAGGGATAGGCTAACTGGACTGGGATGAGGACAAGGTGCCCTCCTATCCTGTGGGCTCAGAGCCTGTCGTCACCACCAGCAGGAGAAGCAGGAGAGTTCAAGGGGCGATGATCAGACTTACCCCTGACCACTCCACCGCCACCGAGGCATCTTCACCTCCCTCGAATTTCACGCTGCCCCCCAGGCCCTCCTGGGAGGTCCTTCCACTGTCACCCTCCCCAAGCAGCTCGGCCACCTTGGTCTGGCTGATTGGGTCAGTGCCCTGGAAGGAAAGGAAGGAACTGGGACTTCCCACTTTTGAACTCCTCAGGGTGGGACTTTAAACTTTTTCTCACTACCAGCCACAACAAAGGAAAGAGTTTCCCTTGCGACTTCTGATTACACACATACTGGAAAGGAGACACTCACCTTTTCTATTTGCAATGTGTTAGAGACACACATCTATCTTTAGCCAAGGCCCACAATGAATTGATTTCAGGACCCAGTGAGTCAAGACCTGTGATTTGAGAAACTCTTGATTCAGAGCTTCCCTCAACTGCAGTCCCTTCACCCACGGCGCCCATGCCCCTCCTCACAAGATTCTTCACGTTGTCAAAAGGCGGTCTTTCCCTGTTAATAGTTCCATTTAGTGAAGTGAACCTTGAACTTGGAGTCCTAACCACAAAGGGCAGGTGAGGGGTAAGAACACACTTAAAAACAACCACAACCACAAGAGCGTCTCACCAGCTTCTCCGGTCTTCCTCCTCAGCCTGTCCTCTTACTCTTCAGAGACTCACACGCAGCCTCATTGGTCCCCGCTCCTGTCCCCAGGGCCCCACCTCTGGGCCTCCTTCCCCTCCTGGTCCCTGACCTGTTTCCGGGAGCGCAGGGCACATTCCTCCAGGGTCTCAGCTGCCTCCAGCTTTCCCTGGCGCCTGTACAGAGCTCCCAGGTTTCTCAAGGTCGTGTTCACTGTGGGGCTGCGGCAGGGGGTGACCAGGGAAGGAAGAGAAGATGGACTCAGGAAACAAGCAGGAGAGAGAGGAAGTAGAGCCAAGGCTGAGGGAAGGTCCCCGGGAAGCAGGGGAAGGGCCAGGAGGGGGGATCTGGGGCCAATAGAGGGCGTGAAGCCCACACGCCCAGCCCATGCCGGCTTCTCACCTGCTCACTTTGCAGGCCTTGTACCAGCCTCCATACTCAGCATAGGGTGTGCTGCCCTCACGGTGCCGGATCTGCAGGACAGAGCGGGAGGGAAAGCCAGAGGTGAATGTACAGAGATGCTGGGATACAAGCTGGCACAGGGATGGGGTACAGGCTGGGTGTGGGAAGGCGCCATGCAGCTAGGGCTGGTGCAGTAATAAGTCAGAGGCCCCGAAAGTCCCCGCCTCCCCAGCCTGGGCCCCTAACTCACTTTGCTCATTTCCTCCCGCTCCTCTGCATGCATCCAGATGGGCTTGTGGTCATCTGGGGGTGATACACGGGATGGGGTGGCGAGGTTAGAGAACAGAGCTGGACACTAAGCAGGGATCCAGGACCCAGAGGCCAATAGCATGGGACTACAGGGGTCTGGCTCCCCCTGGAACCACTGTGGTCAACCCTCCCCCCACCAACCTTTGGTCTGCATTTCCTTTCCTCCCTGCAGCGCCCCACCCAGGCCCTCACCACTCACCATCCACAGAGCCAAACTCCTGCACATGGGCACGCGTCAGGATCTCCTTGTAGAGAGTCTCAGCTTCAGCATATTTGCCTTGTTTCAGGTAACAGGAAGCCTGGGGGCGGGAAGGCAAAAACACAGGAACAAAAGGTGGAGACGAAGTCTCAGCCAGGCCTGGCATTTCCACTTCTTGGTCTCTTTATGACTTTCCCCAGAGATCTTCCTCAGCCCCTCCTTGTCCAGCTGCAGGGTCCAGGGTGTTCCCACTCCACTCCTGAGAGGCTACTGAACTTCTGCCTTCCCAGAGGAAGGGACCAGACCCCTCAGTACCCACAGGCAGCCCCCGAGCTGGGCACAAAGGCGATGAGGCCGTGTACCAGACTGCACCCCTCCCCTCCTCCTACTGCGTCTGCCCCTCCCTCCCTCACCAGGTTGTTCTTGGTCCGGGCCACGTTAGGGTTGTCCGGCCCCAGCTGCCCCTCATAGATGGCCAGTGCCCGCCGGTAATAGCGTTCCACAGCCTCGTACTTGCCCTGGTTTTGGCACAACAGGGCCAGGTTGTTTAGCTGCTTTGCCACATCCGGGTGGTTGGTACCCAGGACCTGGAGTGGTGCAAAGGAGACACAGATGGTTGTGACTATGAGTGTGTGTGTGTGTGTGTGTGTGTGTGTGTGTGTGCGTGCGCGCGCGCCCACACAGGGAGCAGGGGGTAGGGAATGAAGGAACAGGGAACAGGGAAAGATGGAGGGTGAGTCAAAAAGTGAAGGGAAAAGGGTAGATCAGAAGAGAGACGGGGGAGGAGGGGTCACCGCAACAGGGAAGGTCAGGCGAAGGGCACAGGCACCTTTTCTCGAATCTCCAGTGCCCGCTGGCACAGCGGCTCCGCCTCCTTATATTTGCCCCTCTTCCCATAGAGCACAGCCAGGTTGTTGAGTGTGGCCGCCACCTAGGAAGACAGGCCTGTCCCCATCAGACAAAGGCCCTGGAACAGCAAGGCCCCATGCTGCCCAGCTCGCAAATCGACTCTGCCACCCGAGCCACAGGTGAGTGGGGGGCGGGAAGTGCTGACCCCCAAGGCTCTGAGATTCCCCACGGGGGTGGTCTCACTCTCAAAGGAGATTTTTAGACATTTCTGGAGGCGGGGTTTCCTTTGGTTGCCATAAACTCTGTGGGCACTAATACCTTTGGGGGATCAAGTATGCTACAGATGTGGTGCCTGCACAGGACAGCTCAGGCAGCTTTTGATTGCCCTGCCAGACACTCAAACACTAAATATAAGCTTTGACACTTGGTGGGATATCAAGACAGGAGTTATGCTTCCTGAGACACATCATCCTTCCCTATCACATGTCATAACACAAGGAATTCTTTTCCAGCCAGCTCATTTTCAAAAATACCTTATGTCTCGTCTTCTTTCCTTTGACACACCTAGCGTTTGTTTTACATGCTGACCCTATTTAAAGTCATTTCTCTTTCTCTTGTCACAAAGAAACCTGGTCTATTATTACTTAATCCAACACTGGATTTTAATCTTATATATGCCAATGTTTCTGCTATGTCATTTTTAACTTTAAAAAATTTATTTATTGTTGATACTACTATTACTACTACTTTGGCTGCACCATGCAGCTTGTGTGATCTTAGTTCCCTGAACAAGGATTGAACCCAGGCCCTTGGCAGTGAAAGCACGGAGTCCTAACCGCTGGATCACCAGGGAACTCCTACTCTGTCCTTTTCCTAGTACATCAGCTCAGTTCAGTTCAGTTGCTCAGTCGTGTCCGACTCTTTGTGACCCCATGGACTGCAGCACGCCAGACTTCCTTGTCCATCACCAACTCCCAGAGCTTGCTCAAACTCACGTCTATCGAGTCGGTGATGCCATCCAACCATCTCATCCTCTGTCATCCCCTTCTTCTCTTGCCTTCAATCTTTCCCAGCATCAGGGTCTTTTCCAATGAGTCAGTTCTTCTCATAAGGTGGCCAAAGTATTGGAGTTTCAGCTTTAGCATCAGTCCTTTCAGTGAATATTCAGGACTGATTTCCCTTAGGATGGACTGGCTGAATCTCCTTGCAGTCCATGGGACTTTCAAGAGTCTTCTCCAACACCACAGTTCAAAAGCATCAATTCCTCAGCACTCAGTTTTCTTTATATTCCAACTCTCACATCCATACATGACCACTGGAAAAACCATAGCTTTGACTAGACGGACCTTTGTTGGCAAAGTAATGTCTATTTTTTAATATGCTGTCTAGGTTGGTCATAGCTTTTCTTCCAAGGAGCAAGCATCTTTTAATTTCGCGGCTGCAGTCACCATCTTCAGTGATTTTGCAGTCCAAGAAAATAAAGTCTCTCACTGTTTCCATTGTTTTCCCATCTATTTGCCATGAAGTGATGGGACCAGATGCCATGATCATCGTTTTTTGAATGTTGAGTTTTAACCCAGCTTTTTCACTCTCCTCTTTCACTTTCAAGAGGCTCTTTAGTTCTTCGCTTTCTGCCATAAGGGTGGTGTCATCTGCTATCTGAAGTTATTGATATTTCTCCCAGCAATCTTTTGATTTCAGCTTGTGCTTCATCCAGCCCAGCATTTTGTATGATGTACTCTGCATAGAAGTTAAATAAGCAGGGTGACAATATACAGCCTTGATGTACTCCTTTCCCAATTTGGAACCAGTCCATTGTTCCATGTCTGGTTCTAACTGTTGCTTCTTGACCTGCATACAGATTTCTCAGGAGGCAGGTAAGGTGGTCTGGTTTTCTCATCTCTTGAAGAATTTTCCACAGTTTGTTGTGATCCACACAGTCAAAAGCTTTGGCATAGTTAATAAAGTGGATGTTTTTCTGGAACTCTCTTGCTTTTTCTATGATCCAATGGATGTTGGTAATTTGATTTCTGGTTCCTCTGCCTTTTCTAAATCCAGCTTGAACATCTAGAAGTTCTCAATTCAGGTACTGTTGAAGCCTGGCTTGGAGAATTTTGAGCATTAGTTTGCTAGCCTGTAAGATGAGAGCAGTTATGCAGTACTCTGAACATTCTTTGACATTGCCTTTCTTTGGGATTGGAAATGAAAACTGACCTTTTCCAGTCCTGCGGCCACTGTTGAGTTTTCCAAATGTGCTGGCATATTGAGTGCAGCACTTTAACAGCATCATCTTTTAGAATTTGAAATAGCTCAACTGGAATTTCATCACCTCCAATAGCTTTGTTCACAGTGATGCTTCCTAAGGCCCACTTGACTTTGCATTCCTAGTACATACTTTTACATAAAAGACTTACTAGTTTTACTTCTTCTACATCTAAAGGGCTTCCCTTGTGGCTCAGCTGGTAAAGAATCTGTCTGCAATGCAGGAGACCTGGGTTCGATCCCTGGGTTGGGAAGATCCCCAGGAGAAGGGAAAGGCTACCCACTCCAGTATTCTGGCCTGGAGAATCCCATGGACTGCATAGGCCATGGGGTCACAAAGAGTTGGACACGACTGAGCGACTTTCATATCTAAATTTTTTCATTCATTGTATATCAGACTACTGTGTCTTCTAACATTGCTGTACTCAACACAACTGTTACTATATTTTTGCTTTACTGTAAAGTATTATATATCTTATTATATTTTAGTTTGTTTCTCTCATATTAATAGAGTATCATTCAACTTTTGAGGAAATTATACAGGTAGGTAGGTTACATTATATGAGTTAAATTTCAGGAAAATATTCATTATAAGAGGGAGTCATCACAGGGAACTCAGTTGTGTATTCTGTGATGACCTAAAGGGGTGGGAAGGAGGCTCAAGAGGAAGGGGGATATATGTATACATATGGCTGATTCATGCCTTTGTACAGCAGAAACTAACACAACACTGGAAAGCAATTATTTTGCCATTAAAATTTTTTTTAAAAAGAAGATATTGGGTCTGAGAGAGCTGAGAACCACTGCGATGAGTGGACAGTAGGAGAAAAGAGTCCCCACGCCTCGCTCCTGAGACCCCTGGGGAGTGGGCTGAGGGCAGCAGAGGGACAAGCGGAGGAAGCACAGGGCAAGGAGGGCAAGGAGTACTGACAGCGGGGTGGTCCCGGCCCAGGGTGCTCTCCCGGATGCTGAGGGCATCATTGAGCAGGAGCGCAGCTTCCTTGTACTTATTCTGGTCCCTGTAAGAGCACAGAAGTGACAAGGGGTTAGCCCAAACTCTGCCGCTGAGCCATCTCCGTACTTCCTTCCCTTCGGGACAGCTAAGGTACATTTAGGGGCTAGCCCCGCCATGAGGAGACAGGAAGCCTGGTGGGAGCAGTGAGAGGGGTTCACCCCACCCCCAGAGAGTGGCCATGCCCGGAGGAGGCCAAAGGCACAGGACACAAGAGACAGAGACAAAGACCCTCCCCAGAGGAGAGACAGGAGAAGCCAAAAGCCCGAGGGGTGAGGATTCTGAGGTCAAGGGCTCAGGTGTAAAAGCATGAGACAAGGAAGCCCCCTGGTGGGGGGGAGAAGAGGTGCCCTGTGGAGAGGAGGAATGAGAGCCAGAGGCGGGTCAAGGTGGAACGATGCCTGGAGGCAGGCTCCTGAGAGGACGCAGCACTCACCGATACACCAGAGCCAGGATGTTGAGCATGGTGGCCACGTCGGGGTGGCCGCGGCCAGACGTGCGCTCCAGGTCCTCCAGCGCCTGCTTGCAGAGCGGCACAGCCACCTCATAGCGACCCTGGGCTGCGTACTGGATCACCAGGTTGTGCAGTGTCCGCAGCCTCGCCGGGATCTCATAGCCACTGTGCTGGGCGCCCTGGCCACGGGACACTACCCCATCGCAGAAGACGACAGAGACTCCCTCAGATGACACCAGCTCTCCCTCCACTGTCCGCCCGCCCCTCCCCATTAAGGTCATTCTCCCTGCCTGTGACCAACCCCCACCAGGCTCCCTGCCGGCCAAGAGACCTGCCTCAATTTGCTACTCTTTTCTTTTCTTAAAATTTTATTGGCTCCACCACAGCTTGCAGGATCTTAGTTCCCCAGCCAGGGATCAAACCTGGGCCCACAGCAGTGAAAGCTCAGAGTCCTAGCCACTGGACCACTAGGGAAGTCCCTCAACTGCTACTGCTCTGCTCACCTCTTTGCCTCTGTGCCCATCACAATCCCATTTGTTCACTCACTCACTCATTCATTCAACAAACTACTCAATGGACTTCCCTGGTGGTACAGTGGATGAGAATCTGGCTGCCAGTGCAGGGGACACGTGTTCAGTCCCTGGTCTGGGGAGATTCCACATGCCACAGGGAAACTAAGTCCATGCCCCACAACAACTGAGCCCTGACTCTAAAGCCCGAGTGCTGCAACCACTGAAGACCATGTGCCTAAAGCCTGTGCCCCGCAGCAAGAGCAGCCACTGCAATGAGAAGTCCAAGCACTGCAACGAAGAGCAGCCCTGACTGGCCACAACTAGGGAAAGCCGGCGCACAAGGACAAAGACCCAGCGCAATTAAAAAAAAAACAACTACTCAGAAATCCTGAGGAAGGCTGGCACCAGGGATACAAAGGTAAGAAAGACCTGGTCTTTTCCCGTGAGGAGCTCATGCTCTTCACTCCAGGGGCACTCTCCCAGCCTTGAGTGAGCTCCTTACCGGCAAGACTCATGTCGTTCTCATCTTGGACTCCCTGGGGCCCGGCACAGTGCCTGGCATGGGCTACGTGCTTAATAAATGTTGACGAATAAGGGGGAAGCTGAGGGAATCAAAGTACTGGTCCCTAGCCCATCTCCAGAGGCAGTGCAGAAGCCATTCCTGGACGGTGAGCATCACTGCCCCCACTTCACCCTCCAACTCCAGAGGCAGACTCACAGCCATTGCTGGGGTCCTCTTCCTCCTCGTTGGGGAAGAGGTCATCCAGGGAATCCTTGGAGGCATCACCTTCCTTCTCCTCCTGGAAGGGAAGCAGCAGCATGTCTGAGATGAGATAGCCCTGGTAGCCTCTTCAAGCCCCCTCTAAACCGTGACATCATTGACAGGTGGGGTCTAGGACAAATTCCCTGTCGCTGTCCCTGCCCCTGGGAAGGCCAGCATCTGTTCTGCCAAGCCTAGGCCTCTCGTGTTCATAAAAAAACAAAGATGGGGGTTTCTCTGATAGTCCAGTGGTTAAGACTCTAAGTTTCCGCTGGAAGGGGCACAGGTTGATCCCCGGTTGGGGAACTAAAATCCTCAAGCCATGCAGTGCAGCCAAAAACAAAACAACAACAAAAAAAAACTCCAAAGAGATGCTTCAGCCAAAATCTCATGACTTTCCGTTCCTTCATATCCAGAGAGTTTCCTTCCTAAGTACCCTCACCCGCCATCTCTCTCTCCCTCGACTCTGGTAATTATAGTCCTGCATTGATCCCCATGTGTTTACGCTGATTACATGTCTGTCCGGTCTCCCCTGAGGGCAGGGGTGTGTCCTATCTTATTGACTCGTACCCAGAGTGTCTAGCTCTGCCTAGCGTCCATCATCTGCCACCGCTTGTTCTGGACGTAATGCCCAGTTCTGTCAACCTGCTATCATACCAGGCAAAAACGCTTCACCCCAACAAGCACTGTAGCCTTGTACAAACACTTCCAACTCTCCTTCCCAGCTTCACCAGGGTGACCCACTGTCAAATCATCCCTCTGTCCCTGGGTCAGGCCACCTTTCCAGCCCTGGTGCCTTACGACTCACTCACACACACACACACACACACACACACACACCTGGTCTAGAGAGCTCCCCCTTCTCCCTCATAGACCATCAAAATCCACCCCAATTCCTAATCCAGTTAAATAAAATAATCCAACCTAAATCTTACCCATCCCTTTACCCCGCCTCCTCTGTGAATCTTTCAATCCATCCCGGCCCCTACGAACCTATCTCCTTGGGACTCCTCCCACACTGCCTGAACCTCTCCTTCAGCACAGGGCACTGGCTGCTTTGGGTTGTCACATACATGTTCTCACACGTAAGCCTTGTTCCTACAGCTACATTATAAGCTCGAGAAGGCAGGAACTGTTTTGTAGCTTCTCAGATCTGACACATATCTTGCCTTGCCTAAGGCACAGAGAAATATAAATGCCTGCTGCGTGAAGGTTAAATTCCATACATTTCGAGAGCAAATTTTAGGACTTGCTCGACTGGGCTGTGTTTTCCCTACCTACAGCGCTTAGGATTCTAAATTGGAACTGTCCAAATGCCAAAAATCTATTATTATGGGAGCAGGAACTTTATCCTGTTCACTGTTGCACCCCAGCAGAGTGCGCCTGACACATAGCAGTCATTTAATCAAATTTTGACTGAACGAGTGACTGGCTTATCCCTTGCTGTCCTCTGGAGCTGGGGTCAGGACCTGAATCCTGCCAGGTCGGGGCAGATCGGGCAGGGCTGCTGGTCCTCGAGAGGATGACGCAGCCACGGCCCTGTGCGTGTGGTGACGCCCAGCTGTCCTGCGCATGCTCACCGCAGCGTGCCCATCCTCGTCATACTGCCGCAGCTGCCCCAGGAACTCCAGGTGCTTCTTCTCTTCCTCCAGCTGAGCCACGGCCTGTTCGCTGCGCTGGAGCCGCTGCTGGGTGCCGGCCAGCTCGTCCCGGAGCCACTGGTTCTCCTGGCAGAGCCGCCGGACCTGTGCCCGCAGCTTCTGTTTCTCCGACTCCACTGTGCTCAGGTGGTTGGCCAAAGCCAGCATCACCTAGGTGGGCACATCCTGTGAGCGCTGGGCTCCGGCTAGGAGAGTTGAGGGGTAGGCGGGAGGGGAGCCGGCAAGACCCGGAGGTAGGGTGGGGTAGTGATGAGTCTACCTTCCAAACATACCCTGAATCAAATTTCTCACCACTTCCAGGGCTAGCCTGGGCCAAGCCACTATCAATTCCCAGCTGGATTACGGTAATTGCCTCCTCACTGGTCTCCTTGTTTCTGCCCCTGTTCCCCTAGAGTCTGTTCTCAACCCTGCAGCCAGATGACAATCTTTTCAAAATGTTAGACCACGTTACTCCTCTGGTCAACACATTCCAATAGCTTCCATCTCACTCACAGTAAAGTCGAGTCCTTATGATGGCCTACAGTTCCACGTGATCTGTCCCCACCCCAACTGCCTCTTCAACTTCATTTTCTATTTTGCTTCCCCGTATTCACAGTCCAGCAGCCACGCGGGCCTTTCACTGAACTCACCGGTAAGGCTCCAGGTCGGGGCCTTTGCACGGTGCTTCGGATGTTCTTCCCCCATTTATTGTGTGACTCGTTCCTTCATCTTCAATTCTTTGCTCAAATGACACCTTTTCAGTGAGGCTCCTATTGGCCACCCTATCTAAAACTGCATCCTCTCCCCGTACACCCCAACCCCCTTCCTTGCTTGATTTTTATCCTTTTGTCCTTAACGATTATCACTCTGGCATACTGAATCATTTATTTATTTGTCTAAAGCCTGCCTCTCCCAGCTAGAATGTAAGCTCCAAGATGGCCAAGATTTATGGTTGTTCTTATTCAGTGATGTATCTGGACAGTAGTGTCTGGCACGTGGTAGAAACTTAATACATATTTATTGGGTGAATGAATCCAAGCGGCTAGGACAAGAGGATCCCAAACAACCCGAAAGCTCCAATCAGAAAACTGCTCCTCCATCTACCCAGGGCCACTTGGCACCACCTCCTCCTGCTCACCTGGGCCTCACTCAGCCCCAGCTCTATGTTTTCCATGGAACGGCGCAGCTGCCGGGCCTTCTCATGTACCAGGCCTTCTTCATGGCCACCCTGCTGCAGACACTCGATGGTCTGGGAGAGGCTTTGCAGCACAGCCTGGTGTTCACTGTGGAGAGCTTCCAGCCCCTGGCTCACCAGACGGGTGCTCCCCAGGATCTCCTCCTGGCTGAGCCGGTGCCCTGCAGGCTCATCCCGCTGTCCCAACACCAGGCCCGACATCCTGGCCGGGGGACCTTGCCTGGGCTACAGAGAAATAACAGAGCTCAGCTGGGATAAAGATTAGGAAAGAGTGGCTGTGCGCCTTGATTAGAGGGTGGTAGGGATCCAAGTGAAGGGACAAGAGACCATAGCAGGGGTGGGGGTAGCGGGACCCTGAAGTTTAATTGGAGGGAGAGTGGCCAGTGAGCAGACAGCCTGTAACAACACTAGACACAAAGCTAAGGTTGTGGGAAAGACAGAGGGAAAGGAATTGACTTGAAAAAAGAAAAACTGTAGAAAGAACAAAGGTGCAGAGAAGTAGCAGCAGGATTTAGAATTAACACAATTAAAAACAACAACAAAGGACCTGGAGAAGAGAGAGTTTGGGTTAGGAAAATGAATCAGGAGAGACAGCACCATAGACAACACGGAGGGTGTCTGATAGAGCTGCAAAGGCAATGGAGTTAAAGCAGGCAGAAGGTATGCAGAAAATACTGCAGTGTTTTCCAAAAAGGGGAAGGAATAAGTTTCAAAGTTAAATCAAGACAGCGAGGGAGACGAAAAAGAGAGGAGCTGCAGGACCCAGATGAGAGGGGCCTAGAGTCTCAAGGTGTTCAGGCTGAGTCACCCGCGGGGCTAAGCCCAGCATCTCCATGCCTGGTCAGCTCTGTTTCTTCCAGGCTGTCTTCCTACTTCCTCAAAAGGGCCTTGCTTCTCATCTTTGAAGTCTTCTTACCTGTATAGAGCCCTTGGTTGTGGCGTTCAGGCAGGAGCCCGGAAGAAACTCTGTTCAAGCAGCCAGGGACCCAGAAGGATCTGCCCTGCCCAAAGTCCAGAAGTCCAGCGTTCCCACCCCTTCCCTCACCACTTCACAGCCACCCAGAGGACCTGGCATGGAGCCCCACCCAGGACAAGTGCCCTCCCTCCCTTGCCTACAGGTCTTCAAAGACGACCAACGTCCCTCCTCCTTCCCCAAGCCAACCTCCCACTCCAAGCCTGGGGAGCTATTTTCTCCCAAGAAGGGAGTGAGATTTAATCTGAGACCTGCGGCAAGGGGCGTGTCTGGGAACGGGTGAGAAGGAAGACCTGGTCACTCCTAGCCCAGTCACTTCTATGGCTTTGTGCTATTATGACCACATACTAACAGACTCTGAAAGGAGTCACCTTAGGGTGACTCCCAGAAGCCCGATGATGCAGGGGAAAATGGCAGGTCCGTGAGCAGCTGCGGAATAGCAGGGAAACGCGGTGCTGGGAGTTGATCTCCCGGGCCTGGGACTGCGATGGAGAAGTGTCCCAGGCTGTCGACCTGCCCTGAGGCCCAGGGTGGGGATAGAGAGAAATGGGCCGGCAGAAGATGCGGGTGGGCGACCGAGGTCCACGCCGCGGGCAAAGACCTGGGGCCTGACAATCCCGAGGTTTCTGAGTCAGTCGGTAGACAGGGGGCGGGGCAGGCCGTCTGTCCGTCTGTCTGGATGCCGAGGGGCGGGAAGAATCGCGGGGGGCGGAGTTTTTGAGTCTGGCGTTCTGTGAGTTCAGTCCGAGGGGCTCATTTGTTCATCTCTCCGGGAATGCAGCAAAGAGGTAGCGGGACCTCAACTCTCAGCCCCAGAGGTACCCTCAAAGACTCACCCGCAGTCTGGTCTGGCTGCCGCTCCTGCCGGTACTGCCCCTTTAAATCTATCATGGCTGCCGCTCGAGGCAATTGTTTTGACGGCTCCGAGGGGCGGGACCTGTTCCTTAGTCACGCGACCCAAGAGTCGCTCCGGGATTGGCTATACTATGCTCAGGAAGGGAAGGAGGTGTGTGTCTTGCTTTGTGTCGGGTTCTCGGCCCGCCTCTTTTTACGTCATGTTGGGGCGACGGCACGGGGGACCTGTTAGCGTCATCCAGCAGCGCCAGGCGGCCAGGCTAAAGGTGATGGTGGCGTCCTGAGCACGCCCGAATCTGGCCAAACTCATGGCCCTGCGGGTAGTGACCCGCGCTCTTGGCTCACTGAGCCTGACCCCCCGGATTGCCGCCGTCCCCGGCCCAAGCCTGCTCCCGGCCGCCCAGGTAATCCATCTTACCCGGGAATGTAGTTGTTTCCACTCCGGCTGCCGGAGAGGGGCCTCCAGGAGAATCGAGGTGGGAGATGAGAGTCTGATTAGGAGTCACATCGGCCCATGACCTTTAATAAGTCACGCTCAGCCTCAGCTTTCTCCTTCCTAAGTGTTGCTATCTCACAGGGTCACTGGAGTCCTCAAACGAGATATTGGAGGTGAAGTGATTTGTAGACAAAAGCACAAGTTTCAGTAACTTATATTTATTGTCTTCTTATAAGCCAAGCATAATAAACGTTTTAAATAAGTGAATCCCTTTTAACCATTTACAGTTATTATCAGTCCCAGTTTATATATGAGAATACATCAGTAGTTCAAGGTCATACACCAACCATTGGAGCTAGGCAGTCTGGTTTCAGAGCCGGGACTCTTAACCATTATTATAACCATTAAGGATGAGTTACTGCTGAGATTATGGAATTAAGGTCAAGATAACCGAGAATTGGAGACTAACATGAAGATATCACAAAGTTCCCAAGGGTGTCGACTTAAAAAAATGCATGTCATGAGAGTTGTTTTATTTGGGGAAATGTGAGGACTGCAGCCCAGGAGATGACACCCCAGATAGCTCTGAGAAACTGCTCCAGAGAGGCAGAAGGGAAGGACAGTATGTATGTGATTTTGGTAAAGGGGGAGTGGGCTGCAATCAAGCACAGGTTTTTTTTTTTTAAATGTTTCTGCTGGTTTTGTGAAGCTTCTGCTAGTCACGAGAAACAGTTGTCAGCATGAAGAATTTTAGTGTTTTTCTCGATAAGAAGAGATAAAAGAATTGGGCTCATAAAAATCAGCTTCCAAGAATATCTAATTATCTGAAGATCTGTCATGCCAGGTTTTTGGGAATACAGGTGCCTCATTTCTGCTCTCCATCCTGAGCTCCGTCAGGGGGTGTTGGAGGTCAGCAACTGCCGCAGCACATGATTTAATCCTTGTAGAGGTAGATGGCAAGCACCCATGGCAAGTGCCAATTTGTTGACCTGGGTAACTAGTGATTACAGGAAAGTTAGTCTTACCCTCTCTGGACCTTTCAGACTGATGGTAGAGTTTGGCAGATGTGTACTTCAAATTCAAAACCAAACCAACCTACTGTGTAAATGCTGAGAAAACAGTAGGGAACAAGACATAAATGATCTCTCCCCTACATTCATATTTGGAAAATTCTCAGAAACATGCAGCAAAATGGGCAGAAGGCATTGGTGCTGATGGTGGTACATAGATATATAGGAATTAACCAGCGCTGGAGAAGGTAGTTGTTTAAGGAAGGAAAAGTTTCTTAGAGGATAGTTTTGAGGCAAATTTGGAAGAAGATGCACCAAGGGGAGAACATTCCATTGAAGAAATACTTCAGGGGTGAGAGGATCAGATGAGGAGAGGTGATCAACACACATGCACCTAGATAAGCATTCTGAACTGGTATTTGTGAAGGGTAGAGTTTTGGGGTAGCTGGTCTGGGACGCTTCCAGGAGGAAGGAAGCCACAAGCTAAACTTTGTGCCCTCTCCCTTGGCTCTCTGAGGCTTCTCCTTCAATTAGCTTTCAAGTGAAAAAGATTTCTGTTTATTTCTAGGTGACAAACAATGTCCTCCTTCAGCTGCCCTCTGCGTCGATGTTGCTTCCCAGCCGCCCACTCCTTACCTCTGTGGCCCTTAGTGCTAAGTTTGTGTCCTGGAAGAGTCGTACGAAGTATACCACTATGCCAGTAAAGATGAGGAAGTCTGGGGGCCGAAACCACACAGGTAAGAACAAGGGCAAGAAGATTTCAGCAGTAAAGAGCAAAAACATGGTAGGACCCTTGGCCTGTATTTTGATACAGGCAGAGGAATGTAGTTAAAAAGCATTTATTGGACTCCTCCTACATGTAGTATGTGTGTAAGAGTGAGAGAATAGAATAGAAAACAACATAAAGAGCCGGTGCTCCTAAAGGTAGGTAATGGAAGAAAACTGGACATACTCAGGAAGTTCCATGACATTTTCCTGCACACCCTTCAAAAAGTATTTTTGGCTGTACTGGATCTTTGTTGCTGCTCAGGATTTTTCTCTGCTTGTGGCAAGCTGGGGCCACTTGGCTTTTCTTGTGGAGCACGGGCTCTAGGGCGCTCCAGCTTCAGTAGTTGAAGCATGTGGGCTCAGTAGTGGCAGTTCCCAGGCACTAGAGCACAGGCTCAATAGTTGTGGCACACAGGCTTAGTTGCCCCATAGCATGTGGCATCTTCCCAGACCAGAGATCAAACTCCTGTCTCCTGCATTGGCAGGCAGCTTCTTTACCACTGAGCCAGCAGGGAAGCACCCCCTGTAATTGTGTTTTTACCAGGTTCCACGTGGGTGTTCACTCCCACTTACCCCATTGTGCTATGCAAATTTTAATCATTTTCTGCTTGTGTTGTAATGTTGGGAAAGCACTGCCCTCTGCCTAGGATGTGTCTGTTCCCAGTGTTGGGAACTGACTCATCTGACCTGGTCATGATCCTGTGCTATCCTGACCACAGGCCGTATCCAGGTGCATGGTATTGGCGGGGGCCACAAGCAGCGTTATCGAATGATTGACTTTCTGCGGTTCCGGCCCGAGCAGGAATCCAAGCCAGGACCCTTTGAGGAGAAGGTCATAGTTGTCCGCTATGATCCCTGTAGGCAAGTTTGGGATGTGAAGTGGTGGTGTGGCTGGCTGACTGCTCTGTGGCTTTTCAGGAGATGTGAGGCTGCCTAGGTGGTTTGCTTACCTGTCCCTCACTCTGCACAGGTCAGCAGACATAGCTCTGGTTGCTGGGGGCAACCGGAAACGCTGGATCATTGCCACAGAAAACATGAAGGCTGGAGACACAATCCTGAACTCTGACCACATAGGCCGAATGGCAGGTGAGTGATGGCCACCAGATGTGTGTGGGCTGAGAGGCTCAAGGGTGCTGGTGCTGACGAAATTCTGTCTTTTAGTTGCTGCTCGGGAAGGGGACGCCCATCCTCTTGGGGCCTTGCCAGTGGGGACCCTCATCAACAATGTGGAGAGTGAGCCAGGCCGCGGGGCCCAGTATATCCGAGCTGCCGGTATGAAGAAAGGAACTTGTTGGGATCTTACAGTTTGAAAGGCCAGGGGGTACTTGAGGTTGCAGCTCTCTGAACCCATGGGCCCACATCTCGTCCACTGGCAGAGAAAAAGAGGGAAAACAAGGCTGAAGAGGTGGTTGTGTTTTTGACCTAAAACCACATATGCCTCCTGCTTCACTGTTTCTACTCCTCAAAGGGAAAGCAAGGGCAGTGTGTGGGGTGGTGGCTCCCACCTCCTGCTTTGTGGAGGGTCGCAGCTGTTTCTTCCCTTCCCCAGGGACCTGTGGCGTGCTGCTACGGAAGGTGAACGGGACAGCCATTATCCAGCTGCCCTCTAAGAGGCAGATGCAGGTGCGTGGTGGGGGTGGGAGGGGTCAGTACAGGAGGAATTTTTTGGAATGTACCTTACCTGTCCAGGATAGCTCCCAGGTGTTTTATGTTGGGAAGTGCCTGGAGCTAGGTCTGTCCTTTTTGCCATGTGACCAGGTGTGCCTTGTCGGGCTGGCAGTAGGGAGCAGTGCCTTTCATTCTCAACTACTGTAGGACCTGCATTCGGGTTCAGTTATGTTGTACTTTTCCCGTATTTTCTCCCTTTCTCTCCTTGAGTTTGAGAAGTTCCCCAGAGTCCCTACCCTCAACGTGTCAGGTTCTTTCCCCGCATGGTGCATTCCCCTCCATCTGCTCTCTGCATCAGGTGCTGGAGACGTGCACAGCCACAGTGGGCCGAGTCTCCAACGTTGACCACAACAAACGGGTCATCGGCAAGGCTGGGCGGAACCGCTGGCTGGGAAAGAGGCCGAACAGTGGGCGATGGCACCGCAAGGGGGGCTGGGCAGGCCGAAAGATCCGGCCGCTGCCCCCCATGAAGAGTTACGTGAAGCTGCCCTCAGCTGCTGCCCAAAACTGATATTCCTGGACTCTAATAAAATGGCCCCTATTTTTTTTTTTTAACGTTTCTGGTTTTTCTGGGGAGGATGGTACATTACTGGACAGGTGTTGGAGGGGACGGAAGTGAACAACCGTTGGGGGAGGAGAAAGGAAAATATAGGGCGAGGACTGGGGCCGGCCCCCCCGTCTCACTTCCAGCCGCCCCCTGGCCTCAATCCCACTATATGTCACGGAGAGGGAGTAAATGACCTCCAAAGTCGTCTCCAGTTCTGACTTTGGTTAGAGGGGCAGGTACTTCCGGTGGCAGAAGGAGGGGGACCAAAAGGAAGAGGAAAGGGCGGCGCCGGAGAGGAGGCGCCGTGCGTCGCCGAGGTGGCACCGGCGGCTCCGCCCCGGCGCTCCCCAGGGGCCCCCAGTGTTCCGCCCTGCTCGGCGGAAATGAGCGGCGGCTCGGGGCAGGCGGGTGGCCGGGCTCCCAGAGGCGGGCGGGTGGGGGACGGGCCCCGCCCTTTCGGGCCCGGGAGGCCGCGGACCTGCGCGCGGGTGGGGCGCTGACGGCCGCCAGGGCCCCCGGGGGCTCGGGCCCGCGCGCCACGCCCCCTGCGGCCTCCAGGCCTGCGGAGACACGCCCCCTCCCGCCTCTCCGCCTCGACCCCTTCGGGGGGCCCAGGCGGAGCCCAAATCTCTGCCAGCGCCGCCGCCATCGTCTGTGCCGCGTTCCTAGCTCGGCGAAGGACAGGCCTCGCGTTGGGACCCCCATCGACTTTTGAGGTGGCCCGAGCCCCGCCGCGGCGCCCCCCCCCCCGCTCCGAGCCCGGGTTTCCTTCCGCCCACTCACCCCCAGCCCCCCACCCCCGGGCTTCGAGTCCCCCATCCCGCTGCGCCTCGGAATCCTGGTTTCTTTGGCCTAGCCCCTTACCCCCGGACCTTGCCGCGCGCCCCTGGCTTCTTCGGCCTTCCATCCTGGTCCCCCGAAACCGCGCGCCCCTCACCCATCAGTTCTCCTGTGCACACTGTTCGGGTCCTCACGTCGCCCCCACCGACCTTGATGCTCCAGTGCCTCTAGCCTTGGGTGCCTTCAGCCCACCAACCCCTCCTCCCAGCCCGTCCGGCCCTGCGCCCTCACTCCATCACCAGATCTCGGGATCTCTTGTTCCTGCAGACTCTCCCGTGCTTCAGCCATTAGAGCTACTACCACCCCTTTGCATACACACTCTGTTCTCGATCCTCAACACCCCAAAACACACATCCCTCTGGGCATCACATACCCCCTTCCCAGGTCCGCTGCCGCCTGTCCAGGGCCCTGGGATTCACTTTTAATTCCAAGGCTTCCCTGCCCCCACTGTCCCCTCCCCACTGCTCCAAAGGAGCTCCCTCCATGCTGCACTCCGGGCCTTGGACTCTCCTTTTAGCCCGCCAATTTTGAGTTCTTTCAGAACAAACTCCCGGGTATTCTCTGCTTAGGCCTGGCCCCACCCAGCCTAGAGCAGGCAACTCCTGGACCCTGCTTCACCCCACCCAGCCTGACAGCTGTTGCCATATTTGCTGTCCCAACTCCTGGATGTCCTTGATTTTCTGACTTCTCACTCTAGCTTGCCTGTTCTCTTTCCCTTGTGTTGCCAGGTGCCAAGATGGTGGGGGAACTCCGTTACAGGGAATTCAGGGTGCCCCTGGGGCCCGGCTTGCACGCTTATCCAGACGAGCTGATCCGCCAGCGAGTGGGCCATGATGGGCATCCTGAGTACCAGATCCGCTGGCTCATCCTCCGGCGTGGGGATGACGGGGAAGGGGGCTCCAACCACGTGGACTGCAAGGCTGAGCACATCCTGCTATGGATGTCCAATGACGAAATCTATGCCAACTGCCACAAGATGCTGGGCGAGGACGGCCAGGTCATCGGGCCCTCCCAGGAGACAGCAGGAGAGGCTGGAGCGCTGGACAAATCCGTGCTGGGGGAGATGGAAACTGACGTGAAGTCTCTGATTCAGAGGGCGCTTCGGCAGCTGGAGGAATGTGTGGGCACCATTCCTCCCGCTCCTCTGCTCCACACTGTCCACGTGCTCAGCGCCTACGCCAGCATTGAGCCCCTCACCGGGGTCTTCAAGGACCCAAGGGTCCTGGACTTGCTCATGCACATGCTTAGCAGTCCCGATTATCAGATTCGCTGGAGCGCAGGCCGGATGATTCAAGCCCTGGCCTCCCATGATGCTGGTGAGGGGCAGCGTGGGGAGGAAAGGGGAGCTGGAGAGGGGCTGGGTCAGCTTAACATCTCACAGGGCCCTATGATAGGCGCCCCTGATCTCAGCAGTATGTAAATGATTCTGTGACCCTTCTCTTCACATTGCAGGGAGGGAGGTGGGAAGGTGAGTGTGGACATCTCTGCAGAAAGGGAAGACTGAATCTTCAAGAACCTCCTATTAACTGTTTTCCTAGGTGGAGGAAGAGTTTAGACTTAAATTTTTGCAGATGAGGCAGTAATAAGGTAGAATAATATAGTAAGCTTTGGCTTTTGGAGCAAAGCAGCAAATCGTGTCATTCTGCTGTGTGACAGCAAAAGGTGTGAACTAAGAGTAAAGGGTCCACAAGAGGGGTCTGGGAAGGACGAGGTTAGGAGCTGTTACTGATTGGAATGTGGGTTCCAGGGACCCGGACCCAGATCCTTTTCTCACTAAGCCAGCAAGAGGCCATTGAGAAACACCTGGATTTTGACAGCCGCTGTGCTCTGCTGGCACTGTTTGCACAGGCCACGCTCTCTGAACACCCGATGTCTTTTGAGGGCATTCAGCTGCCACAGGTATTCTGTGGGGAGTATTGGGAGGGAGCTGTGGACAAAACCTGGGGACTGGGCCTTTGCACCTGCCCTCAGAGGACAGTGTGGAGAGAAAGCTGGAACAAGGTAAGTGTAGACCAGAGTTTGTGTCCTGCAGGTCCCAGGAAGGCTGCTCTTCTCCCTGGTGAAGCGCTATTTGCATGTCACCTTCCTCCTGGATCAGTTGAATGACACTGCTGCGGAACCAGGAGCCCCGAACTCCACTCCTGAGGAGCTGAGTGGGGAGAGGGGTCGCCTGGAGCTGGAGTTCAGCATGGCCATGGGCACGCTGATCTCAGAGCTGGTGCAGGCCATGCGCTGGGACCAGGTCTGGAGCAGACAGGGGCCCTCGGGACAGCCCTCCGGTTCCATCTTCCAGCCCCAGCTGGTGGATGAGGGCCCAGGGCTCCCACCTGCCCAGGCCTTGCCTTCCCGCAGGAGGTCAAGGAGGTTTCGACCTCGCTCTGAGTTCGCAAGTGGTAATACCTATGCCTTGTATGTGCGGGATGCGCTGCAGCCGGGCATGCGAGTGCGGATGCTGGATGACTACGAGGAGATCAGCGCGGGCGACGAGGGCGAGTTCCGGCAGAGCAACAATGGCGTGCCCCCTGTTCAGGTGAGGAGGGCCACCGCTGGGGGTCTGTCTGCGTGGGGCATCGCTGGGGCTTCACGCTTCATGCTGGGGGCTCCAGCATGCTACTCACAGTGAAAACCCTCAGTAAGCTTGGGAGGGTAAAAGGGAGTCAGCGATTAAGAGAGGAGCCATTTGGAGGGCTGAGAAAATTTGTCTGTAGAAGACTCTGAGGTCAGGGAGACTCACTCCCACG
The DNA here is from genome assembly GCF_002263795.3 of Bos taurus. NCBI lineage: Eukaryota > Metazoa > Chordata > Mammalia > Artiodactyla > Bovidae > Bos > Bos taurus. The sequence goes on along the minus strand of NC_037350.1, from coordinate 16,680,305 downwards.
AAGAACCTGGTAACAATGAGACCGTTCCAAAGGTCAAGTTCAGCAAGACTGTGGTTAAGGCCAGGAGGAAGTATAGGGGCGTAAGCTGCCAAGAATAGGGACTTCCCTGGTGGTCCAGTGATGAAGACTCCACGTTCCCAATGCAGGGGGCCCCAATTTGATTCCTGGTCTGGGAATTAGATCCCACTCTCTGCAGCTAAGCTCCCACATGCTGCAATGAAGATCGAAGATCTCACATGCCGGAACTAAGACCCGGGGCAGCCAAATAAATAAATACTAAAAAAAAAAAAAAAGCCACCAAGGATAGGAGAGAAGAAAGATGTTCCCGTTTAGAGAAGACATCCTTTACGTGCTCACGTGGCTTCTCCATATACCATGTGTTCTGCTCTTTGGAGGTTTTTCCAAACCTGGCCAGGTGGTCACCCTGAGGGCTGTGGGTCCACATTCATCATCAGGTCATAGCCAGTCACTAGGTAACCTCTTGGCCCCTTCCCTATTTTTCCCGTTTCCCCCAGGTGCTGTGGGAGTCAACAGGCCGCACCTATTGGGTGCACTGGCACATGCTGGAGATTCTGGGCTTTGAGGAAGACATCGAGAACATGGTTGAGGCTGCTGATGAGTACCAGGGGGCAGCGGTCAGTGCAGCCGTGGGCACAGGTGAGCCCAGAGAGGAAGCTGGCGTCAGCTTGGAGCAGTGGTCCGGTGGGGGCGGGCAGCGACATCTCTGCGCCCTGTGGCCCATTTCCACAGCCCTGCCATCCTGGCGCTGGAAGCCCATGACCGAGCTCTATGCTGTGCCCTACGTGTGGCCTGAGGACGAGGACACTGAGGAGAGTGAACACCTGACTCAGGCCGAGTGGTGGGAGCTCCTCTTCTTCATCAAGAAGCTGGACGGCCCTGACCATCAGGAGGTTCTCCAGATCCTTCAGGAGAACCTGGACGGGGAGGTAGAGCCGGACTGTGTTAGGGGGGTGTGGAAGGCTGGGGATGGGAAGCAGAGGCTGACAGCGTAAGGGGCTTCAGGGGAGGAGTCTAGGATGTTTGGGGTTGGCAAACTGTTTGGGAGGAGCCTGCCATGAGAGGTTCGGGGTGGAGAAGGCGCATGCAGAGAACCCGTCCCCTGGCAAGCGCCTGTGCAGGCGGGTAGAGCCACCTGCAGCGAGAGCGTTTCCCCTGATGGCAGGTTCTGGATGACGAGATCCTGGCTGAACTGGCCGTGCCCACGGAGTTGGCCCAAGACCTGCTGCTGGCTCTGCCACAGCGACTCGACGACAGCGCCCTCAGGGACCTGCTCAACTGCCGCGTCTACAGGAAGTATGGGCCCGAGGCCCTGGCAGGGCAGCTGGCCCACCCGTCCCTGCTGGAAGCCTGGGCCCAGCCTCAGGAATCAGCTGACGCGGCCAGAGTGGAAGGTGGGGTGCCACATGGACAGCAGCTCTGCATAGTGGCCCAAGGGCGTTAGCCCAGGAGAGACGTCTGTGCTGGGTTTTGTGCAATCCTGTCTTGAGACCGATGGCACTTTAGGAAGAGTCTGAAATGTTGAGATTAGCAGTGAATGGAGAAGCAGACGTTGTGCTCCCTCCAAAGAATGAAGGAGGATGTAAGGTTAGAACGTTGCGGGAGTTCCCTAGCGGTCCAGTGATTAAGACTTGGCACTTTCACTACAGTGGCCTGGGTTTGATCCCTGGTCGGGGAACTAAGATCCTGCAAGGTGAGAGGCACAGCCAAACAGCACAAACATTGCAAGAGATTTTGAAGCCCTGGAAGTCCTCACGTTGAATTTTTTCTGCTGGAGGGAAAAACAGATTATTGCATGCTTCTGGAAAATGCTCTTCTGTTTGCGGATAGGAAGCTCTGCTGCTTTATTTTGGAAGGGGGCCCTCACCTCGCAACTTTTGAGATTTTAGTTCCCTGTCCAGAGACCAAACCCAGCCCTCTACAGTGGAAGCACAGAGCTAGACTGCTGGGGAAGTCTCTCCCTTGCTATTTTAAGAAAACAAAATAAAAAGTTTGTCATGAAGCTGTCATTAAGAGCTCTGAGATCCCCAGAACCTAACTTTTAGGGGGAACAAAAAAATCAAAAATATTTTTAGAAGAGTAACAGGAGAGTTACGAATGTGTCTCTCCTTTTCCAACCTTTCCCGTCACTAACAGTGGCCAACTCTTGTGACTTCCCCTCTCCTGTAGCAAAAGAAGCCCCAACTCAGGGCTCCAACACGCCACTGCAGCGTCTGGCAGAGGGTTTCGGTCCGGCTGGGAAAATCTTCCTGGATCTGGAGGAAGCATTCCGCTCAGAGGGACCCCAGCAGGGAGAGGCCAAGCCCCTCCTCCTGCAGCTGCAGCGGCAGCCCCAGCCCTTCCTCGTGCTCATGCGGAGCCTCGACACTCCTGCCGCCAACAAGCCCCTGCACCTGGCTGTTCTGAGGTGAGGGGGTGCGGTGGGGCGGGGCGGGGCGGGGCAGAAGGGTCTCTGAGCCTGACTGCGCATCTCTCTCCTCCCACCCCGCCCCCACGCTCCCCAGAATCCTGATGCAGCTGGTGGATTTCCCTGAGGCACTCTTGCTCCCCTGGCATGAAGCCATGGACGCCTGCATGGCCTGCCTGCGGTCCCCAAACACTGACCGAGAGGTACCCCTACCCTGCCCTGGGGAGATACTGAGTGGGGAGGAGGCCAGGTAGCTTCTGGCAAGGCAGACATCCTACCCCACCCTGGGTGGGGGGCACCATGGAGCCTTTGTGCTCTTGGTTTGGGTTTTGTGTTTGAAACTGAATTATATATATATTTTAAAAAGGTCATACTGTTCAGAGTTCACAAATGAGAGCGGTGTAACAAGGTATAAACTGAAAATTCTCACTCCCACCTGAGTCCCGTTTTCCCAGTGCCCCCCAACATGCCCCTTTTTGGTAACCACTTGTATTCATTTATGTATCTTTCCTGTGTTTCCTTAGATAAACAAGCCCAGAAGTGATCTTACTTGCCATCTCTTTTTGTTACATAAAAGGTTATATTTATGTTACATTAAGAGCCTCAGTGGAAACTTCCTCAGGTAGTGCTTCCCCTACAAGAGGCACTGGTTCAATCTCTGGTTAGGGAACTAAGATCCCCTATGCTGGGGCATAGCCAAAAAAAAAAAAAAATGAATGCCCCCCAAAATCCAACAACAAAGAAGAGCCTCAGTGGCTCCTGTCTGGCTGAGCCTGTGGAGGAAAGGGGAGTGAAGGAGGCGGGGTGGGGGTGGGGGCCATCACAGCCGCCTGCCCTGGAGCGCTCCTGGGCACTGAAGGCTTGGGAAGGGGTCAGAGAACTGGAGTCCTGGAGGCAGTGCATGTTTGCAGCACACACCTTTGGCTGCTCCCCAGGTTTTAGCGCTGTGGTGGGCTTACACACATCTGCTCCCTCTTGGCCCCCTCCTTGCCCTCAGGTGTCTCTGCTTGAGGCCTGAGCATCTCAAAACCCAGCCCCACAGCTGGTTCTGGGACAGCTGGGCCTGAGAAGAAACAACCAGAGATGCCCCCGACACCTGTTGGCAGCGTAGTCAGTGGCCCACAACCCCAGGTCCAGGGCACCTCTTGGCTTTCCCATTGCAGTTTGTTTGGTTCTCCAACTTCACCAAGCCCTCACGCCTCCCCATCCCTGTCTCTCTCTCTTTTAATGCTGAGTTTTCAAGCTGCTTATTTTCTTTTTATTAATTTGTGTATTACTTAAGACCACTCTGGGTCTCTGTGGCTGCGCGTGGGCTCTCTCTAGTTGTGGCACGTGAGAACTGCTCTTCGTTGTGGTGCGTGGGCTTCTCATTGCGATGACTTCTCTCGTTGTGCAACACAAACTCTAGGTGTGTGGACTTCGGTAGTTGCAGCTCACGGGTTCTAGAGCTCGGCCTCAGTAGTTGTGGCGCCTGGGCTTAGCTGTCCCGAGGCATGGGGGATCTTCCTGGACCAGGGGTTGAACCTGTGTCCCCTGCATTGGCAGGCGGATTCTGTGGGAAGCCCCATCCCTGTCTCTTCACTTCCTCACTCTGTGTTCACCGCAGTAGCCCGGCACACAGTAGGTGTGTAGTCAGCACTGCTGAAGATGCCTTGTGGTCCATCCCCTTTATTCACCGCCCCCACGCTCATCCCAGGTGCTCCAGGAGCTGATCCTCTTCCTGCACCGCCTGGCCTCCGTGAGCAGGGACTATGCTGTGGTGCTCAATCAGCTGGGAGCCCGGGATGCCATCTCCAAGGCCCTGGAGAAGCACCTGGGAAAGCTGGAGCTGGCTCAGGAGCTGCGGGACATGGTGTTCAAGTGCGAGAAGCATGCCCACCTCTACCGGAAGCTCACCACCAACATCCTGGGAGGCTGTATCCAGGTCAGGGGGAAGGTCAGGGGACACTAGTGGTTCACAGCTGGGTGAGAGTATGAAACCCTAGCGGTGGCAGGGGAAGGGGTGTGTGTTTCTGAAGCTGGAAGGCAGGTGAGTCTAGTGAACCTGGGGGGCGTTGGTTCTCGGCCCCTCTTGGCTCGCTGACCCTGCTCTGCCAGTGGCATGGAAGTGGTCCCACAGCTGCTGGGTTTTTCCTCCACCCGTGTCTCCGTGTCCCTGCCCCCTCCCCGCACCCTTTCTCTCCATGTCCCGGCTGCAGATGGTGCTGGGCCAGATCGAAGACCACAGACGAACCCACCGCCCCATCAACATCCCCTTCTTCGATGTGTTCCTCAGATACCTGTGCCAGGGTTCGTGCGTGTACCCTCACCACCCCGAGTCTCCACACCTCCAAGTGTTTTCCCCCCTGCATCTGCCAGGCTGTGACCACCACCCCTTCCCGCGTGCCTGCAGGCTCCAGCATGGAGGTGAAGGAGGACAAGTGCTGGGAGAAGGTGGAGGTGTCGTCCAACCCGCACAGGGCCAGCAAGCTGACGGACCGCAACCCCAAGACCTACTGGGAGTCCAACGGCAGCGCCGGCTCCCACCGCATCACCCTGCACATGCAGCAGGGCATCCTCATCAGGTAGCGCGCCCCAGGCCTGCGCCTGGCACACACCCTCGCCTTCTCGTGACTTCCCTGCTGTTGGTCTTGGGGAGGGCCCCCGTCCCCCTGAACGTGACCAAAAGGTCCCCCTGGCTGTGTCTGTGGGGACGTGACTGAATCTGGTGCTGACTGGTTCCTCTGCCCTCATCCCTCCCAGGCAGCTGGCTCTGCTGGTGGCTAGCGAGGACTTGAGCTACATGCCCGCCAGGGTGGTGGTGTTCGGGGGCGACAGCGCCACCTCCCTTAACACGGAACTCAACTCGGTAGGGCCCCTTGTGCCGTTTGGCCACCCCTCACGGGATCAACCCTCCTACCCAGATCCCTAAAAGCCCGTGTTCCTCCCTCTTGAACCCCATAGAAGATGAAGTCCGCCCCTGCACCCCTGTGATGGCATCAGGCCCCGAGCGGTGAGGGTGGTATTAGGATCCCTTCCGTCAGGACCCCATGCACCCTAGGGCTGGGGGAAGGAGGGACAGCAGGGAACAGGAACAGACTGGGTGCCTTCAGCACTCCCATCCACACAGCGGGCAGTGACCATGCTCTCTGCTTGCCCCCACCCCACCAGGTGAATGTGATGCCCTCCGCCAGCCGAGTGGTCCTCCTGGAGAACCTGAGCCGCGTCTGGCCCGTCATCCAGATCCGCATAAAGCGCTGCCAGCAGGTGGGGCTAGGGGACATGGGGTGGGGGCCGTGGGCCCCACGCTCTGCACTGTGACTTGTAGTTCTCGGACCAGCACTCCAGCCCGTCCTGAGGAGTGTGTGGGGCCGGGGGAAACGGGCCTATGTGCGTTGCAGGGCGGCATTGACACGCGCATTCGGGGCTTGGAGGTCCTGGGCCCCAAGCCCACCTTCTGGCCGGTGTTCCGGGAGCAGCTGTGCCGCCACACACGCCTCTTCTACATGGTCCGGGCACAGGCTTGGAGCCAGGACATCGCAGAGGACCGCAGAGGGCTCCTGCACCTGAGCTCCAGGTGTGCGAGCACAGGCGCGCCTGTGTGCCTGAGGGGTAGCCTGCAGTCTCAGGCTGGTGGACTTGGGCCTGTAGCCCCCAACACCTTCCTACCCGCTCCCCTTCCCAGACTCAACGGGGCCCTACGCCACGAGCAGAACTTTGCCAGTTGCTTCCTCCCTGACGAAGAGGCCGCCCAGGCACTGGGCAAGACCTGCTGGGAGGCCCTGGTCAGCCCCCTGGTGCAGAACATCACCTGCCCTGGTAACCGGCCCGGCCCATTCACCATCCTGACACTCAGCCCCACGCACCAGCCCCTTCTTGCTCTTCCCTGGGTGACGCCTTTGGCCCATTTGGCACCTGAAATTTATTCGGCCTCCCCAAGCCCCCCGCTTCTCACAGCCCAGGGGCGCCTCCTTTCCACGTGTCCCAGTGTCAGCTGACCCCACGCAGTCAGGAGGGCCCTTGCTCCCTCCCCTCCCATGCGGTCCACTGCTCTTCCTCTGCACGCCCATCCAGGCCAGCCTCCTCGGCAGGCTCTGCACACTCGCCCTGCCTTAGCTTGTTCTTCCCACCTCCAGATGAAGAAGGCGTCAGCCCACTGGGCTGGCTGTTGGACCAGTACCTGGAGTGTCGGGAGGCTGCCCACAACCCGCAGAGCCGCGCGGCAGCATTCTCCTCCCGGGTGCGCCGCCTCACCCACCTGCTGGTGCACGTGGAGCCCTGCGAAGCGCCCCCCTCGGTGGCGGCCACGCCTCGGCCCAGTGAGTGCTGGGAGCTGGCTTGGGGGTGGGGGCGTCTCCTTCCTCACTGTCCCCTCCCTGCATGCTCAGCCTGCTGCTCGCCTCCTGGTTTGTGTCACCCCCACCGGGGAGCATCATTTCGGTGGGCAGTGTGTCTGGAAAGATCCCCTGGGCTCACCACTGAATGGGGGACCCAGGAGCTGAGGGGCTTCCCCTGCCCTTCCTCTGCCCCTTCCCCTGTGTCCACAGAGGGCAGAAACAGAAGCCACGACTGGAGCTCCCTGGCCACCCGGGGGCTTCCCAGCAGCATCATGAGAAACCTGACGCGCTGCTGGCGGGCGGTGGTGGAGGAGCAGGTGGGCCGAGGCGGGCCGGACGGGGCGGGCCGGCGGAGCTGTGCCCCTGGTGTGTTGGGTTGCCATCACGCTGCCACCTCCCACTCTCCAGGTGCACAGCTTTCTGACCTCACGCTGGCGGGATGATGACTTTGTGCCCCGCTACTGCGAACACTTCAGTAATCTGCAGAAGGCGAGCTCCGAGCTGTTTGGGCCACGGGCAGCCTTTTTGCTGGCGCTGCAGAATGGCTGTGCTGGTGCCCTGCTGAAGCTGCCTTTCCTCAGAGCTGCCCACGTAAGCCTCCTGTGTCCCCTCCCCTGGGACCTCTCCCCTCAAACTCTCCCTTCCCCTCCTCAGAGTTGCCCACCCCCTATGTTCCCACTCAGCAAGAAGCATGTGTTGGTATAGACCATGTTATCAGAAATCTAAAAAGAAAAAAAAAAGGGAATTCCCTGGTTGCCCAATGGTTAGGACCCTGTACTTTCACTGCTGTGGGCCCAAATTCCATCCCTGGGCAAGGAACTAAGATCTCACACACACACAAAAAGATAAAAGGAAAAAAATGACCTGCTTTGTGCCATTCTAATATCTCTCTGCATACCTTCTTCTACTTGCGTGCTTGATTTCACTTAGTTTTACCCACGAGTAGCTAAATGCTTTATCCTGTTTTCTTTTGACCCTTACATTAAAAGTCATTTTCATGTTGCTATTTGTCCTCAAATTTTTGCATAGAGTCCATCAAATGGATATACTATAATTTCCTCCACCATTCCTATTATTCCAAAAATATTTAACAAGTGCTTAACCCACTCCAGTATTACTGCCTGCTGAATCCCATGGACAGAGGAACCTAGTGGGCTACAGTCCATGGGGTCACGAAGACTTGGACATGACTGACCAACTAACACTTTTAATACTTAATATGTGTCAGGCACTGTGATAAGAGCTGAAGATAGATGGAGTCTCTTCCCTCCAAGTTCACAAATCGGAAAATTCACGTGACTCACTTTATCTCAGTGGCCTTGTGTGCTTGTCTCCTTGTGTTAAATTATTATTGTTGGATTTTAGACATGCTAAGGAGAAGGCAATGGCACCCCACTCTGGTACTCTTGCCTGGAGAATCCCATGGACGGAGGAGCCTGGAGGGCTGCAGTCCATGCGGTCGCTGAGGGTCGGACACCACTGAGTGACTTCACTTTCACTTTTCGCTTTCATGCATTGGAGAAGGAAATGGCAACCCACTCCAGTGTTCTTGCCTGGAGAATCCCAGGGACGGGGGAGCCTGGTGGGCTGCCGTCTCTGGGGTCACAGAGTCGGACACGACTGAAGTGACTTAGCAGCAGCAGCAGACATGCTAAATGTGAAAATTGTGTTTATCATTGTTAGTATTTTTTTTTAACATTCTTTATTTTACTGAATTTATTTGGGGGTGTCACGTCTTAGTTGTGGCACGTGGGATAAACCCGGGCCCCCTGCATTGGTAGCATGGAGTCTTAACCATTGGACCATCAGGGAAGTCCCAGAATTGTTAATGTACACAGTTGTTAATGATTTTATGAATTTTATAAAATTGTTGACCAGTTGATAAAGCTGCTGGCCATTCATATTTCCTTCCTCAGACCCTCCTCCTCCCTGTGCTCCCACTCACCAGCTTCATTCTCTCCTTCAGTTTCTGACTACGATCATACCACCCTGAACACACCCGATCTCGCCTCCTTCACAGTTTTCCTGTGCTCTTCCCACTGCCCAGGTGAGTGAGCAGTTTGCCCGACACATCGACCAGCGGATCCAGGGCAGCCGGATTGGTGGGGCCCGGGGAATGGAGATGCTGGCCCAACTGCAGCGATGCCTGGAAACCGTCCTCATCTTCTCTGGCCTGGAGATAGCCACCACTTTCGAGCATTACTACCAGTGAGTGTGGACCGAGGGAGTGGGAGGTGGGGGGAGGCAGGATGATGGGCAAGGCAAGCCCTTGGGGTCTGGGGGGCTGGGGTCTGGGTAGGCTGGAGTCTTGGAGTGGGAGGCCCTGCCAGGCAGCCTCACCAAGGCTCGGCCTGGGCTGTGCACGCTGCAGGCACTACATGGCGGACCGTCTCCTGGGCGTGGGCTCGAGCTGGCTGGAGGGGGCCGTGCTGGAGCAGATCGGCCCCTGCTTCCCCACCCGCCTCCCCCAGCAGATGTTGCGGAGCCTGAGCACCTCGGAGGAGCTGCAGCGCCAGTTCCACGTATACCAGCTCCAGCGGCTGGATCAGGAGCTCCTGAAGCTGGAGGACACAGAGAAGAAGATACAGGTGGGAGCGGGGGAGGGAACTAAAGTAGCAAGAAGAGAGGAAGGCAGAGAGAGGCTTGGGACAGACCGAGGAGCCGGCTGGCTTAGGGGCACCCTGTGTTCCATCTTCAGGTGAGCCGTGACGCCAGCGCCAGTGGCAGGGGCCATGAGAGAGGGACCGGGGAGGAAGCTGAGCTGGAAGCTGGGGCCGTGGCGGCGGCAGCAGCAGCCGGCGTGGCGGGGGAGGAGGAGGAGGAGGAGGAGGAGGACGAGAGCGAGGACCTCTACTATGAAGGGGCGATGCCAGAAGTGTCTGTGCTCGTCCTGTCGCCACGCTGCTGGCCCACCGCCTCCATCTGCCACACACTCAACCCCAGAACCTGCCTGCCTGCCTACCTGAGGGGCACCTTGAACCGATACTCCAACTTCTACAACAAGCGTGAGCAGCTTGGGCTGAGGGAACTGGGGACCTGGGAAGAGGATGAGATGCTGGGAAATAACCTGGGGCTGGCAGCCTGTAGATTTGAGAAAAGACTGGAGCTTAGGTTTGGAGTAGGGGTGGGGTGAAAGGGCACCAGATCCCGGGACTCTTGCTGTTTCTATTTTTCAAATAATGACCTGGGACTTCCTTTATGGTGGGAAGGATGGAGGCAGGAGGCACCTGAGGTCCACAGAAGGTGGTGGGTGTCTGTTCCTGGTCAGTCATCGTAACCTCAGCTCCCCACTGGGGGCTGATCCTGGGCTGGGCAGTGAAAAATAGGTGGGTGATACTGAGACCTTGCTCTCAGAGAGCTCCTCCACCAGCTTCAAGACATTGTTTCCAACTTGATGAGAGCCCCAGTCCTTTCTCACTTTGTGGCTTTGTCTCCCTTAAAAAAATGGAGAACCCCTCGGAGGCACTGATCATGAGCTGCCTGGCACGGGGTGGGCTCCCAGATACCTGAGGCTGACCCAGGAGGCAGACTCAAGGAAGGCCAAGCTCTGGAAGCTCAGACCAAGAGCCAGTGTCCAGACACGCTGGACCCCAGGCTCTGCAGAGGTTAGTGAGGACAAAACTCCAGCGATGGCGCGTCCTCTCCAACTCCCCAACTCCTGCCGCCTCCCTGACACTCCTCAGGTCAGACCTACCCTGCCCTGGAGCGGGCCCCGCAAAGGCGACTGCAGTGGACGTGGCTGGGCCGGGCAGAGCTGCAGTTCGGGGACCAGACGCTGCATGTGTCCACCGTGCAGATGTGGCTGCTACTGCATTTCAACGAGCTGAAGGTGGCCCAGCTCCCCCACGCCTCCCTGCTCCCGCGACCTGTCCATCCTCTTTCTTCTCTCCACCCTCTCTCTTCCCTGCCCCCTCACCCTGGGAGGCCCTGATGCTTCCCTCTTCTTCCCAAGGCGGTCTCTGTGGAGAGTCTGCTGTCACTCTCGGGGCTCCCTCCAGATGTGCTGAATCAGGCAGTTGGGCCTCTGACTTCCTCAAGGGGCCCCCTGGACCTTGATGAGACAAAGGACACCCCAGCAGGTCTGTACTTAGGGCACTGGGGCCTGTGTCCTGAGCTGGGGCCAGTGTCCTCGGGGGACCCCTGCCAAGTGACCAGCGCTTATTTCAGGATTGCTCAAGATTCGAGACAGCAGTGAGGAACCCAGGCCTCGGAGGGGCAATGTGTGGCTCATCCCAGCTCAGACATACCTGAAAGCTGAGGACGAAGAGGGCCGGAACTTGGAGAAGAGACGGAACCTTCTCAACTGCCTCATTGTCCGAATCCTCAAAGCCCATGGGGACGAGGGGCTGCACATCGACCAGCTTGTCTGTCTGGTAGGTTGGGGTGGGTGGTGGGTGAGGGGGCTTTGTCAGTTGGAGGGCAGTCTCCAGGAGGAGGTGGGGGCCCTGCGGGGTGGGGGCAGTCTCCAGGAGGAGGTGGGGGCCCTGCGGGGTGGGGGCAGTCTCCAGGAGGAGGTGGATCCCCATGCAAAGTCTTGGCTCACTGTGGACCCTGTAGGTGGGTGAGAAGTGAGGTTGGGCCTCGCTGTCCTTGGACTGGGGGCTAGAGGTGGGGTAAGCTGGGCGTCCCTGACCTCTTTTCCCTTTGGCCCTCTACACCAGGTGCTGGAGGCTTGGCAGAAGGGCCCGTGTCCCCCCAGGGGCCTGGTCAGCAGCCTTGGCAGGGGGTCCACCTGCGGCAGTGCTGACGTTCTCTCCTGCATCCTGCACCTGCTGGGCAAGGGCACGGTGAGACGCCAGGACGACCGGCCCCAGATGCTGTCTTATGCGGTTCCCATGACTGTCATGGAGCCTCACACTGAGTCCCTGAACCCAGGCTCCTTGGGCCCCAACCCACCCCTCACCTTCCACACCCTGCAGATCCGCTCCCGGGGCGTGCCCTATGCCTCCTGCACAAGCACCCAGAGCTTCTCTACCTTCCGGTAGCCCTGGAGACAGGGTCAGGGCTAGGTACGGCCGGGGCTTTCCACAGAATAAAATGCAGGAGTTTGATTACTTGGCCTGTGTGGTAACTGCCAGGGGTCTGCCAAGGGTGGGGACTTTCCTGGCTGAAAGGAGACAGGAGCCCTCAGCTCTGAGGCTGAATCATGCCATGCCAGGGTCCTTTGCGTGAGGATGGCAGGCTGTGTGGGACTGAGCACCCTCCTCTCAGCTGGGGGAATTAAGTGTACTCCAGGGATGAGCCTTCTTGAAGGGTATGTGGTCAGAAGAGCTTTCACCTGGCAGGCTGGAGAGTCAAGCCCATCTCGCCACTAGCTGGATGGCTTGCAACTTCAGCAGATCATCAAGCAGGGATCTACTTTTCTCGTTTGTGGAATTGATTGGACACTGTGCCCTCTGGAGCTAAGGCTGACAGGGAAGGTGAGATAAAGGACCCCTGTGGCCACTGCAGGCCCCCAGGACCTTAACATGTTCTACCTGGAAGCTCTAGGATCTGGGTTAGAAGGAACTGCAGCTCCCATGGCTCCTCCTTGCCCCTGTGCACTCCCGCACACCAGTAGCCTTCCCTGCCCTCAGGACTTTCCGTCTCTGCAGGGCAAACATTCCCAGGCTTTGACTTTTGCTTCCCTGATCCTTAAAGCCCTTGAGCTGGTTTGCACACCAAGGACCACATAATGATCCCATTTATAGTCATGTCCCCCAGTTGGCCAGTCAGAGACAGAATGTGGTTTAGTGGTTGCCTGTAGTTGGGGGGATTGGGAAAAACTGAGGAGTAACTGCTACAAGGTATGGCATTTCTTTTGGGGGTGTTGAAAATGTTAAAAAACTGTGGTGATGGTCAATTCTGTGAATATATTTAAAATCACTGAACTGTTAACACTTTAAATGAGTAAAGTCTACGGTATGTGAATTGTATCTCAATAAAGCTGTTAATAAAAACCAAAACCAACCAAACTAACCCAAACTGAAGCTCAGTGCTTTCCTACATCTCCTCTGCCTCCTCCTTGAAGGGGGAAAGTAGCAGGTTGGAAGTTGGGGCCAATACAGCCTTGTGGTGGGCATGTATCAGTTTTCAACCGATTTTCACCTGAACCTGTTTCTCATGCTTGGAAACACCCTACCACAAACCTAGGAAGAAGGTAGAGCTCACCTCCCACCACGTTAAAGACCAGACACTTGCTTTCCCAGCATCCCCCTTGCAGGCAGGTGACTAGAGGCCTCAGCTGGGAACATCTCGGTCTGGAGCAGAGGGAAGGGGAGTGAACCTTTGGCGGTGGAGCTGACATCTTCACAGTGACTCTGGTTCTGCAGTAGGACCTGGAGTGCTTCTCACTGCTCTGACTTTATCCCTCACTCCTTTTTGGAGCTTCTCTCCAGCCTTCTTAGTGTTTCTGTGAGCCAAATAGTTCAGTATTCTTTCTGCTTTTATCAGCTAGAATCACTGTTTGGGCATTAAATTAGGATTTATTCATGTGACAACTGGGACTCTGCAGTGCTCCCTCACTCTCTGGGCCAGGCCAACCATCCTGGTAGCTACAGCCTTCATCTAACCACCACCAGAGAAGCACGTTTTATGCATTTCTTCCCTCCGAACTACATCATCTCCCCCCAACCAGGAGGCATCAAGCAGTAAGTCTTAGTCTCTAACTCCACCTCTTCCTTTCAGGCTGCCTTTTGCTATTATTTTTTGCCCCCCCAGCAGCACAAGGGATCCTAGTTCCCAGACCAGGGATGGAACCCGTGTCCCTGGAATTGGAGTCGCTCTGTCCCTAAACACTGGACCATCAGAAAGTTCCTAACGCTGCTGCTTAGATGTCAGTCCCTCCCATGTCCTGTGTTGCTGTGATTTATCTAGGTTCCCAACGTCCCCTGTCTGTGATTAACCCATCTTCCTGATTCTTAGGATTTACAGATTATCAACTATAGACAATTACCCTCTCCTTCCGGAACTCGATTTGTGTCACATCTCCTCATTCCATCCTCCAACTTCTGTAACGTCTTTTCCTTAGTTTCCATTTCTCTGTCCCTGGGCTCCATCTGTGTAGTTTCTTCACATCTACTTGCATTTCATCTTCCTTTCTAGGTGTGCCTCCTCTGCTGAAGTTTCCAATGTCAGTGTATTTTTCATTAAACAAAAAATTTTAATCAAACCAATTCTGTCCTTTTTGATACTTTTTCATCAGTCACCGTTCTTTAAACATAAATAAGACATTTTATATTTTTGTATTTTACATTTCCAACATCTCAGACTTTGCTGGTCTGATTCTGTTGCCTGTTGTTCCTAATGACTTGTTTATGCGTTTTTTTTTTTCCTTTTGTGCCTTGTTTTCAGTGTAAGCTCATATTCCTTGAAATTTTATCTGAAGGAATTCCTTGAAGTCTGGGTTTAAAGTACAATCCTCAAGAAAGAAATGCATTTTGGGAATTCCCTGGTGATCCAGGGGCTAAGACTCCACTCTCCCTAGTTCAAGCTGCCCAGGAAACTAGATTCTGCATATTGCAACTAAGAATCCGCACGCTGAAACAAAGATCCTGTGAACCACAACCAAGACCCAGCACAACCAAAATAAGTGAATATTTTTTTAAGAGAGGAATGCATTTGCTTCTGCCAGGTATACCTGGAAGCACTCCCAACCAGAAACCACTTTAAACTGAATTGTAGCGTGAAGATATTCCAGTCCACAAGCAGTATGAATTCTCCACCCAAACAGTACTGAGAGCCAGCTGCGCTTACCTATCACCAGGGACACTTTCTGTCCCCGCCTCCTACCTCCCCTTGTATCCAAAACCAAAGCTAAGAAGATGAGTTGTGGGATTGGGTCCTGCTTTGAATGAGGGTGTCATCTGTTGGGCTGAAGGAGGAAGGGCTCTGATCTGAGTTCCCACTTTGTAGGAGGCTTAGGTTTACTGCCTACCCACATGTGGCCCCTGAAACAGTAGTTCTAGGCCACCTACAAAAGCAGCAGGATAAAAAGATGAGAGACAGGAGTGTTTATGAACTGCTCCTGCATAAAGTCGCAGTCCTGGGAGCCACTCAGACTCTGGCCTTCAACCAGCCTCAAGGTCCTTTTCCTTCTGTATCAGAATCACTAAGGCAAGGATGGGAGGACACGAGGACAATGACCCAGATCCAAGCAGATGAAGTGTGGCATGGCAGAAAGCTCAGCTGCTCTTCCTTTTCAGCCCTCAGGCCGTCCAAAAGGCTTCGAGTCATCTCTGAGCCAGTCAAGTTCCAAGGCAGCTGTGACCCTCACCGTTGAATGGGAAAGAACCAGAACAGGCCAAGCCCAAAAGTGTCCCCACAGATGCACTTCTCACTGGGGCAGCAGCAGAGCTGAGCACGGTTCCTTACTACTCTTTGCTCAAAGGGAGATGTCGTCTGTCCTTGCCTGCATTTCGGCGCCTCTTTCGACTCAAGAAGCTCTCTAGCTTCTTGCTTCGTTTCAGCTCCTTAAACTTCTCAGCCAGGACCAACTGGCGCTGCTCAGCTAGAGGACAAGGAGAAAGAAAGTCAGTAAACAGAGGACAAAGTCTCCCTGCCTCCCCTTGCCCCAGGTCAGTAACTCTCAACCACTACGCAGGGATATGTGACTCGTCAGGGGTTCACTGGTGTCTAAAAGCAAGATGACTTCCGCAACTCTACTCTTTCTCAATTCAACGAACTATGAGCTCCTTCTCTGTGCCCAACCCAACATATGAAGGGGCGTGGCAAAGATAAGTGACACTCCCTGCCCACAGTCTCATTAGGGATATGAGAATGGTTACAAACGACTCCCTACTACTACTATTTCTACTTTCCTCTAAATTACCATGGGATCCAGCCTTCAAGCCTCCCTTAGGAGCTCCAGGACCCCCAGTACAGCATCCAGTCACTATGGCCACCCAATCTCTGTCCCTGTGACTCGCAGGTCGTAGCTGTGCCCCACTCACATTTCTTCAGGAAGTATGGCCGGTGGCCCTGCTGGGCCTGAGCCCGCCGCTCCTGCTTCAGGGCCAGGCGCAGCTCCTGCTGCCGCTTTCGTTCCTTCTGGGCCATTTCTTGCTGCTCCTGAGGAGCCGAGATGAGAGGGGTGAGACAGGTGAACAGCAGGGACTGTGAATCACCTCCCACCCCATACTCTGACCTGCTCACCATTCGCTGAAGCAGGTGCTGTAGTTTCTCATGCTCCTCCCCTGAACGGTGCTTCTTCAGCTGCTTTTTCACCAGCTCCACATTGGAAAATGAGTATGATGGTTAGCAGTCTGTAAATGTTAGCTGAAACTCTGTGCCAAGCATCATTCTAAGAGGTTCACATATGTTAACTCACATTAACACTATGAAATGGGAACTATTAGCTTTTTGTGATAAGGGAACTGAATTGAAAAGAGGTTAAGTATCTTGCCAATGATTACACAACTAGCAAACTGATTCACCCTGCTCCCCTCTGCCTCTCTAACCTGTGCTCCAGTCCCTCCTGGAATCCGCACAAACCGCCTCACGCTACTCACCTCTTTCTCTCTGGCTCGGATGTCATCTAGGAATTGATACGTTTTATCGAACACCTCAGGATTATACTCCCCTGACAGATCATCAAAGCGGGGGTCCCGGGCTACCTTTGGAGAGAACAGAGAATGTAAGAGAACTGTTACGTCTCCTTTCCCTGAGAAAATGCTCACTGCCTCCGCCTCACCTTCTTACTGATGGGGACAACCTGACGCAAAAATGGCACCCGGACCTTGGCTGACATTTCCAGAGGCCTATGGAGAAAGTGAAGGGCAGGTCAAGGGAACTCCAGTCTCGTTAAAGGCCTCCCACCTGCCACCCAAGAAAGCAGACACCTACTCAAGTAGGTGTCTTTCCCCCCAATTCCCGGGAAAGGCCTTGCTCCTCACCTGTGCTTATCTGCGACACATCCTTTTTGGACAGGTGGTCTAGAACTCTGCTTCTTAGTGCTGCTTCCTGTTACCAGTTGTTTGTAGGCTTTAGTCCCCACTTGGCTTTGCAATTCCAACAGCTCCTCAAATGACATGTGAGACGTGTCTGTGAAAGGATGGCGGGGGGACTGCAACTCAGCTCAGCATCTGCCACTGCTGCAGAGACATCGCCCCATGCTCTTTCCTTAGGTAAGTGACCCTTTCCAATATCCCCTTCAGACCGATCGCTGCAGGCTCCAAGCAACACAGGTTGTAACAGTGCTCCACTGACACCTAATGCCCCAACTATTCCAGCTATCTGGGGCCTCACCTTGCTAAGGAAGGTGTACATGTAAGGCTGGAGATGGACTAACCCACAGTCTCTTTGTTTTCCCCTTCTCTTTTAAATTTCTCTTTCACAGGTTTTCCCACAGAGACCTCTGTCTCTGTTCGTGGCTCAGCTACCCGTATTCTGGTTCAGTGTACGCTCAGCATCTCACCTCAGTGCTCTAGCCTCCTTACCGCTCGCCCAACCACCAGTCTCACTGCTTTCAAAGCTCTCTCTCAAGTTCAGCCTCAGTTGTTGGTGTTCAGCCGCTAAGTCATGTCTGACTCTTTACAACCCCATGGGTTGCAGCATGCCAGGCCTGTCTGTCTGTTTCTCGGAGTTTGCCCAAGTTTATGTTCACTGAACATGGGAGAGATGCCTAAAAGGCAAATCTGGGATGGCGGTAAATTGGCAGACTGGGATTGACATATCCACACTATTATACAGAAAAGAGATAACTAGTAAGGACCAACTGTACAGCACAGGGGAACTCTTGTCAATACTCTGTAATGACCCACACAGAAAAGAATCCAAAAAAGTGGATATAGGTATAACTGATTCACTCTGCTATACCCCTAAAACACAGTATTGCAAATCAACTATACTCCAATAAAAACTGTTTTTTAAAAAAGGAAGGAAACTACTAGAGACATGAAGTTTTCACTTTAACTTCTTTAAATAATAAAAGTTTTCTCTTTCCAAAAAAAAAGAAACAAATTAATCTTAACACTCCCACCTCATTTCCACATACATATTTTTTAGATCACTTACTCCAGACTCTGTACTCCCCAATGGCTTCCATCTTACTCAAGAGTAAAAGCTTTGGGTTTGTAATAGCATGAAGATCCCATGTGACCTATTCCATTTTGTCTCTGATCTCTTCTACTATCTCTTTCCTACTCCTCTCCAGTCAACTGGCCTCCAAGCAGTTCCTAAGCAAACAGGTATATTCCCATCTCAGTTCCTCTGCACCTGACTTTGCCTCTGCCTGTAACACTTACACCAGCTGTACTGCTTGCTCCCTTACCTCCTTCGCAGGGTTTCTCAAATGCCACCTATCCAGTGAGGCCTTCTGTGATTACTTAACACCATAACCCTTCCCGTTTTCTCTTCAAAGCTCTTATCACCTTTCTCAAAACTGTAGTATAATTCACATACCATAAAACTTATCCTTTAAAAATATGCAATTCCTTAGGTCTCCGTGCCTTTTTTTTTTTTTAACCCCCAAAAAGTAAGCTTCATGAGAGCAGTTTTGGACTGCTTTATTCACTGTTGTATCTCCAGCATCTACTGTGCCTGCGTACAAGAGATGTTCAATAACGTCGGCGAAATTTATTGAATCTTTACCTAAGCCTTCCCCAATAATCAATGCCCTTCTGACTCTGCTTTGGAACATAAGTTTTCTCCCCGCGAAAAACCCTCTTTGCCCTTTAAAAAACTGCTCAGGGTGTCCTAACTCAGTATCCTCTCACTCCCCACTTTCTAGGGCGTTGGGGGGCGCTCCCGGTGTCTGCGTCTTTCAGACAACTTGGCAGTCTCGGGGTGAGCCCGCACCAGACGCGGGGCCCCTCTCCCGGCCCTCAGCGCTCCCCCCGGTCCCAGCACCGTGCCCTCACCATTGCGCAGACTCCCGTCATCCTCTCCGCCATCCTGAGCCTCGCTGGGAGACCCTGCAACCGCGCCGCCACAGGAGCTTGCTCTCCGCATGGCTTCAGCGGTGTATAGAAAACTAATGGCGTTACTTCCGCCACACGGGCTCCCGCCCCGCCCCTTCCGGAAGGCTTGGCGTCGGCAGCGCAGGCGGGACCCAGCGGGTTGCTGGTGGGCGGCCGGGGTACCCTCCATGGGCGACCCGTCGACCAAACGTCGCCACCTTTTTGTCGCAAGACGCTGCACTCCACACCGGAGAAACTCCAGCCAGGTCGTGATGATATTTGGTTTCCTAATGCTCTTGGCTGAGAAGCCAGAGCCTCAGCACCCTGCCCCCACTGTAAACTCCTGCCATCCCAGTCGTATTCCACAAAAAAGAGATCACACGTTTGGAGACTTTTAATTCATTTGTATAAAATTTGAGCTGGCTGAGAGTGTCAGGGTACAGCAACAGCTCAAGGAAGGATGGGATTATCTGCTGGTCCTCGCCTCCCCAGGTCAGGGAGAAGGAGATTTCATGCCAACAGCTGCAACTCCTCTCAGCTCGCAATCAATGCCCATGGCTCAAGCAGAGGGGAACAGGTGGAAAAGGGAGTGGGGAGGGGAAGCTCCTGAGGCTCACACACTGCTTGCTTCTCCCTCCTTCCCATTCCCGTCACTTCCCAGCAGCCTGTGGCTGACCTGGGGCAGAGCAGAACCCAGGAGCAGTTGGAGGGAGGTGAATGGGACAGAGCACCAAGGGGAAGGGGCCCTCGGCCCAAGAAGGAAGGGACCTAGCCCTTCCTGCTACAGCTCCCCACTAAGTTCACAGCACAGAAAACACCTCTAGTCCAACAACTCCAAGTGGAGGTATACCAAGTCCAAGGTCTAAAGGGGCAGGCGGGGGAAGAGATGGGCAAGGGCAGTGAAGACAACAGCAGGCTCAGGAAGGAAGGTGGCAGAGACATCCTCCTACCCATGGGAGGAGACGATGGGGCGACTGATATTGCTGTTGGTGGTCATGGCATTCAGCTCCCACCTGGAAGGCCAAAATTGACAGGCAGAAAGGAGAGAAGGGGGAGCCTCCACCCCCAAATCCAGAATTGCTCAAACAGAGCAATGAACACACCAGTCCCTTCAACTCTCTAAAGCTCAGCCACCCACAGCCACCTCTTCCTTACAGCCCTGTTAGGTTTAACAATCAGGTCCCACGCACCACCAAATCCACCACCACCACCCACTCATCCACCTGCAAGCTCCTGTGAACTTCCTGTTTTTGTTTATATATCGATAGTCTTATGCCCAACACCTGGAGAAAACCATCTGTGTATACATCTCAATGAAACTTCCCAACCTACCTTTCCTCCTCTGCTCAGATCCAACCAGGAAGCCCCTCCTCCCACCAGGAATGCCAGGTTTTGTTCTCAACTCCCATCCTCTTAAAGACCCCCCCACCACCATATTAAAATTCAGTTCCTCTCTTTTTGACAATGGTCATTCTACAAAATTTCACCAAGTACCTCCTTATACCAAGGCTGCAGTCTACTTGGTATTAGGCACTTGAGACATGTGTGAATCCTGGGCCAACCTGGGACCCACCTGTTCAGCCTTGTATCCTCTATCACCTGAGTATCAATACTGAATACTGAATACACAGAACCTCAGCAAGAGGAATTAAACTGAACTGATACAGGGAGAGGAAAGTGTCACAAAATGACCCAGAAGAGTACAATTATATACAAAGTAGCTTCTGGTGCTTGATTTTAGACCTACGAATTCAGAACTAGGAAGGGAAGTGGGAAAAAGGGAAGTGGCTAGAAAAAACCGCCCTTATTTCTGGAATTAATGTGATCCAGAGACTCCTAAACTTGTCTTTTCTCTTCAGTTCTAAGATTTAATCAAACTTTTTCAGCACATTAACAGAAATAATTGTATAAGCTCAGGTCTCAGGAAGTGATGCTTCTGAGCTTGGTTTGAAAACTGGATTTTTTTTTTTTCACGCTCATTTATTCAGCTGACAGTTTTATTATATTTCCTTCCAGCACCCTCTCCACAAGTAGACTACAGAACAAAATCTTCTCTCTCCTCCACACTTAGACTGAGTCAATCAGGTCATGCCTGTGCTGCCCTCTCATCCTCAACTAATCCCTCCCTTCCAACCATTCACTGTACCTGATGTCATGGGGCAAACAGGACTGGTCCAGGTTGTACTGAATCACAGCCAGTTTGCACAGAGTCTTCAGACTAGGGCCTTTAAAGGAGGAGTTACGGGAGAGGGAGATGGTCAAAGCCAAGGAAAGGGTCCCGTCCTGGATATCACCATCCAAAGACAGGGACCCTGATGGCAGAAGCACTTTGGGAATAAGTGTACTTACTGAAGTCCAAAATGTGTAAGTCAGAATGATCTATGAGGTCGAATTCATCTCCCAGGCCTTCCTCTGGAGACGGACTGTAGGATCAAACAGAGAAATGACGAGCGGAGCAAAGGCTACCCCCGAGACTCTCTTGCTCAAATTAGGCACTCCCACTCTCTCCCGTGGGAGTCGTTTGACTCCCAAGGGCTCCGGCCCTCCCTTCTCTCCTCCTGACCTGGTGCCCCCAAAGAGGACAATCTTGTCCCCAACAATACAGCAGCACTGGCGCCGGCGGGGACACGGCCCCTTCCCCTTCGGTTCAATCTTCTTCCAGGTAAACGACACTGAAGAGAAGTTTAAATGGAGGTTCAGTACCTGCTCATCCAGATATCCTCTCCACTGCACCCCTCACCTACTCAGGATTATGCTTTTCTTTTACACCCCGCCTCCATGGCACCCTGTTCCCTCCCCATTAAAGGCAGTGCTCTTTACCAGGGTTAAACTTCCAGAGGTCATGGAAGTGCCGGTTCAGCCTTGCGTTATAGCCACCAAAAATGTACAGCTCCCCATTGTAGCCAACTGGAAGGAGAGAGGTGTGTCAATAGTGTGGGAACAATGCGGGGGAACAGGGACTCAGCAAGGACCTGACAGACACTCACAGGCTGAGTGGCTCCGGCGTCCCTCGGGTAGCACTGGGGTGGGTGGACAGTCCAGCCAGGCCTCAGTCCTCGTGTCAAAGACACGGATGCGGTTGCAGTAAATCTCATTGTTGGAATGGAATGGCCCAAAACGGTCAGCCCGGCCCCCAAAGACATACATGTGACTGCCCAGCATTGTGGCCGAGTGGAAGTCCCTCCAGCGTGCAGGGTTGCCCTGGGCAGGAGCAAAGATGGCACGGAGAGAGGGTCAGCTTTCAGTTTGAGCTCCCTATGGTTTCTTAAATTGAGGATGGGTGTCTGGAAGAGAGGAAAATGGGCAGACCTTTGTACAGATCAAGGTCCATGTCATGGTGCTGGTATCCAGCTTGTGGATGTCATTGGAAAAACAGTCGGCCTGACAGGGACGAGAAAAGAAGTGAAGGAAAGAATAAAAGAGAGGGGCAGGGGTCACTCCCCAACCCTCCAAGCCCCTCACCTCAGAACCTGCAAGCAAACCAAAGCCTCCCATTCCACCACCTTCAATTCCCCTTCTTCCTCCTCATTCCCACCCTAAACCTCTGGTTGCTTCCAAACCTACCAGCTGCTCGTAGCCCCCAAAAATGTACATGGTCTTGCCCAGGACACAAGCCGAATGTCCATCCCGGGCCCCAGGAACCGTTCCTGACACTCGGGGTGTTGACCACTTGTGAGTATCTGAAGAGGGCAGAGGGCGGGCCCGGTAAGCAAGCTGACACTCCCTCCTAGACTCCAGGGCACCTTACTCCCAGCCCCCTCAGCACACACCCTTCCCAGGCCCCCTGAGGCACCATCTGGCAGAACACAGCCACTCTGAGACCCATACTCACTGACATCAAAGGCATAGAGCACATTGCAGGCCCCTTCGGTGTCATTCCGCCCGCCCCAAAGGAAGACTGTGTCATCGATGAGGACGGTTGAGTGTCCATACCGCATGTAGGGTACCACGGGAGCCTGCCCGCGGGCGGCGGGCCTCACCGGGGGCAGCTTTGTCCAACGCAAGGACACTGTGGGCACAGCTCTGCTCAGCCCTGGGCACCTCCCTTCAGGCCGTACACCTTTTCCCCAACCACGTTGGTTTCCCCCACCCTCTGGCCGTAGGGACCACCATCAAACCTCATTCAGCCACCCACCGCTCTCCCTGATGTGGGCACCCACCGCCCACTGCCCTCCCTGATGTGGGTACCCAGGGACAGTCCCTGAATTCACTTACCTGCGTTGAAAATGTGCACATCAATCTGACGCAGAGTCTCATAGTCTTCACCTGAGCAGTAACCCCCGAAGGAGTACACCCGGTGCCCCACGGCCACTGCAGCATGGTTCACCCTGCGGGGCCCGCCCTCCAGGTGCACTGTCCACCGTAACATCCCCTGGGCCTCTGGTTACAGCAACATGCCCCCCCGGCACGGCCTGCTGCCTCTGCTACCTGCACACAAGTTGGGGCCACAGGCTCCTCAGGAGGGGCCTTTGCCTGGCTCACCGTGACTCTGCCCCAGACTAGCCCTTGCCTGTAAGTGTCACCCTGGTGGCCCTCCCACACCACCCCCCTGCAGCTCAGGTGGCTGGCTCTGCCCCAGGGGAGCCGCTGAGGTCAGGGAGCTAGCCCTGGCCCTGTGTTCTCCAACAGCGAAGGGTGGGGCCGCTCTGACCTGCCTAACAGCTCAGACTGCTGAGCTAGGGCTCAGCATGGTCGCCCCTCCCCACGGAGGCTGTACCCTGTCCCTGGCCTGGCCCAAGCTCTAAGCCCCCTTCCCAGGTCAGTGAGTTCTCGTCTCTCTGGCCCTGCTCTGCTTACTGCCACCTCTCTAAGAATCTCTGTGCTCTCTGAGGTGGGGAGAGGGATCTCAAAATACTCAGAGTTATTAATAGCCCAGCCAGCCCCAGACTGTCCATTGAAAGCTGGCACGAGTGCCTCCACGCAGAAAAGCTTTTAGGCTTTTAGAGTGGAACGGTCCCTCGATCCAGGATGGGGTGGGATCGATCCAGGACAGGGACCTCCATGGATGGCTAGCCCCTCTTTGGGGGCGCTTGTCAAGCTAAGCAGTTGTCATCGAGGTCACCTGGGGCCCCTCACGGGCACGAGGAGTCCCTTTGACAGCTGTACCTGGTATCCTGCCAAGAACTTAAGCCAGAAAGGTATGTGTCTGCTGGGGACTGAGGCGTGGGGGTGGGGAGGAGGCGTTTTCTCCTCTTGCCATTTGCCCAACCTGCCCATTGTGATAGAGAACAAGCTGTTTTCCAGCAGTTCTTCTCCTACTCGGGTCCCTGAAAGGGGAGAGGGGTAGGATTGTGCAGTGGAAAGGTAAAGGAAAGCAAAAATGCCCTTGGCCAGGACAAGAAAAAGACCCAGGCATGGTCATGGTCATGGTCTCTTAAAGACAACCCGCCAACCTAGTGATAATGGGTACATTTGAAGGCTCTATCAGGCAGGTCTCCTATAGCTGTTATTGCCTTCACTGGCAGGCACCTGATAGGTTTGGGTGGATCATCTCTCCCTGTTCAAGAAGCCCTGGCAGAGGGAAGTGCCAGGCAGAACCTCAGGCACACAAAAAGCTCAAGTATGGCCAGCCCTCGTAAGAAAGACATATGGGCTTCAGCTGGCTTGCCAGTCCTCCACCCCTACCCAACCTCCCTCAACCCCCAACCCCACGCTTTAAATAGCTACTCTGCCAAACCTGAAATAGCCCCAGCAGGAAACCACTCTCACTTCATTACTCTGTCCTCAATCCAAAAGCTCTTGGATCTGAGCTTATGGGGACAGATAGGAAGGAGGTTGACGGGCTTAAGAATGGGAGACCTTCATCTTCCCTCATAGACTCCACCTTCCCCTTCAGCTAGATCAAGGTAGAGCATTCAGAAGGCAAGAGAGAAGCAATTCCGTCCAAAGGTGGAGGAAAAACCCCATGGCTTCTCCTCCAAAAAAACAACTCAAGCTCAGGGACAACAAGCCCCCAGGGTCTCAGAGGCTCCTCTTATTCCCGGTCTCTCCCATCCTCCATCACTGCCGCATTCTCAAGCATCTTCAATCTCCTCATGAACCTGCCCCCCCGCCCCCCGCCTTCCTATTCTCGTGCAATTTTCATTCCCAGTTTCTGGCCCTTCTTGATCTCCTGAGAGCTTTGCATTTTTTTTCCCCTTTCTTCCTTCCCCCACAACTCCAAGCTCCACCGTGACAGCCCTTCATTTTTGCTCTTCCATTAAGGGGGAAAAAGGCTAATATTCACTGACCCCTTTCTGCCTGAGATATTCCTCCCTGTATATGACGCTATCCCTGTCGCCTTCCAGTCATCCCAACCTCCCCTCCCCCACAACGCCAGACACCCCCGCCCTTTTCTTCCATTATCCTCAGCCTCCCTGTTCCCTTCATAACCCGATCTTCTTCCCAATTTCCTTCAGGGCCTCCTCCAGCTACCAGGTGTCCCCCACGGGTTCCTCACCACCCTCCCCGAGCCCTTCTCTCCCCATTAACACTTTCCTTTCCCATCATCCCCCAGCTCCCTCCCAGCCCCCACCGCAGCAGGTGAGCTGCTTCTTGGCCCCTCCCCCAAGACCCCAGCGCTAGGCAGGGGCGTCTCCAGCCCCTACAAATTTCTTTGTCCCTCAGCCCACCCCGGGCTACCTGCCAGGCCGGGCCGGGGCGGGGCCGCGGGTCCTCGCGCTGCCTGCAGCCTAGAACCCGTTGCGCGCCAACCGACGACTCCGTCCCCAACGAGATAAACACAGCCAGGCTGTGTCCTTCCGGCGGGCAGCTGGATGCGCACGTGCAGTCCGAGCTGAGTGCTCGAAGCGTACCGGGACTTGTAGTCCACGGGATTCCGGTGGGCCTGGAGCTGCCGAAGAGTGGGCAGGAGCCGGAGGAGGTGGTGCGCAGATACGTGTCAAAGATCCCGGACTTTACTGGGTAATGTAGTCCTGGGTCTGGGAGAAGGTGGTGGAGGCGGGGCAAGGGGCGGGCTCTTCGTCCAAGCTCCCGTCAATCACGAGCGTGGGGCGGGGCTGGAGGTCTGGGCACCCGCCCCCACCCGCACGTCCTGCCCCGCCGGAAGTGAAGGTGCGGGTTGGGTCGCGGGCTCTGAGCGGGTAAGGCGCGCGGAAACACCACTGCGGAGAATCGGTGGGGAGGTTGGGGAACGCCGCAACTCGGGCCATTTGAAGGGAGCCCCAGGGGCCCGAAGAGCGTTTGTCAGGCGGTACAGAGGGGAAGCCCTTGGAGGGGAGAGAAGGGGACGGGTATGCCTAGTCCGAGGTATCTTGTTCGGCGACCCGGAGTTCCTAAGTGAATTGGGGGGAGGGGGCGTTCTCGAAGGGGTGTCTTTTGAGAGGTGGTATGGCCTCCGGTTGGGCTGCTATTTAAGAATTGGCAGAGAAAGGCGGGTGGGCCTCGATTAGGAATGAGTGGTTTTAAGAAGTGAGGGGCCAGGACAGGCTGGGTGGTATGAAGTGCAGGAAACTCGAGGCGTTTAAATGTTTGTGGACTTTAGCAGGAGACCACCAGGAGCTGGTTGAGAGGCTGAAAGTGGATTTAATTTCATCCGACCCGTGTTCTCCTGCCTCCCTGTTCTTGCAGCCCCTGCCCGATGGCAACAGTAGTTCTAGGGGGCGACACCATGGGTCCTGAACGTATCTTCCCCAATCAGACTGAGGAACTGGGGCCACATCAGGGCCCCACGGAAGGCACTGGGGATTGGAGCAGTGAGGAACCAGAGGAAGAACAAGAGGAAACGGGGGCAGGACCAGCTGGCTACTCCTACCAGCCTCTGAACCAAGATCCTGAACAAGAGGAGGTGGAACTGGCACCAGTGGGGGATGGAGAAGATGTAGTTGCTGATATCCAGGATCGGATCCAGGTATGTGGGGGAGGCATTGTTCATGAGCAGGTGGAGCAGGAGTCCCTGAAGAACTGACCCTGAACTGTCTTCTTGGGTTCTGCAGGCCCTGGGGCTTCATTTGCCGGAC
This sequence comes from Bos taurus, assembly GCF_002263795.3. Classification (NCBI taxonomy): domain Eukaryota; kingdom Metazoa; phylum Chordata; class Mammalia; order Artiodactyla; family Bovidae; genus Bos; species Bos taurus. The sequence goes on along the minus strand of NC_037350.1, from coordinate 16,653,730 downwards.
CCACCAGTAGAAAGTGAGGACGAAGATGAGCAGGGAGCTACAGCATTGAACAACCACAGCTCTATTCCCATGGACCCAGGTAAAAGAGATCATTCTTTTACTCTGGCATAATTATGGAAGAAGGGGACTGGTTAATGCCAATAGAGGGAAGTCCCAGAGGAACATCCTGCTCCTAAAAGAATAGTTTGTAATCTAAGATTTTGCGGACTTCAGAATCCAAGTGAGATGCTATTCTTTTTAGACTGCCAGGATGGGCAGGCTTCCTTAGGAATAACTGGACAGATTCAGTGACCTTACTAGTCCAGAATCTCTGAGTTGATTCAACGAATGGGGAGGGGAGCTGGTCCCATCGTTCCTACCCACTAACTGGTCTCTGCCTGTGATTTCAGAACATGTAGAGCTGGTGAAAAGGACAATGGCTGGTATAAGCCTGCCTGCACCAGGGGTTCCTGCCTGGGCTCGCGAGCTATCAGATGCCCAGTGGGAAGACGTGGTACAGAAGGCCCTCCAAGCCCGGCAGGCCGCCCCTGCCTGGAAGTGACCACCCTGAGAGCTGCCCTAACTCCCTGCATTCCAGGCCAGAACCAGCACAGGACTGAACATATCCTGGTGTCACATTCATCTCCATCCTCCCCAGCTCCCCTCCACATCAAGGCAAATCAGACTTCTTCTCAGAGACCCACTTTATTCAGTTCTGTACATATGGGGACATCGGCCCAAGCCCAACCCACCGTAGCATGTATCACTCTGTGGAGAATAAAGCACCCTATGTACACAGCCAAAAGCTGCACTGCCTGTGCCCTCGGAACCTGGGTCTGGCCCTCCCCAGCCCCTCACCCCTCCAAGGTACCTGAAAGGGACAAATGAGGACCTGCCCAGCATCAACACAAACAAGGAAATAAATAGGTGTTGGGGGGAGCCATGCTTGGAGCACTGCTCCCTGCTTCCTTCTTCTTGGCTTTGGGGACCAACAGCACAGGAAAGCAGTCAGCCCCAGGGTGGTCCCTTCCATGTCAGTGATCCCAGGGTTGCTGCTCACCGGAGAGGGGGCATAGGGTCCGGCGTCTGTTCATCCCCTTCTCTCGGTCCCTTTGGGCCCTCTATTCATCAGCTGTGGTCCAGAGCCTATGCTTTTCTCCTTTTGCCCTCCCACATTGTCTTGGTCAGGCAAGGGGTAAGAGGAAATAATGCAGCCCCATCAGCCTGCACGCCTCTGGGTCTGGGGGCCTATTTGGGCCATTGAGGGTTGGCTCCCCACCGGCTAATTCACTCCAGGAGCCAGTGGGGCTTGACAGAACTTTGGTGAGAATCGTCTCCTGCTGCCCCCTACAGACTTGCAGGGGAGGGAGACGAGGAGGGGGCACCTGGGGCTGAGGGGGAGAGGAGCGTATTAATTTCTGTGTGTATTTCTCAGAGCAGCCTCAGGTAGCTGTGGGGTGAGGAGCAGGAGGGGGCCAGGCATCCCCATGTCACTCTCAGAGCGCCGAGCACCGCCGTGCCCAGCCTGTCTGTACTAGGCGCAGGGAGGCATGAACACCTTTGGGGGAGAAGAGGGGCCACTCTCTGGGTGCCCCTGCTTCCAGGGCCGCGTCCCCCCCTCCCCAGAGCAGAGAGGCCCTGCCTTGCCCCAAGTCAACCAGTGGGGAGCAGAGGGTGGAGGAGGGCTGGGGCAGTGTCCCAGGGCCGAGTGGGCCGTTGCCCTGCTGTGGGAGGTGAGGAGGTCAGAGGGCCTCCTGGCTGGCAGTTAGGAACTCTTCCGCCCGCTTGTGCGCCTCCAGCGCCTTGATGGTGTACACGTCCTGGGGCAGCTCGGACTTCCGCCGGAGCAGCACTTTCTCCTTCTTGATGTCCTTCAGCATCTGTGTGTGCGTGTGCAGAGGGTGGGGGATGACGACCGAGTACCCCGAGTAACCCCACCGTCTTCCTCCCCTTAGTCCCCGGCTCTGCGGCTCCAGCCTCCTCTCCCTCCCAGGGCCGGCTTGTCTTTGTGCTCCCCGCTCCTACCTGCACGGCCTCTGTCTCCACCGTCCTCTTCAGAAGCTGGATGTCCTCTGCCGTGGGGGTCTCGGTCTCCATCGAGTACACGGGAGGCAGAGGGGGAGGCGCTCGGAACATGGGATACTGGGAGGAAAGGAGGCAGACAAGTGGCCACCCGGGTGGTGTGTGGCCCTGTCCGCTTCCCTGCCCTCCTCAAACGTCCCTCCCCCACCCCCAGCGGGGACCTCTCAGTGCAGGGCGATGGCAGAACCAGCTCACCTGGGGATTAAGTCGGGCCAACTCCTCAATCTTTTGCCACATCTCTTCTCTCTCCTTCATGCGAAACCTGCCCCTAGGGAGGAAGCAAAGACAAGATTTGGATGGGCTTGAGAGAGAAGCCCGGGGGCTGGTGTGGGAGAGAAACACCCCCCAGGAGAGACTCACTTCTGCTTCTCAGCCTTGTACTGTTGCGTACAGTCATCAAACAGCTTCTGATTCATCTCCATAAACAGCTTCAGGGCATTGTAGATCAGCCCGTGGATTGTCCTGCGGCCAGGAAGAAAGATGAGGTAGATTAGAGGAGGCACTACCCTTACTGTGCCAGGGCCTCAATTCACTCTCCCAGAGCTCTCACTCTGCCGAGAGCTTTCCAGCGGACTCCTCCCATCCCATCAGCCTCTGCAGCTATAAGCTCATTGCTCTGGACAGATCATGTGACTCGAGACTGGCATTTCAGGCCCTTTACAAATATGGGTCTGCCTGTCCATCCTTGCCTGAACCATGCACTCCAAGAGCCCACTCTTCCCCATTACTTCTCATTTGTCCACCCAGCATTAATGGCCTCCCACACACTTGCTTTTAGCAGGAAAGCTTTTTTACAACACTAGGATTTAATACATTCTAAGAGGATCACATCAGCTTCTCACAACATGGAATTAACTCTCCAAAGCTGCAGAATATCTGACCTCAAGAAGAGATGCAATAGAGGCCACTAATCTGGTGCTGGATGGCACAGATCTCCCATGTGGGTATCTTTTCTCCCCAGTCAGTCCCTCAAGGCCCTGTTAATATACAGTGGGTGCCAGCCCCGGCTTGCTGAGGGACCAGGTGAGACCACTGGCTCTTGAGTCCATCCCCACCCTCCCATATTCCAAAACCAGATCCTCACTGCCCAGCGCCACCCCAGTTCCCTACTTGTTCCAGTGGCTCTTGGAGTTCCTGTAGAGCGCAGGGAACATGATGGGCAGGACTCTGGCGGCGTTGTCACTTATCAGGCTCATGATGTATTCATTGTTCCAGTAATAGAGGGCACGCTCCGCCACCTGGTGGGGACCAGCAGGACTCAGTGGGGACATGGCTCACTAGGCTGAAGCCCTGCCTCGGTTTTCTGGGAGGCCGGGGCTGGGATTTTCTGGGCCTGGGTCTCACCTGGAAATGGGGGCTGGAAACACACTTGGCAAGCTGGCGGAAGAGAGGCTCCATCACTTTACTGAACTCTGAAGGCTCAATGACGTCCAGGATCTCCTCTAGTTCATTCAGAAACATCACTTCCTTGGGACTGTGGGTCTTGGGCCAGAACTTGAGGAGGCCTACAATCACCTGTGAGAGGAGGAGGACCTGGAATGAAACTCGCCCTCAACCCCCTCCTGCTTCTCCAGGAAGCCTTCCTGCCCTCTCCCCGCCAACCCTGGTGGGCGCGAGGTGGCCTTGGCTAAGTACTGGTATTTCTCCAGCTTGGATCTGGGTGCACAAAGGTTTTTCCTGCTCCTTCAGAGAGGAAACCATGTCACCTGTTGGGTTACATCCCTTCTGGGAACCTGCTTCTGGAGCTGCTCAAAAGGTACCCATTGGCAAGGACTGATGACGAGGAGAGATGGAACCTGGGCCCGGGGGGTAGTTACCGGCTCGGTGAGGCTGCTCTCCTTCTCCAGGAACTGCACCACGCAGTATGCCAGCTGCGGGAGGTTGAGGGAAAAAGGAGGTGACATCAGGGCTCAGAAGGTCACAGAGATCAGTAACAGAGACCAGACCTCAGAACAGAAGGGGAGGCAGAGAGGAATCCCGCCCTCATTCCCTCTGCAGCCAGAATGCTTCCCCCTCCCTCTTGTCTCTGCCCCCAGGGCCAGCAAACACCAGGAGGAAGGCAGCTTACCTGAGGGTGGTAGACACTCAGGGACTTGACCTTGTGAAGGGGAAGAAGGACCCGGATCAGGAACATTTTGTGCTCTTCCTTCAGGGGCAAGGCAAAGCCATTGATGATGCTGGGAGGGAAAGGAGGGTTGTTAGGACCAAAGGGCCATGTCCAAGCTCAAGGCACCTGCTACCCCTGCCCGACCTTGTCCAGACCTGTGTGCCCCCGCCCCGCCTCTCACCTGCCCAGGATCTCCAGGAGCTCAGCAATCCCATTGTGATGCTCTGTCTCATAGATGAACCTGAGGGAGGAACAGAGGCTCTCTTGATAACCCCCAACACCCCTCCGCCCTTCTGCAAGTCCCACCTACCGCCCTTCTCCCACCTCCACCTTAGTGGGGGGCTTGCTTTGCTCCTGAGCCCCGGCTCCTGGCCTCACCTGTAGAAGATGTGGTTGATCTGCCTACGGATATAAGCCCGGAGCCCCAAAAACTTGCCATAGATGCGATGCAAGATGGTCTTGAGGAAGTCCCGCTCTCGAGGGTCCTCACTGTCAAACAGGTCCAGGAGCTGGGAGCAGGCAGGAGGAGAAGCAGCAGTGAGGCCGGAGTTGGGGGAAGGCCGGGGCTGGGGTGACCTGGGTCCTGGCCAGGGGAAGCCCAGAGGTTCTCTGAGGCCGAAGAGGGCATGTGGGGCCAAGCCCCTGGGAAGAGTGATTCTATGCTACTGCTGTCCCCCCGGTGATGTCTGGGTATGCACCCTGCATACCCCACTGGGGGGTGGGGGGGGTGGTGAGCAGTAACTCTGCTGCTTTTGTGTTTTCTTCCATTATGCTGGAAGCTTCTATGAACACAGGTTTGTTTAGACCCCCAAGTCAGTCTGCAGTAGACACAGCTGAACCCCAATACAGTACCGATATTCAGCAGCAGCAGCTGGGATGAGTCGGGACGAGGGGCTAGACCTGATGGACTGGAGGGGGGGAGGCGGCAACCTCAGGGACTCACAGCAAGGACAAACTTTTGGTCAATGTATTTCTTGGCTATGTTTGGCTGGAAGTCAGGAGACTCGAGGAAACGTAAGAAAAACTCATAGACGAGCTGCGGGGGGAAAGGAATAGCGCTTAGGGGCATTCCCCCAGGACTGCGAGCGCCCCCTTGCTGCAGGGCACCCCACTGCCCACAGCTAGGCCCCGGCCCCCCTGGCCCTGGTACCTGGAGATGCGGCCAGGCAGCCTCCAGGGTGGGCTCATCTTCCTCGGGGTCAAACTCGGCCCCGGTGGGATTCGATGAAGGGGGCAGCGTCCGAAAGAGGTTCACTGAAAACTGAGGGGTAGGGAGGGCCCAGGTGAGAGCTCCGTCTGCGCTCCTCCGGGGCCCCTGCCCTGCCTGCCTTCCCCTTCCCCAGCGCCCACCATGGTGACGGCCTCAGGGTAGATGGCCTCGGTGACGACATCGCGGCTGTGGGTGATGTACTCCACCATTTCGTTCAGTCCCGCCCGCTTCACCTCCTTGAATTTGAGGTCACTGAGTGGGTCTGACACGAAGTCGAAGAGGACGCAGCACTGGCGCAGCTTCTGGATAAACAGCTCCTCCCGCTCCTGTGTGGGCGAGTCTGGGGCGGGGAGGGGGGCCGTGGTCAGGTCTCCTCCCTGGTCCTTCACTGCGCTGCCCTGCTCGCCTTGCAGGGCCTTCCCCTCCCGCTTCCTGCTGCCATCCTGCTCCCCTGGCACCCCAGGGCAATCCGCCTCACATTCTCTAGAATGTCCACCCCCCAAATACCTCCAAACTGCCATTCTGCCGACGCCCACTGTCCCCTCGGCCTGATCCCCAGCCCCCCTGACCTTCCCCGAGTACCTTTCAGGGCAGGAAGCTTCTGCAGCTCCCGGTTCTTGCTGAGGTTGAAGCGGGAGGAGCTCTGTCGTCGCTCCTTCTTGACAATCTGGGGGCCCCCCGAGTACTTGATCTTGCTGAGCTGCGTGGGGGGCGGCGTGCTGTTGCTGGGACGCTTGTTGGATGATGGCGGCTGGGGTTGTGGCTGGGGCTGGGGCTGCGGCTGCGGCTGGGCCTGGTCAAACGAGCAATTCACTGAAGTCCACTCGCCAAGCTCTGCTTCCCACTCCTGCCCTGCTCCATTGCCCACCTCCAGCCACCTCCACGACAAACCCCCCGGCCCCACGTCCATTTATGCCTCTACAGGCCTGAGCAGCAAACAGCTGCTTCCTGCCCCAAAGGAGCCAAGGCCAGAGTCACAGGCAACTTCAGACTGTGGCCCTGGAAGGGAGTGAGTGGCCTAGAAGCCATGTCACCCAAAGTGATGTCCACTGCCTGTGCACAAAGAGCCTTCAGAACACTCACTCGTGTTCTTCAAGAGCTAAAGCTAACTGACAGACTGATGGTGACAGAAGTGAGACCCGTGGCTCTCCTGCCAGGGCGGAGATGCCAGTGGTGTGCGCGCACCGGGGAGGGGAGGGGGATGTGGGAAGTGACTGAGAAGGTGCATGAGGAACCTTTTGATTAATGGAAACATTCTGTATCTTGACTGGATCAGGGAGGTGGTTCATAGCACAAACATAGGTAAAAATTCATCAAGCAGTATGCTGGAGATTACCGGATTTTATCATTTACCGAATATGTGACATTCTCTAGTTAAAAGTTAAAGAAATTCCTTCTAGTAGTTTAACTTCTAGAAATGCAGTTTAAGAAAAATTCTAAATAGGGACTTCCCTGGTGGTCCAGTGGCTAAGACTACACACTCCTAATGCAGGGGGCCTGGGTTCTATCCCTGGTCAGGGAACTAGATCCCACAAGGCACAACTAAGCACAGCCACATAAATAAAAAATTTTAAAGGGCGTGGAAATTTTAAAAATTGAAAAATCCTAAATATAAAAAAAGGTTTAGTGGGAAAATACTTTTTATGGTCATATAATGGCAAATACATAAATGAATACATGGAAATCACAGAGTTAAAATTATGTTTATGAAAACTATGTACTCAGTGTAATCATACGTGGTTCAGCTGTGAAAAATATTTACACAGTCATAGTAATTTACCCAAAATGGATGGTAAGTATTTTGAGAGGAGGGGAAAATTGGGCACAGAGGTATAAGACACTGGGGCCTTAACTTTCCACATTCGGAAGTCAAGAGATAGCTGAACCTCGAAAACTTTTTTTAAAAAGCAGTAAAAAAGTTATTTGGAGTAGAAAAGTCAACCTCCAAGGAAAGAGTTAGGAGTTGAATGTGGCTGCCACAACAGGACAACAAAGACCAGGGACAGGGCTGCCCTGCTCATTATAAGCCCAAGAGCGCTATCTGGGACTCCCTGGCAGTCCAGTGGTTAAGACACTGTGCTTCCAATGCAGGGGGTACAGGTTCAAACCCTGGTCAGGGAACTAAGATCCCACATGCCACACAACGTGGCCAGAAAATTTTTTTTAATGAAAAATATACATACATATATAAACAGTACACTATCTGGCTTTCTGAACTATTACCATATTGATAAAAATTAAAAAGCCTAAAACTATAGAATGAGAGAAAACTGCTCCCTACTGCTCCCTATGCTAAGTTAAATAAGCAGAATGCAAACCTGTATATACAAAATGAGCTCACCTACTTTAGAGCACATGCACAGAACCCAAAACCCAGGTAAGAAAGAGAAGAACAAGTACACTGTGTTCATGACTATCTCCTGTGACAGCAGAATTAGACATGACTGTTTCCTACTCTTCTAACTTTTTTTTTTACAGGCTGACACTGCTTTTATAAGACAGCTAATTTCCTAAAGCTGTTTCTTTACTTCCTTCTGGACACGGGAATCAGAGCCCCATGAAGCCCATTTTCAGAAGCACGCACCCAGGTGGTCTGCGGGGCTGGGAGAGGGGAGACTCAGCCTCAGGACAGCCCCTGCCCCCACCAGAGAAGAGACTGTGGGGGGACCATGGGAGTGAGGTCACGTCCGGTTGGGGACCCACTCCACAGGAAAGCTGTGCTCCTGTCCTCACACCTGCCATCCCTGCCTCCTCTGCAGCCCCCTCCACAAACTTGCACTTCATAAAATAAGAATGGGGGGAATTCCCTGGTGGTCCAGTGGTCAGGACTCCAAGCTTCCTGCCCTTCCATTGCAGGGGCCACGGGTTCGATCCCTGGTTGAGGAACTAAGATCCTACATGTAGCACAGCCAAAAAAACGAACGAACAAAAAACAATTTTTTTAAATTAAACTTAAAAAAAAAAAGAACAGGAGAATATGAAATTCTCTGCAATAAGGGGGAAGGAGGAAGACACACACTATGCTTTGTGTGCTCTTGAATTTTTTATAAAAACAATGTCTCAAGCTTGTGACCTATCTCAGGATCAGAGGCAGAAGACAAGCGCTGGGTACAGCCTGGGCAGGCGGTGAGTCCAGTGTAGCTCACGACCGCTTCAGCCATCTGGCCCTCTCCTCCACCTGAAATGAACCCCAGACACCAATCTGACCAGGGGAACCCAAAGAAGTGGGGCAAGAGCGGCCACCAAATGCCTCACTTGCCAGGACTACACCAAGCCAGCGTGATCTTGGTTAGAGAGTGCAAGGCACCCTGGAGTCTGGGGTCTCTCTTCCTGTGCATGGAGGACAGATCACACATCGGTGGAGGATTGGGGAGAGAGGCAGAAGGTCAGCGGGGCCAGAGCCTGGTGTGCCTCGGACTTTCCCCGCTTCAGGCTTCCATTTCTCTGTTGCAGGAACAGCCAAATCCTTATCTGCGGAGCTTGATGGTCAAGAGCACAGACTTTGGTCTGACCCCTGATTGTACTGTTTATTAGCTGGGTAATCTTCAGGACCATCACAGACGGTCAATACTGAAATCAGACTGATTATATTCTTTGCAGCTGAAGGTAGAGAAGCTCTATACAGTCAGCAAAAACAAGACCTGCAGCTGCCTGGCTCAGATCATGAACTCCGAAGTGCAAAATGCAGGCTTAAATTGAAGAAAGTAAGGGAAACAACTAGACCATTCCGATATGACCTAAATCAAATCCCTTACGATTATACAGTGGCGGTGAGGAATAGACTCAGTGGATGATATCTGGTAGACAGAGTGCCTGAAAAACTATGGATGGAGGTTGGTAACATGGTACAGGGGGTGGTGACAAACCATCTCAAGAAAAAGAAATGCAAGCAGGCAAAGTGGTTGTCTGAGGAGGCCTTACAAATAGCTGAGGAAAGAAGAGAAGCCAAAGGCAAAGGAGATAGGGAAAGATACACTCAACTGAGTGCAGAGTTCCAGAGAACAGCAAGGAGAAATAAGAAAGCCTTTTTAAGTGAATAATGCAAAGAAACAGAGGGAAACAAGAGAATGGGAAAGACTCGAGATATCTTCAAGAAAATTGGAGATACCAAGGGAACATTTCATGCAAAGACGAGCACAATAAAGGACAGAACTATAAGGACTGAACAGAAGCAGAAGAGATTAAGAAGAGGTGGCAAGAATACATAGAAGAACTATACAAAAAAGGTCTTACTGACCCAGATAACCAAGTTGGTGTGGCCACTCACCTAGAGCTGGACATCCTGGACTGTGAAGTCAAGTGGGCCTTAGGAAGCATTAGTACAAACAAAGCAAGTGGAGGTGATGGAATTCCAGCTGATGTATTTCAAATCCTAAAAGATGATGCTGTGCAAGTACTGCAGTCAATATGCCAGTAAATTTGGAAAACTCAGCAGTGGCCACAGGACTGGAAAAGGTCAGTTTTCATTCTAATCTCAAAGAAAGGCAATGTCAAAGAATGTTCAAACTACCATACAATTACACTCATTTCACATGCTAGGAAGGTTGATGCTCAAAATACTTCAAGCTGGGCTTCAACAGTACATGAACCGAGAACTTCCAGATGTTCAAGCTGGATTTAGAAAAGGCAGAGGAACCAGAGATCAAATTGCCAACATTACTAGATCATATAAAAAGCAAAGGAATTCAAAACAAAATATCTACTTCTGCTTCGTTGACTACACTAAAGCCTTTGACTGTGTGCATGCATACATGCTCAGTCCCTTTAGTCATATACTTAAGACCATATGGATTGTAGCCCACCAGCCTCCTCAGTCCATGGGGTTCTCCAGGCAAGAATACTAGTTTGGGTTGCCATGCCCTTTTCCAGGGGATCTTTCTGACCCAGGGATAGAAGCCATGTCTCAGTATTGCAGGTGGATTCTTTACTGACTGAGTCACCAAGGAAGCCCTTTCACTGTGTGGATCACAACAAACTGTGGAAAATTCTTAAAGAGATGGGAGGGACTTTCTTGGTAGTCCAGTGGCTAGACTCCATGCTCCCAACACAAGGGGCCTGGGTTCAATCCCTGGTCAGGGAACTAGATCCCACATGCCGCAACTAAGAGTTTGAATGTCAAAACTCACAGGGCAGCCAAATAAATAAATACTCTTTAAAAAAATAATAATAATAAAATAAAGAGATGGGAATACCAGATCCCCTTACCTGCCTCCTGAGAAACCTGTATACAGGTCAAGAAGCAACAGTTAGAACTGGACATGGAACAACGGACTGGTTCCAAATTGGGAAAGGAGTACATCAGGGCTCTATATTGTCACCCTGCTTATTTAACTTATATGCAGAGTACATCATGTGAAATGCCCAGCTAGATGACTCACAAGCTGGAATCAAGACTGCCAGGAGAAGTATCAACAATCTCAGACATGCAGATGATACCACTCTATTGACAGAAAGCAAGGAGAGACTGAAGAACCTCTCGATGTGGGTGAAAGATGAAAGTAAAAAAGCTGGTTCAAAACTCAGCATTCAAAAAACTAATTTCATGGCATCTGGTCCCACCACTTCATGGCAAATAGATGAGGAAACAGTGGAAACAGTGACAGATTTTATTTTCTTGGGCTCCAAAATCACTGTGGGTGGATTGCAGCCATGAAATTAAAAGACGCTTACTCCTTGGAAGAAAAGCTATGACAAACCAAGACAGCCTATTAAAAAGCACAGACATCATTTTGCTGACAAAGGTGCATCTAGTCAAAGCTATGGTTTTTCCAGTAGTCATGTATGGACGTGAGAGTTGGATCATAAAGAAGGCTGAGCACTGACAAATTCATGCTTTCAAACTGTTGTGCTGGAGAAGACTCTTGAGAGTCCCCTGGACTGCAAGGAGATCAAACCAGTCAATCCTAAAGGAAATCAACCCTGAATATTCATTGGAAGGACTGATGTTGAAGCTGAAGCTCTAATACTTTGGCCACCTGATGCAAAGAGCTGACTCACTGGAAAAGACCCTGATGCTGGGAAAGATTGAGGGCAGGAAGAGAAGGGGATGACAGAGAATGAATGGTTGGATGGCATCACTGACACAATGGACATGAATTTGAGCAAACTCTGGGAGATGGTGAAGGACAGGGAAGCCTAGCATGCTGCAGTTCAGGGGGTCTTAGAGACTTGAACACAATTTAACGAATGAACAACAATACCACCTCCAGGAGGTCACAGCCTCTCTGCACCTCATTTGTAAAGCAGGGACAGCAACAGGACTGACCTCACAGGGCTGTAATGAACAGTACAAGGCACATGCAAGTGTCCTATAAGTAGTATCTTCTCTATTAATACTCTTATCATTTCCCATCCTTGGAAATCCCGGAAACGAGCACCTCAAACGTTCCTTAGAGGGACTTCCCTGGTGGTCCAGCGGCTAAGACTCCATGCTCTCAGTGCAGGGGGCCATGGTTCAATCCTTGGCCAAGGGACTCGATTCCACATGCCACAACTAAAAATCCCGAGAGCTGCAACTAAGACCTGGCACAGCCAAATAAATATTTGAAAAGACCCACCTTCTTGCAAAAAGCCTTCTCCAGGCCTTGCTTGTCCCCACTCCGCCCCCAACCTCCTGACACTGCTTGCCTGTTCCACTGGCTCTGTGATCATCCCCAGTGACACCTCTTGCTCGCTCTGTGTATGTGTCATCCCCTCACTAGAAAGCAAGCCCCTTTAAAGCCAGGACCCTGGTTTGTATGCCTCTAGGTCTCCTCAGCACTGGCACCTAGCAGGCATTCAGCAGATGACTGGTTGTTTGATGGAGGGGCCAAGCCCAGGCCCATCCCCACAGGCCCCTCCTGTGCCTGCCGGGGACCCTCCAAACAAAGCCCTGCACAGTGGTTGGGGCCCAGCAGGAGCGAGAAACACCAAGGAGATGACAGTGACGGGCTCGGCGGCAGCTGAGGAGTGAGACTCAGGAATAAGACGTCTCTCTCCATCTGTCCAGGTAAGATGCAAAAACCCGCATCTGCATGAACTTCTGACTGAGGGGACATCCAGAGAAATGAGGCATTCTTCCCAAAAAGGGAAAAGCAAGACCTCAATTTTCTGTGCTAACGAGCAGAGGGTTGGACTAGATCAGTAGTTTGCCAAACATTCTCCAAGTAAGGTTTTAAGAAAACAGACGTTGCATGGCTGAAAATCATAGTTTTAAAAAAACCACCCAATGAGTTGATGCCTAAGGTCCCTTCCCCAGCAGGGACTGAAGGCTGGGGTGGCCAGAGAGCCGCTGAGCCAGCTTGGCCTGCCCTACCCTGTCCCTACCCCACTGGGCCACCCTGGTTTTAGAAGGACCATTGGCTCCCAGGCCCCAGATACAAGGAGCAGCTGAGAGACAGCTGGTCTGGCCAGCAAAGTCCTGGTCTAGGAAACATACTTGTCAGAGGGAGTATGGGTGTGTGCCAGGAACTCATTCATGTTCAACCCTTTCTCCTTAAGGCTCTAGCATCCAATGTCTCCTTCACTGACCTGGGCTAGAGATGAGAGGCAGGGGCATCTCCAGGAGAACCTTCTGCAGCCATCAAAGTATGGGTGGACACTGCCCAAGGGCAAGCTAGTGACCTGCCCGCTACCCTCTCCTGTATCCTGCCTGCTCCCACTTCTGAGACTCCATAGTGGCTGTCACCTCTGCCTGAAGAGCCTTCCTTTCCATTTCTTTTCTTTTTTTTTTTTTTAATATTTATTTATTTCACAGCGTCGGATCTTGTTGCAGGTCACGGACTCTCGTCGTGGCACATGGGCGGGGAGCAGGCTTAATTGTCCCACAGCATGTGGGATGTAGGTTCCCGTATCAGGGTCCAACCCACAGCCCCTGCATCCCAAGGCAGATTCATAACCAGTAGATCACCTGGTGGCTCAGACAGTAAAGCATCTGCCTATAATCTGGGGGACCTGGGTTTGATCCCTGGGTTGAGAAGATCCCCTGGAGAAGGCAATGGCAACCCACTCCAGTACTCTTGCCTGGAAAATTCCATGGATGGAGGAACCTGGTAGGCTACAGTCCATGGGGTGTAAAGAATCGGACACGACTGAGCAACTTCACTGGTCTGTAGCCCACCAGGGAAGTCCCCTCCTCCCACTTCTAAACTTACAACAGGATCAAGTTCCAAGAAGCCTTCCTGGATGCAGGCCTCCAGCAATCCAGTGGGGCCGTGAATTGACGCATCATACCCACACTCAGGAGAGACTGCAACCATACTTGCCCACTCTGAACCAATCGCATTTCAAGCTGATCCTAACACAGGCACCAGTAATCATTAAACCCATATATTTAAATATAAACTGGCATGTAGAAATATAATTTAAGCACTACAGAAGGTATTGTAGGAAAAAGATGAAAGATAAAATTATCAGTGAAAAATGAAAGATTAATGTTATAGTTTTTGCACGGTGAATTAACTGGCTGAATAAAGATCATTGTAGTTTAAAACTCTGGAAATCAGAGGGGCATTTTCTCCTGTACTGACACCAAGAGCTAGCTCTACCCACCTGTGCTTAATACAGTCCTTCCTTCATTTATGCACGAATCACACTATGCATTGCAGATGAAAAGGTGAATAAAGTAGGGCCCTTGCCCTCAAAGCGCTCACAGTTCAGTTGGCAAGACAGACACGAAAGCAATCATTAGTACATGGGCAATACGAAACCAGAGAGCAGCAAAAGGTTTGGGAACACAGAGGGCTGAGTGACAAACGCTGCCTGAAGACCTAGGGAAGCCATCCCTGAAGAGGTGACTTTTGCTTCGGCTCTTAAAGGATAAACACAGGTTCAGGCAGAGAATGAAAGGAAAGGGGACTTTCCTGGTGGTCCAGGGGCTAAGGCTCCGCGCTCCCAACGAGGGTGTCTGGGTTTGATCCCTGGTCAGGAACTAGATCCTGCAAGCCGTAATTAAGACCCGGCACAGTCAAATAAATAAATAAAATAAAAAAGTTTAAAATAAAAGTAAAAAGAATGAAAGGAGAGGGAAAAAAGCAGTCCAGGCTAATTAATGTGCGTGTTAGCTGCTCTGCTGCTGCTGCTGCTAAGTCGCTTCAGTCGTGTCCGACTCTGTGCGACCCCATAGACGGCAGCCCATCAGGCTCCCCCGTCCCTGGGACTCTCCAGGCAAGAACACTGGAGGGGGTTGCCATTTCCTTCCCCAATGCATGAAAGCGAAGAGTGAAAGTGAAGTCGCTCAGTCGTGTCCGACTCTTAGCGACCCCATGGACTGCAGCCTACCAGGCTCCTCCGTCCATGGGATTTTCCAGGCAAGAGTACTGGACTGGGGTGCCATTGCCTTCTCCGGTTAGCTGCTCAGTCGTGTCCAACTCTTGGCAACCCCATGGACTGTATGCAGCCCACCAGGCTCCTCTGTCCATGGGATTCTCTAGGTAAGAATACTGGCATGGACAGCCATGCCCTCCTCCAGGGGATCTTCCCCACCCAGGGATTGAACCCAGGTCTCCAGCATTGCGTTGCGGGCAGATTCCTTACCGTCTGAGCCACCAGGGAAGCCCCCAGACTAATGGGATGACATCAATAAGGCTCATAGCATTGAAAGGTGGGAGGTCTAGGGGGGTTGGAAGACAGGGCAGGGCCAGCCCACGAGGGCTGAGGGTGGGAATTTGAATTTGTGAGCAATGAGATGACAACAGGAGTTTTTCAGCAAAAGGCCTGATAGGACCAAAAATGCTTTCAGGGTAACAACTCTGTCTACAGGGGTGTCAGGCTGAAGTGGAGGAGACTCAGATTACTTCCTCCTCCCTTTGTCCCTGCTCCCAGAACTCAAGACAGGGCACAGAGCATATGAACTGCTCTCTCCAAAGACAGACCAGGAAAGACCCCTGGCTTGCAGCAGGTCTGACCTGATCTCTCAAGACTCTTTTCCATTCTAAGATTCTTCACCAGCCTATCAGGTCATTAAGAACACCAGAGGACTGGCTCCCAAGCCACACAGGCCTGGGTTGAATTCCAGTTCTGCTGTTTTACTGCCGAGTACAAGCTACTTCATATCACTCAGCCTCAGTTTTGTCTGTAAAATGGAGCTTAGGATGATAACAGATGCCCTCAGGGGAGTGCTGTAAAGATTAAATGAGAAGATTATAAGATCAAGTGCATGCCAAGTAATTAGCACCCTGCCTGGGTCAGAGTGTGCTGGGTCCCCCCAAAATTTACATCAACATCTGTGAATGTGACCTTATTTGGCAACAGGATCTTTGCAGATGTAATCAAGTTAAAATGAGGTCACATTGGATTAGGGTGGGCCCTAAATGCAACATGATTGGTATCCTATTAAAAGGGAAATTTGGACACAGACATAGAGGCACAGGGGGCTTCCCTGGTGGTTCAGTGGTAACAATCTGCCTGCCAACGCAGGAGACGCAAGCTCATTCTCTGGGTTGGGAATATCCCCTGGAGAAGGAAATGGCAATCCACTCCAATATTCCTGCCCGGGAAATCCCATGGACAGAGGAGCCTGGTAGGCTACAGTCCATGGGGTCGCAAAGAGTCTGACGTGACTTAGTGACTCAAGAGAGGCACGGGAGAACGCTGAGTGAAGGCCGAGTCAGAGATTGATGCACCTACAAGCCAAGGGCTTCCCACGTGCCTCAGTGGTAACGAATCTGCCTCCAGTGCAGGAGATGCAAGAGATGCGGGTTTGATGCCTGGGTCGGGAAGATCCCCTGGAGGAGGAAATGGCAACCCACCCCAGTATTCTTGCCTGGGAAATCCCATGGACAGAGGAACCTGATGGGCTACAGCTCCTGGGAGGGCAAAGAGTCAGACACGACTGAGTACATGAGCTGAGAAACACCACGGACGGAAGAAAGCCACCAGAAAGGAGAGAAGCACGGAAGAGAGTCTTCCCTAGACCCTCAGAGGAGCGTGGCCTGCTGACACCTTGATTCCAGACTTCCAGCCTACAGAGCTGTGAGACCGTAAACGTCTGTTATTTTAAGCCACCCAGTTGGTGGTAACTAGTTATGGCTGCCCTAGGAAACTATACACAAGTACCTGCTCAATACAATACACATTGGCTGCTAGAAGTATTATTAGGATTAACTGGAAAGACCGGAAAATGTTTGACACAGGATAAGTTTGACTGTAAGAGCCCAAAGTTCAGGATTAGAAAAAGGGCAAGAGAAGGACTGTGCCTGGCAACTCCCCTGATGGTCCAGTGGTTAGGATTCTGCTCTCTCACTGCTGAGGGCCTGGGTTCAATCCCTGGTTAGGGAACTAAAATCCCATAAGTTGGGAAGCATGGCCAAAAAAAAAAAGAGAGAGAGAGAAGGACTATGTCAAACAGTGTCTGATGTCCTGGGCCTCATGGCCTGGTCCCCAACCATTCCACCATCCCTCTGCCTACGACCACCCTCATGCATTTCTGCAAATTCACAAAGCAGAACTCCTGCAGCTGCCTCAGACACGTGAGGCTCCGTTTCACAAAACAGAGGCCGAGGTGAAGGCAACACTCCCCTTTTCCAGAGGGCGGCAGAGGAATCACAGCAGCTAGTCTCAGCTCTTTTCTTAACTTGCTTGGACCTTCGTTTCCCTACCTATGAAAGAAGACAGTTAGCCTCTCAGGCTCCTTCTAGGTCTAACTTGAAGCTGGTTTGCTTGCTCACACACTCATGAATGCATTCAAATGCTAGTGCCTCTCGTGTGCCAGGCCCTTCAGTGTGAACAAGAGCCTCTTGGAGCTCACAGGCTAACATAGGAGACAACTGACACACAATGAATTCCCAGGAACTGTTCCGTTACTGCTGTGGTTGAGCGCTGCCGTGGGGTGATATAGAAGCCCTGATGCCCTGGGCATGGGGATGGGGACAGGTGGTCCAGGAAGGCTGCTTGCAGAAAACGACGGCCAATCTGTCCAGTAACTGAACGAGCAGGAGCAGGTCAGGCAGAAGGTGGGAGCTGCCCCTGAGCTACTCCATTCTGTCCCTTTAAATCCTGTTTCTGGGATTTCCCTGTGGTCCAGTGACTAAGACTCCTTGCTCCCAAAGCAGGGGGCCTGGGTTCCATCTCTGGTCGGGGAATTAGATCCCGCACGCTGCAACTAAGAGCTCACGTGTTGCCACTAAAGATTCTGCATGCTGCAACTAAGACCCAGTGCAGCCAAATAAATATGTATTTTAATCCTGTTTCTAAGTCTCTCATGCCGTTTTGGAATCAGTTGCTGGCTCTGACCACCTTCCCTGCAGGTCCCACATGTCATGGCTCCTGAAGGGGAGACTGAGCCCGGAGAGGGCGCCCCCCCACAGAAGCATCTCCAGGTGACCTCCTGTGAACCGAGGGCCCCAGCACACAGAGGAGGAAGCCAGCTGCTTTCATAGTGTGGTGGGGGAAACACATCTGGGGACAAGCCACTGCTTGTCCAGCACTGGGTGACAAGGACAAGCCGAGACACGTGTCCAGACACCAGGGTAAATTCCTCCTCTGTGGTCCTCAACTCCCACCTCTGTAAGGTGGGGCAAACCTCCCCAGCTGCCTCCCACCACTTGAGTGAAGCGAAAAATGATGGTTATAGGTGTAAAAAGTGCTTGGCCCTCTTTGGAAGTGACAGGGACCAGGAGTATCCAGAAGAATCAAGGGCCACAGTTAACCCCAACCAAACACTTTTTAGTCCATCTCCTCTCCACCCACCACCTCAACCCCTAAGACCTGCCTGGAATTAGGGAGTTCTATTTCCTTTTCACCTCCATCCCTCTGAACAGCTTAGCACAGGAGGCGGGAAGCATAGTAACAAGGATCACTAGCTTCCGGGTAACACAGACACCTGCTGATGCTCCCAGGACCGTTCAGCATCTGAGCATCCTACTAAGCACACTTCCCAAACTTCCACGGACACACTCCAGACTTCCTTAAGTCCCTCCCCCATCCTGTGCACGCACAGCTTGCCATTTATTACTTTATGGCCCTAGATTGCCAGGCTGCGCTGACCTCTGCTCATGACTGTCCTTCAGCAGCTCCCATCTGATCCGCACCAAGGGCAGCAGGCCCAGCCCTGCCCAACTCAGGGACACTAGCCACTCCCCACCCCCGGTCCCACCCAGAGCCACGCTGAGGTCACTTGCTGCCCCCATTGAGCACCTGTGCACTTTCCCCTCCTCCCCAGGACCCAGGATCCCCCCAGCTTTTTGCCCTAAAAGAAAAGGAATTCTCAACCCTTTGGCAGACAGAGAACTGACTTTCACAGGAATGGCTGGGGAGTCGGGAAAACTGGAAGGCGTCTTTGGTCCATGGCAGCCAAAGTGAAATGCTGCCTGAGGATGGTCTGGCCAGCCTTTCCTTCCCTTCTGCCCGATAACCTCTGGCCCCCCCCAGGGACCCCTCATCCCACTGGCCATCACGCAGCTGGAGCTGCTGCCTGCAGCATAACTAGGGCAGTGCCCACGTTCATTACCTCCTCCGTGCTCTCGCCTCCACCATCCTTGCTCGAACTGCTGGGCTTGGCCGTACCTTTGGCAAGCTTGGGGGGCTCCTGAGAGGGGGAGATGGAGAGTTAGCAGTTGATCAGGCAGGGGGAGGCCCTATCCACATCCCTTCGGTCTTATCCAATTATCCAATTGAATCAATCAGTCAGGACCCCTGAGCATGTACCTTAAACCTGGGGGAGTAGGGTGGGGTTTGGGGTACACCAAGGGAGATCGGTCCCTCAAGGGCACCAATGAGTTTAGAATCTGGTTAGAAAGACAACTCCAACACACAATAATACAGCATGATCATGCTTCTTCACCTCACAGGACTGGTGTATGAGTCAGGGCCTCTGTCAAGTAAGAACGAGGGCGAGGAGGCTCAAGGGAAACGAATCCTGGAACAAGCTGCTCAGACTGGCTTCTGGTTAAAGTGGGCAGAGCGGGCCTAAGGCTCTCAGGCTAGAGGGAAGGGTCATCACGCTACACCCGAGGCTATCTGGGAAGACCGGGAAGCATTTTCTGGATATCACAAACAGCACCCAGACTAGTAACTGCTACTGGCATAATCAGTGGGGCCCAAGAATGCTGACAGGTATGGGAATTGTCCCAAGAAGGCCTTGGTGGACAAGCACAAGGACAGGGTTGGGGGTAAGGCCCTGAAGGGTTATGAAGAGTGAGCACTAGTCTGAAGTCTCCCTTGGGAACCTGGCTGCGGGCTCAGAGCCCTGGCCTGCCCAGCATCTCTTCCTATGCTCCAGGCCAAAAAAAACAACTGCCCAGGGAACAGGATGGGGAGAATGGGAAAAAGACTTGGGGATTTCGATCCGACTGCAAGCTCAACACAAATCATCCATGTGCTGTGGCTGCCACGGCAGCTCATGTGACCTGCCGTCCGGTTAGCAGACCTGTGCAGCGTGCGTGTCCTTGACACTGACGGAGCCATCCTGGAGGCTAGCTCAATTGGGAGCCTCAGACTTTGGGAGGGACAAAGACAAATCCTAGGTTTTGTTCAGGAGGGAAATACAACCCATACTGGGAGTATATTCAAAAGCATGTCCTGAGAGCAACAGCTGCAGGAACTGGGATAGTTAACAATGGGAGGGAGGAGCCCTGGCGGGTGGGGGAGCTAGAGGGATCCTTACAAATAAATGAAGGGCTGCCATGTGGACTAAAGATGCAACTTGTTCTACGTGGACCCAGAAGCCCTAAGAGCCACGGGCTAAGGTAGCAGGAAGACAGGCTGAGACTACAAACGAGGAAGACTTTTCTCCTGGAGCAGCTGCACAGAAACCTGCTGTAGGGAGGCGGCAGCGCCCCACCTGACAGCACGCGAGCAGAGGTGCACTGAGGCCTCCTCCCAGGCACGACGCAAAAGGGACCCCAGCCTTAAAGGCAGATGGGTTTGGGGGACTTGGAAATCACTTCCAGCTCTGAGATCCTGCGACTCCTGAGCACCTGAGCCCCTTCAGTGAGAAGTGTTAAACCCAGTGATTATGCTGATGGGGGCTAAAGGATTTCAGGGAGAAGCGAGCGCTGCGTGGGCTGGAGCAGGGGGAAGGTTTCCTGGGGGCGGGGAGGCAGGGAGCTGTTTCTAGGCGTGGAGCAGCTCCAGTCATGAAGGAGCCATGCGTGTGCTCTAGGCGGCTGAGGGCCTCCCCCGTGGCCCCTCACTGGGCTGGGCACCCTCACCCCTCGCCAAGGGGCCAGGGAGGGGCACAGAACATGGGGCAGAGAGGAGAAGGATGAGGGGGTGCCTGCAGGATGCAACACTGGGGCGACCGTCTGTACACACCCCAGTCGTGGGCTTCTGGGACACAGCTGGCCCACGTGCACACACGTCTCACTTCTCTCCTTGACCGTGGGTTCCTCGTTCCTTTCTGTACCCCTCCACCCACCCTGCAGCGCTCAGACATCTTTCTCAGGGAATGTGCCAAAGAGAGACCCCGGCTGCTTGCGGGGGTGTGTGCTGAAGGGTGGTGGGCAGTGGGAACCAGGCCTCCACCCTTGCTCCCTGGCCCCCGCAAGACAACAGGCAAAGTGCACACGCTTCAGCCCAGCCCAGCCGTCCAGGGCCACACGGCACTGTGGTTTACAGCCAGCCGTGTGTTCCCAGCCCAGCTCTTTGTAGCTACACAATCATGGGCTAGTTAACTAACCTCACTGAGCCTGTTTCCTCGTCTATTCAGTGCCGACAATCAAAGTACCTGATTCCTTCTGCTTATTTAATGTTTTTATTTTTTAATTTTCTGGCTGCACCGCACGACATGCAGGATCTTAGTTCCCGGACCAGGGACTGCACCCACACCCCCTGCGGTGGAAGCTTGCAGTCTTAACCACCGGGCCACCAGGGAAGTCCCCCTAGTTCCCTTTAGTACAGTGTCTGGCACGTGAAAAATGAAATGTTAGTCAATGTTATTACTATTATTATGAACAAGAAAGTGGGAGGGAGTGGGGACACCTCCACCCAGCAACCAAAAAGACAGAAGTCCTAGATCAGAATGTGAGGGAAGAGGAGGGATGCAAATCTCCCCAAGGGTTGACTCAGCGCTCATACATTGAGCACCTAAGGTGTACAAGGATGACACCAAACCAAAATGGAGCTTAGTTATTTTCTCAGGGGGAAGAAAAGACATGTCCACAGTTCCAGTCCAAGGGAACACAAAAAGGCCATAAGTAACCTACCAAGTGTTCTGCAAATCCAGGGGAGAAGGGAGGGCTCACCCCCAACTAAGGGTTTGCAATGGGCTTTAGGAAAGAGGCCATGATGTTTGGCCAAGAATGGGACCACCAGAATGGGAGAAACGACAGATGAGCAATACAGATCCTCCATCCCCTCCTCCTCTCTGTCCCCACCCCACTTAGGCAAACCCCAGTCACATTGTCAGGACTTGTCAACCATAGAAGGAGGCCAAATGCAACTGGAAATCAAAAGCAGAAAGTTACACCTTAAAGGGGATCAGAGGTGCCTGGCCCATGCACCCCGATCCTTCTCATACTCTTTCCCAACCAAACACTTACACCTGTGGTCCTAGAAAGTCTTAAGAGATTTTCTTCTCAGTCCTCTAGTAGATAAAGGCTTTCTGTGGATGAGACAGTATCTGTTCCATCAGACTAAAAACTACAGATCAGGGATGTCTCTGGCAGTCCAATGGTTAACACTCCATGCTTCCAGTGCAAAAGGCTCAGGTTTGATCCCTGATAGGATAACTAAGATCCCAAAGGCTGGGCAGTATGACCAAAAAGTAAAAATTAAAAGAACAAAAAAACAAGCTACAGATCGGCAAGGAACTCATCAGCTTCTTCTGAATTTCATCCCTCTCCACACTCCTCGTAGAAGCCCTTCAGCCCCTGGTGTGGCTGACTTGTGCGTGTATCACCTACAGCTAAGCTGCCCAAACCACCTCAGCATGCCCGCTTCCCAAGGGCACGGGGCCTGGGTGGGGCACCCAAACCTGCCCAGCTCAGCTCCCTAGGAGGTACAGTGCCTTCTATACCATTACTAACCCAACGTTCAGAATCTCAGGCCCTGAGAGGTTATGGGGACAATCCAGAATCAGAGCCGTCTGACAAATCTCCATCGGCCCCAGGATAAGGAGTCTAATTGATAAGGTCAGAGATGGCACAAGCAGCAACCCAGCCAATCAGAGGGCAAAGGAAAACAAGCCATCTCTGGGGTCATAAAGTGGGTGAAGAGAACACCAGGCCAGAGCTGGCGTCCACCGCGAGGGGCCAGCCCCGGGGAAGAGAAGAAGCTAGGGGAGGCTGGAACTGGTATCCTAGCATCCTCTGTGTGAGTCTGTACCTCAAAGGAACCACACCTCTGAGTCAGACCTCAGCAACAGCAGGAAATAAAGGATACAGAAAGACAGGAATGAAGAAGATGGGAAGGCAGTTCGGAGGTAGAGGAGGAAGGTGAAAGAAGGCAACATCAAGAAATGGCCTGTCAGGACACCAGACAAAAAGCAAGGGTGTCCAGGGGTGGCTCGCCTGTGGGCTAAGAAGAAAAGCTAATCTGTCTGTGAGGGCAGATTCCCAATTTGAGGATAGTATGGCCCTGGAAAGACAGAAACCCAGCACTGGTACAAAAAAGGAAAAATGCAAAGGTTATCCTCAATTAGGAATAAGGGGAGGGGCCTGCCCAGATGATGAAAGGTGACTGGTTTAGGATGAACCTGGGAGCGGGGTGATGCCTGTTATCAAGGCTTTGGTACAGAGGAGGCCTTTAAGTCAGGAGACCTGATATTACAGATGGGCCTCCAGGAGACTGTGTGACCTTGGCCCAGTCCCTTCCCCTGCCCCTAGGATCGAGGCCTCAGTCTCCTCATCTGTATCATGAGGGATTGCACTGAATGCGCTCAGACACCCTGACTTCCAAGGTTCCATCAGTAGAAGGAACGGTTCGGTCCTGGTTTACAAGTTTGTGTGTGAAGGAAGAACTAGAGGGAGGGGCCTAGGCCAGATTCGGTGGAGGAGAGAGAAAAGCAGAGCTATTCTAGGTCAAGGAGCTTGGCGGGGAGGGAGAAGGTTGCTGTAAGGGACGGTGGAGAAGGCAGGCCCAGGCCCAAGCCCAGACGGGTGAGAAGAGGAGGGTCGAGAAGGGGCTGCGCGGGGCTGAAAAGGGGGGGCTAGTTCTGGAGGGAGGTGCTGTCTCAAATAAGCGGCTGTCCCAAACGGCAAACGGGTGGGGGATGGGGAGGTGATGGGGGGAGAAAAAGCAGGAGAGTGACCTGGGAGCGAGGCAGGATCTGGAGGGAGGAGGTTACCCTGGGCCGGGGGTCGGTGGAGAGAGGAAGGGAGGTGCATGTGGGGCGGACTCTATCCCGGACAAGGGTGGGAGCTTTCTCAGCTGCGGCAAAGGCTGGAGGTGCGACGAGCAGCGGGGATGGAGGGCTGGCCCCGGGGAGTCCTGCGGGGGCCGGACGGGAGGGTCGGTCTGGGGCTGTCCCGGGCCTGGCTCGGGCCCCTCCCAGAGTTCCGCGCAGGCCCCCAAGGCGGAGGCGCGGGGAAAAGGACCACGCTCACCTTCTCCTTCTTCAGTTTATAGGGCATCTCGGCCCGTCCGGACCCTGCCCGGCTCCTGCGGCCCCGCTCCGGCTCCGGCTTTGCTCGGCCGCACTCGGCCCGCTCGGCGTCTCTTCGCCACCGCCTGCGCGCTGCGCCCGGGTCGAGCGGTGTCTGTGTTCCAATTGGCCCGAACTCTTACAAACCTGCCTGACAACCAGGCGCCGCCTCCTCCGATTGGTCGCTGGAAGCAAGCGGCTTCTTTTTTTTCTCATTGGAAAGGAAGAGTACAAACCGCCAGGGTTCGACTCCCAGAATTGGCTAAAGTGGGAGGTCCCGCCCTAAAGGGGGTCGAGCTTAGCGTGAGAGGCGGGGGTCAAGGGAAGCCCGGGCTTTGCACCGAGTGCCGCACTTCGGCGTCTGGTGTGCGTTGGATTCGGCCATTCTTCGCAGCTCGTTCCGCTCTAAAGTGGCTCTCACTCTTTCCCCACTGCGACTCCGCCCAGTCCGAATTGAAGGAAAGAAGCCCTAAAATGAAGGGTACCTTTCTTCATCAGGGTAACGTGACACTGATTGCCTACGCAAAATTGGAGAGAGCTCCCAGGAGTCCTCGAGGGCCTGTTTCCTAGAGGAGGCTTGAGGAGGATCAAAGGGGAAGCCTGGCAGGAAGGGACCGGGCTGAAATGAGATGAGAATCCAGGATCTGTTCCAGCTTTGGGAATAGGATCCCCGTTCCTACTGCATCTGTCCTAGGGTTGGGGAACCAGCTAGACACAAGCACTTGAGAAGGTGGTGGACATGCTACCTCATTCTTGAGCGTCTCGGGAAATACATCCCTTACTCCCGCTAAGCCAGCGTCCTAAAGGATAAGATCAGTTCCTGTCCTCAAGGAGTTCACAGTCTGGTGAAGTGCACAGCCCTGTATAAACCTATGATTAAGGTACAATGTAATAAATTACACCAAACTAGTAGTGTCTGGAATCAAGATTGCTGGGAGAAATATCAATAACCTCAGATATGCAGATGACACCACCCTTATGGCAGAAAATGAAGAGGAACTAAAAAGCCTCTTGATGAAAGTGAACGTGGAGAGTGAAAAAGTTGGCTTAAAGCTCAACATTCAGAAAACGAAGATCATGGCATCCGGTCCCATCACTTCATGGGAAATAGATGGGGAAACAGTGGAAACAGTGTCAGACTTTATTTTCTGGGCTCCAAAATCACTGCAGATGGTGACTGCAGCCATGAAATTAAAAGACGCTTACTCCTTGGAAGGAAAGTTATGACCAACCTAGATAGCATATTCAAAAGCAGAGACATTACTTTGCCAACAAAGGTCCGTCTAGTCAAGGCTATGGTTTTTCCTGTGGTCATGTATGGATGTGAGAGTTGGACTGTGAAGAAGGCTGAGCGCCAAAGAATTGATGCTTTTGAACTGTGGTACTGGAGAAGACTCTTGAGAGTCCCTTGGACTGCAAGGAGATCCAACCAGTCCATTCTGAAGGAGATCAGCCCTGGGATTTCTTTGGAGAAAATGATGTTAAAGCTGAAACTCCAGTACTTTGGCCACCTCATGCGAAGAGTTGACTCATTGGAAAAGACTCTGATGCTGGGAGGGATTGGGGGCAAGAGGAGAAGGGGACGACAGAGGATGAGATGGCTGGATGGCATCACTGACTCGATGGACGTGAGTCTGAGTGAACTCCGGGAGTTGGTGATGGACAGGGAGGCCTGGTGTGCTGCGATTCATGGGGTCTCAAAGAGTCAGACACAACTGAGCGACTGATCTGATCTGATCTGAGAAGTGTCTGGAGGAACGTTTCAGAAGGTCAACTTCCAGCAGCAAGTTGACTACATGAAGACACTGAGGAAGGCTCAAGAATAAGCCTGTGGTCCTTGCCCAGGAGAGCAGTGTTATAAGGCAGTATAGGTATAGAGAAGAAATGACAACATTGGGAAACGTGTAGAACTAACAGGATTTGGTGAGTAATCCGATTGCAAAGAGAGTGGTAAAGGAAAAGGAAGATCTCAGGATGACTTCTGAAAGCCATCGGAGATGTGAGAGGAAACTGTGTGTCATAATGACAAAGGAAGTATAAGAGGATTGGTCAGTAATGTCAAATTCTAGAAAAAAGCTGATCAAGATCGAATAGCATAAAAAAAAAAAACAAGATTGAATAGCATCAGGGCTTCTCTGTGGTTAAAAATCCACCTGCCAATGCAGGGGACACAAGTGCAATCCCTGGTCTGAGAAGATTCCACATGCCACGGGGCAACTAAGCCCACAACTACTGAGCCCACACTAACGCCGGTGAGCTGCAACTATTGAAACCCACACCCTAGAGCCCATGCTCCACAGATCCACAGCAAGAGAAGCCACCTCAATAAGCCTGCACACTCTCGACCAGCGAGTACCCCCTACTTGCTGCAACTAGAGAAAACCCACACAGCAACAACTCAGCACAGCCAAAGATAAATAAATAAAATTATTTTTAAAAAGGTTACAGATGATCTTTGCAGGAAAGTTTCGAAAGAATGGAAGGAAGGTATAGTGGGTTAAAGAATGAGCAAGAGATATGGAAGTAAAGGCAACAAATCTAGGCTGCTAGCTGTCTTACAGAAGTAATTACTTTCATTGACTAATGATGATTTCAAGGTAATGCAGAGTGGATGACATGCTAACCATTATTTGCTCAAGGAAACACTTAAGAGAAAAGCACGTTTATCTGTGAATAGATATTTGCATCTATATGGATGCCAACCCGGGCAGGATACCAGATATACTTACCCATTTGCAAGACCTCAAGGAACACCATAGCTTAACTTATTCTGTGTAAAGGAGGCATATTCTCTTTGGAATCACTCCACCATCCTCTCAGTCCTTGGGTCTTCTGAGAGACGGGGGACAGAGCCACATAACAGTTTCAAAGTGAAGTCACTCAATTGTGTCACTCTTTGCGACCCCATGGACTGTAGCCTGCCAGGTTCCACCGGTCCATGGGATTTTCCAGACAAGAATACTGGAGTGAGTTGCCATTTCCTTTCTCCAGGGGATCTTCCTGATTCAGGGATCAAAGCTGGGTCTCCCGCATTACAGGGACTCTTTACTGTCTGAGCTGCCAGGAAAACTGCTAAGAAAGTGTGAAAGTGTTAGTCACTCAGTCATGTCCGACTCTATGCGACTCCATGAACTGTAGCCTGCCAGGCTCCTCTGTCCGTGAAATGGGAACTTTATCCTTGTGAATTCAGGTACCTAGTACATTCTTGAAAGTGAAAGTCACTTAGTTTAGTCCAAATCTTTGCGGCTCCATAGACTATACAGTCCATGGAATTCTCCAGGCCAGAATACTGGAGTGGGCAGCCTTTCCCTTCTCCAGGGGATCTTCCCAACTCAGGGATCAAACCCAGGTCTCCCACATTGCAGGTGGATTCTTTACCAGCTGAGCCACAAGGGAAGCCCAAGAATACTGAGTGAGTAGCCTGTCCCTTCTCCAGTGGATCTTCCCGACCCAGGAATCAAACTGGGGTCTCCTGCATTGCAGGTGGATTCTTTACCAACTGAGCTTTCAGGGAAGCATGCTGCTTTAAAGAGGTACAACTTGGCAATTTCAGGTTTAGGACTAGAGGTACCTCCTGAAACTATAATAAAACATTAAGTATATATATTTTTTCTTGTCTTTCTAGGGATAGAAATACCTTACAATATGTAAATCTTATATTAACCTCTCAGATTTTCAGGAAATTTTCAGGAATGCAAAATGTACAAAGTAGAAGACTGCCTCAAGATGAAGGAAAGGAGAAAGTTGGGCATAGAAGGCAAGGAAGAGAATGCAAGGTCCAGAAATAGGAGATTGCCACCAACCAATCCACTGATTCTTTTTAGTTTTCAGTCACACTGAGCAGCATGTGTGATCTTAGTTTCCTGGCCAGGGATCAAACCTGTGACTCCTGCAATGGAAGCACTCAGTCCTAACCCCTGGACCACCAGGGAATCCCCCAATCCATTGATTCTAAGTGCAAGTATACTGTTAATAACTGGGAGTGTGGCCAGCTAGTGTCCAGGTGTCTATACAGAGCAGTGGAGGTGGGGACAAGGAAGGACTGTTAAGTAACAGCCCAGATGGGAAACAAGCTGTTGGTCTGGTACTCAATGAGTGAAGCCTTGAATCTCTCTCTTCTGCCTGCTCTGCTGTTCATTCCTCTCCAGGGTGGAAATGGGAATGGATCTCCAGTCTACAAGGATTGGGAGGAGAGAACATCTAGTTTTGGAGAGATGAGAAAGGGAAGCTGCTTTGTCTTTGTTTCAAGCTTGGTGGGAACAGAATGAACAGGACAATAAGCAGGACAAGAAACACCGGAACGTGGGTTTTGTGTAGAATGTGTTGGAATAGGTGTGGCAGCACCAACCACTACAGGGCTACATGAATCACTTGCAGTAATTCAGCCAGCAGCCGCTCCACATCCAAATGCCTGTCTGAGACATATAACCCTACCACTCCCTCCTGCAACCTTCCCGCAAGCCTCCAAACCTCAGTGCCTACAGTTCCAGGAGTGGACACCTTCCTAAACACTACACCCACAGCTCCCAGCAGTGGGCCAAGTTTGGTCCAGGCCACAATGATCGTTCACTGATCATTCAATAAACTGTTGAGGATATGCCCGTGGGGAGGTTAGTTGACAGACGTTACTCCCCAGGCAGGCGCGGAAGGTAAACCCCTGTACACACGTCTCACAAGCGGTGTGCATGGACTACCCGACCACAGTGACTGTGTTACTGCCACCGAGGCACCTTTCCGATCTATCCAAGGCGCAGCTCACCCTCCTGGAGCACGCCCTTGCACCCGACGCCCCGCCCACTTCCCTAGGGCTGCCCCTGCCGGAAGCGGAAGTGGCGTGTGAGCCGCTGGGACGTCTAGCTCTCCGGCTCAGGAAGGCGCCCTTCTTCGCTGTGCTCTTTGGTCGCCTGTCACCATGGCGCTGGCAGTCTTGCGAGTCCTGGAGCCCTTCCCGACCGAGACACCCGCTTTGGCGGTGCTGCTGCCGCCCGGGGGCCCGTGGCCTGCGGCAGGGCTGGGCCTAGTGCTGGCGCTGAGGCCTGCAGGGGAGAGCCCGGCAGGGCCGGCGCTGCTGGTGGCCGCCCTGGAGGGACCCGGCGCGGGCACCGAAGAGCAGGGCCCGGGCCCCCCGCAGCTGCTGGTTAGCCGCGCGCTGCTGCAGCTCCTGGCTCTGGGCTCCGGGGCGTGGGTGCGGGCGCGGCCGGTGCGGCGGCCACCGTCGCTGGGCTGGGCGCTGCTTGGCACTTCATCTGGGCCCGGACTCGGACCGAGAGTCGGGCCGTTGCTGGTGAGGCGCGGAGAGACCCTGCCCGTGCCCGGACCGCGGGTGCTGGAGACGCGGCCGGCGTTGCAAGGGTTGCTGGGTCCAGGGACGCGGCTAGCTGTGACTGAGCTCCGTGGGCGGGCTAAACTGGGTCCAGAGGCTGAGAACAGCAGCCGGCTCCCTCTCCCGCCGGTGGTGTCCTCCTTCGCGGCCTCTGGCACAGTCCGGCGACTAAGGGGCGTTCTGGGAGGGACTGGAGATGCACTGGGGGTGAGCCGGAGCTGTCTCCGCAGCCTCAGCCTCTTCCAGGGCGAATGGGTGTGGGTGACCCGGGCTGGAGAGTCATCGAACACTTCTCAGCCACATCTGGCCACAGTCCAAGTTCTAGAGCCTCGCTGGAACCTCTCTGAAAGACTGGGACCCGGCTCTGGGCAGCCGGGAGAGCCTCTCGCTGACGGACTGGCCCTCGTGCCTGCCACTCTGGCTTTTAATCTCGGCTGTGATCCCCTGGACGTGGGAGAGCTCAAAATCCAGGTAGGATACAGGACTGAGATCAGGAATGCTTCTTCCTCTTTATCTCTTCTTTGCCTTAACTAAATTGGAAGATGAGAGCTGTAAAATTCGGATCCTTTACTCCGTAGAGCTTGGACTTTTCCCTTAATACCTCTTAGCCTTATTTATCCATTCTCTACAATTAAAACATGTTGGTGCATGGGAAGGGCTTTCACTATTCAGGTGAAAGGTGAGAATTACAGCCAAATTACCATGTGTAGTAATCTACTGAATCTAATCAGTTATTTGTCAAATTGTTGCAATGTATCCAGTATTGTGGGCTTACCAAGTAGGTGGAAATCCACCTGCCAATGCAGGAGGCGTGGGTTTGATCCCTGGGTCAGGAAGATCCCTTGGAGGAGGAAATGGCTACCCACTGCAGTATTCTTGCTTGTAAAATCCAATGGACAGAGGAGCCTGGTGGAAGTTGGACATGACTGAGAACGCATGCACACACATCCAGTATTGTATTGGGTAGTATGGAAGATCGTACTCCCATCTTTTGCTCACGCTGTCCTTGACTTCAAGTTCCTTCCTATTCTGTTAACCTCCTCCTCCTTCAAGGCCCTTCTACAAATGCCACCTGCTTCTTCAGTTCAGTTCAGTCGCTCAGTCGTGTCCGACTCTTTTCGACCCCATGAATTGCAGCACCCCAGGCCTCCCTGTCCATCAGCAACTCCCGGAGTTCACTCAGACTCACGTCCATCGAGTCAGTGATGCCATCCAGCCATCTCATCCTCTGTCGTCCCCTTCTGCCCCCAATCCCTCCCAGCATCAGAGTCTTTTCCAATGAGTCAACTCTTCGCATGAGGTGGCCAAAGTATTGGAGTTTGAGCTTTAGCATCAATCCTTCCAATGAACACCCAGGACTGATCTTTAGAATGGACTGGTTGGATCTCCTTGCAGTCCAAGGGACTCTCAAGAGTCTTCTCCAGTACCACAGTTCAAAAGCGTCAATTCTTCGGCGCTCAGCTTTCTTCACAGTCCAACTCTCACATCCATACATGACCACTGGAAAAACCACAGCCTTGACTAGACGGACCTTTGTTGGCAAAGTAATGTCTCTGCTTTTGAGTATGCTATCAGGTTGGTCATAACTTTCCTTCCAAGGAGTAAGCGTCTTTTAATTTCATGGCTGCAGTCACCATCTGCAGTGATTTTGGAGCCCCAAAAAATAAAGCCTGACACTGTTTCTTAAAGCCTTGCAAAATCTCACACCACAAATTTAACATTACTTTTTCCTATAGCATTTTCTATCTTTCTGAGAGCTTTTATTTTATAGTTTTGTTATGATCATATACTCTCATTCTCAATTGTATATTGTTCTTGAAGGGACAGGTTTTTATTATCCTTAGTGCTTGGTGTTTAATTTTAAAATTAGATTAAATACATCCAAGAGGAGTTTTTGCTTTCTACCTTTAAGGAACTTACTTCAAAAAGAAAATTGTGTTCAGGGGGACAAATATAGTCTACTGTTTAATTAAGCACCTGGATGTATGATTTAGGCCCACACTGACCAGTACAAAAGCTGCTAGCCCCTGGGTGGTTCTTTAAATCAACTGAAAGTAAGTAAAGTAAAAAATTCAGTTATTTGATTGCTTTAGTCACATGTTGAGTGTTCAGTAGCCACATGTAAATATAGAGTTTTTCTATCACTGTAGAAAGTTATATTAGGTAATGCTGCCATAGACACTTAGTGCTGTGGGATGTCAAGAAGAAATAAAAGATATGCGTGAATGGGAGTCAGGTGTGGCTTTCCTTCTAAATGGAGGAAAAATACTGGAGCATTCAGGCAGGAGCTCATTCACCTGACCCAGCTCTTTCAGCTTCAGTGAGATCATGTCCTTTAACTGGAGCCTGAATTCAGTGTCCTCACTACTGTCCAATTAATGTTCCCAGTGGCTGCCTGGTGTCACTCAAATGACTTGTGGGAGTTAAATGTCTTTACCATTTTACTGGCTCGGGGCCAGTATAAAGGTGTCACAGAATGGTTATCATCACTGGTGAACTCTTTGGAGCTAGAGTCAGCAAAGTCAGAGTCAGAAGTCTCTTCCGGGTGCCCATTAGAAGGAGAGGTTTCTGTTTTCTAAGGAAGATATAGGTCTTCAGCTCTACTTTCTTAGGTCTCCCGTCCCACAGCCCTTGTGGTTATGGGAAGGATAAAGGATGGAAGTGTTGGTTGCTAAGAGACTGGGCAGAGCCTGAGTCCCTGGGAGAAGGTTCTAAGGTGGTGGTTATTTCTCTCATAGAGGTATTTGGAGGGCTCCAGCACCCCTGAAGACAAAGGAAGCTGCTCAGTGCTGCCTGGGCCTCCGTTTGCCAAAGAGTTACACATCGAAATTGTGTCGTCTCCTCACTACAGCACTAATGGAAACTATGACCATGTCCTTTACCGGCATTTTCAGACACCCAGGTTAGCCGCTTCCCCCTTGCAGGAGGGTAGCACACCACCCTCAGTGAACTCCTCCTATCCCAGGCCTGAGATTCAGATACCAGAAAGCCTCTGATTTTAAAAAGCCACAGTATGGTGGCTAGAAGCCTCCTGGTGTGTCAGATAGACAAGAGAAATCTGGGCCAGGAGGGTAAATCCAGACATTCTAGATTGAGAAACCACTTTGATTTGAGGAGGGCCCCCAAAAGCCAGGATCCTGCTTTGCCCCTCTCTCTGGACTCTGATGCCCTCTCTGCCGTATCCCAAAGCTCTTACTAGGTCAGGTTTGTTCTCTGGACAACTGCTTGGGATCTCTGGGTGGGCAGTAGACCCCCGAGAAACAGTCTGCAGGTTGAGGGGGTGGGGCATGCGGGGATATGTCAGGCGCCTGCTATTAACTCCCACTGTGAGCTGACCAGGGCTACCGCTGTGTTACAGGGCAGTCCAGGAAGGGGATGTCCTGTGTGTGCCAACAGTTGGGCAAGTAGAGATCCTGGAAGCAAGCCCAGAGAAACTGCCCAGGTATGGAGCTGCCTTCTCTCCTGCAGCTGGGATTCTTAACCTGCATGCAGGAGTCCTCAAGTTGAATGGAATAATTCTGTGCATAAGAGCATTTTGTTGTTGTCATGCATGTTTTTCGGGAGAGAAGGTACCTATTCTCATGTTCTCAAATAGGCGTGTGACTGAAAAGAGAATTAAGAGCCACTGCCTGCTGGCTTTTGGGAGGTGTTTATCCTAAAATTGATTGGTGGTCCTAGGTATAGTAAAGCACTAAGAATGGTTCAATGGCCTAGTCCAAGGTGGGATTCCTCACTTTCTTCTTTTTTTTTTGGCTGCACCTCGTGGCATGAGGAACTCCCCCAACCAGGAATTGAACTCACAGCCCCTGCAGTGGAAGCTCAGAGTTTAAACCACTGAATCTCCAAGGAAGTCCCCCCTGCTTTCCATTCTTTTTAAAATAAGTTTTTATTTGTTTATTTATTTATTTTATGTTTTGGCTGTGCTCGGTCTTCGTTACTGTGTGGACTTTTCTCGAGTTGCAGAAAGCGGGGGCTGCTCTCAAGTTGTGGTGACTGCTCACTGCAGTGGCTTCTCTTGCTGCAGAGCACACGCGCTGGGGCACGTAGACTTCAGTAGTTGTGGCTCCCCAGCTCTGGAGCACGGGCTCAATAGTTGTGGCACACGGCCTTAGCTGCCCCACGGCATATGGGATCTTCCCTCGCCAGGGATCAGATGCGTGTCTCCCGCATTGGCAGGTGGATTGTTTACCACTGAGCCATCAGGGAAGCCCTGCTTTCCATTCTCAACCAATGTTGTTTGGGCCACACCTCCTGTACACTGAGCCAGAGGAGCCCCAGTACCATCATGATTTCTGCTCTAGTGGATGGAATGTGGACACGCTGCTTTTCAGTCTTGTCTCCCAAGACAGGAGAGGAAGAGATTTGCCTTTGAGAGACCTGCTGTCTTTCCTTATCCTCAACAGAGAGTGAGAAAGAGCGTAACTGAGCCAGGGACCCAAAACAAGGAGGCCAACCTTTCCTCCTGTTGATTCTTACTGCAGAGACTGCATATGAAATGGTAAGGCAGGGACTTCCCATGGTTAAGACTGCACTCCCAATGCAGGGGGAGCAGGTTCAATCCCTGATGGGGGAACTAAGATCCCACATACCACATGGCGCAGCCAAAAAAAAATTCAGAATTCAGAGACTGCTTGGCTTTATGTGAAGGGGGAAAATGTGTAGCTTCCTACCCCCAGATGGATTTCCTATAAGGCTTTATTAGAAGAAGAAGACACTAACCCAACTTGGCAGGAAATCCCAGTGAGGTGGTGGGACCACCCTGCAGAAACTTGGGCACAGGAGCCATCATGCCCAGGGTCTCAGGCCGAGCCAGCCTGGGTCCTCTACTAAGAGAGCAGTGCCTTGTTTGGAGTACCTAATTCAGCTTTGGTCAACATTCAGAGCTTGGTTCTGGCCAGTGCTCAGTCTCTCCAGTTTCAGGGCTGTGGTACCCAGAGGAGGGGCCTGTGGTGCCATGTGTAATTCCATTTGGTGCTCCAGGGTGCTGCTTTGAGCTTTCCCATCAAATTTACAACGAGCCTGGTGGAGAATGCCCAGCTGCTCTCCATCACTTCCAACTTCTGTTTTCCATCTTGTGTGTGTGTGTGCTCAGTCGTGTCCAGCTCTTGGTGACCTGTGGACTGTAGCCCACCAGGCTCCTTTGTCCATGGAATTTTCCAGGCAAGAATACTGGAGTAGGTTTCCATTTCCTGCTCCAGGGGATTTCCTGACCCAAGGATTGAACCCATGTCTCTTGCATCTCCTGCATTGGCTTGCAAATTCTTCATACCGCTCTGCCACCACCTCTATCTTAAATAGAGCAACTGTCTATGAGCTAGCTCTCTGTAGGAAAGCTGCAGAATGCCCACCTTTTGTACTTTTAAAGGAAAACAGGCACTCGACCCTCCTGAGACAGACCAGCAAGCCAGTCCTGTTCCTGGATCTCTACTATACCAGCACCTTGGAGACCTGCCTCCCTCCTCTGGGTGCTAAGCATGTAGTTCTTACCTCTGGGTGGGTTTGGAAAAGCAGGGCCGAGCGGGCAGATGGGTCCAAGGACAGAGATGAGTGCTGTACCCTACTCCCTGGACTTGGTAAGAGGCTCCCTGGATGGAGGCTCCCCTGATCCCTGGCACAGAAGTCCACTGGCGGTGGTGCAGCTGGTCCATGCTCCCCCTGCTCCACCTCTCACACCAGGCCTGGGGCGGGGATCGAGCTCCACTGTCTGGCTCTCAGGAACGCAACCCCGTGTTCCCCAGCAGTGTCCAGATATGTTCCAGAGGTCTGGCCAACCTCAATGAGGTGGCCCATCCACTCTCCCTGGATGGAGAGTAGGGGTGGAAGGGAGCTTGTGAGGGGGAGAGGTGGGCGTGTCTCCCTCCCCCTCCCCTGCCTCAGGGCTCTTCCTCCTTGGATTCCATTGGCTGCCAGATGCATCTGACCGAGGTGGTTCAGCTTGATTGCGAGTCTAGGTTGTAGACCCACCCATCACTTGTTTATGGGCTTTCCTGGTGGCTCAGACAGTAAAGAATCTGTCTGCAATGTGGGAAACCTGTGTTCGATTCCTGGGTTGGGAAGATCGCTTGGAGATGGGAATGGCAACCCACTCCAGTATTGCTGCCTGGAGAATCCCATGGGCAGAGGAGCCTGGCGAGCTACAGTCCATGGGGTCCTGAGCAGTGACCCCATGAGTTGGACACGCCTGAGCAACTAACACAATACCTATTTATAATGAACAGCAGTAGGACAGGGAATTACCTGGCGGTCCAGTGGTAAAGACTCAGTGTTTCCATTGCCAGGGCTGGGTTCCGTCCTTGGTTGGGGAACTAAAACACCACCAACCGCACAATGCAGCCAACCGAACAAACAGAAAAAAACCAGTGGGACAGCTTTCCTTATGTTCCAGTTCTTTCACAGTCAGTGCCTCTGGTGGTGGTCCCAAACCTAGTATGCCTCCCCTTCCACCTGAAGGCCTTTCCACCCCCACCCCTCTCTGCTGCCAGAGGGAGCAGCTGTGTGACTGTGGGATACTAAGCAAAGGAATTTGTACCCCAGGTAGACCTGAAAGAGGCCCGGGCTCTGCCATTGCTGTGCTGCCTGAGGATTACAGACGGCAGTAGTTCCTCTCTGTATCTGGAAAACTGGACTAGTAATTGCTGTCTGCTACCCTCGCCCCAAGAAAGCAATGGCACCCCACTCCAGTACTCTTGCCTGGAAAATCCCATGGATGGAGGAGTCTGGTAGGCTGTAGTCCATGGGGTCGCTAAGAGTCGGACACAACTGAGAGACTTCCCTTTCACTTTTCACTTTCATGCATTGGAGAAGGAAATGGCAACCCACTCCAGTGTTCTTGCCTGGAGAATCCCAGGGACGGGGGAGCCCGGTAGGCTTCTGTCTATGGGGTCGCACAGAGTCGGACACGACTGAAAGCGACTTAGCAGCAGCAGCAGCAGCAGCAGCAACCCTCACCCCCCTGGTAGGCTGAGTAAGCCTAACTCACTCTAACACTAGCCAGTGACTGCACAGCCCTGGTTATGGCTGGGAGCTTTTGAAAAATAAAAATGCCTGAGCCCTACCCCAAACCTATTAGAGCAGAATCAGGGTTAGGCTAGAGCCTCTGCAGTCTTTTTATTTTTCCCAAAGGAAGGAAAATGTTAATTGTAAAATTCAGATATAATTCACATACCATAAAATTCACACTTTTAAAGTATATAATTCAGTGGCTTTTAGTATATTCACAAGGTTGTGCCATCAACATCACTAATTCCAAAACATTTTCCTCAGCCCAGAAAAAAACCCCCACCCGCCAGCAGTCACTCCCCATTCCCTCCTTCCCTCAGCTTCTGGCAACCACTCCTCTACTGAATGGAATCACAGTATGTGAGAGATGTTTTTTTTTTTTTTTTTTTAAGTTTCACAGATAATTCTAATGTACAGCCAAAACAGAGAAACATTAATCGCTAAATGTCATTATGAAGGAATCTGCTTGCGATCATATCTTATGGGTGACTAAGAGCTGAAGGACTCTTTCTTTCGAGGTTTTAGGTGGCCTTGGTGGGTACATTTTTTTTTTGGTGGGTGCATATTTGAGGGAGAGTCTGTGTTCTCAAGCCAGTGAAAATGGGCAGATGGTCACTGCTTGGTGTGGCAGTGGCTTCTTCCATCGGAGTGAGTAGGCAGGAGAAACACACCCTAAGGTGATGTTGGTATGAGGGGTGCCAAGGACAGGCACAGCTCCTGCTCTTAAAGCGTGTATGATCCCGTCAGAGAGATAAGGAAGACCACCTGCTTTCCTTTACCACCACGTCCCCCGCTTCCTGCCCACCTCCGCCACATCTGGGGGCATTTCTTTGTACTGCTCTTCCATTTGTCCCTGCAGCGGACCTCTGACTGAGACAGCGCGTTGCCCTTAAGAAGGATTGGATGTGGGCTCTGGATCTGGGGTTCATTGGGCCTCTCTCCCTACAGGTGGCAAGAGATGTTTTTTAAAGTGAAGAGAACAGTTGGGGAGGCTCCAGACGGGCAAGCCAGAGCCTACTTAGCCGACTCCGCCCATACCTCCTTGTACTTGGTGAGGCCCTGGCGGTGGGGATTGACCTGGGGAAAGGAGCAGAAAGAACTTCTGTAGAACAGACTGGTGGCTGCCAAGGGGGAAGGAGTTGGGGAAGGCATGGAGTGGGAGTTCGGGATTAGTAGATGCAGACTTTTATATACGTGTTTAACTGAATCACTATGCCGTATGGTGGAAAGTAACACCACATTGTAAATCAATAAAATAAATTAAATACTTCAATAAAGTAAATTAAAAACAACTTCTAGAAACTAAAGCTTCCTCCCACCTTTCACAGGTGGGTTCTACCCTGAGCCTGGTTCCAAGGCTTCCTTCAGGGGACTCCACTCCCTGGAGCAGCTTGTCTCCTCCAGGCCTGGAGGCCTTGGTGACCGAGCTCTGTACTGCCCTGAA
Organism: Bos taurus; assembly: GCF_002263795.3. Classification (NCBI taxonomy): domain Eukaryota; kingdom Metazoa; phylum Chordata; class Mammalia; order Artiodactyla; family Bovidae; genus Bos; species Bos taurus. The sequence goes on along the minus strand of NC_037350.1, from coordinate 16,616,087 downwards.
GCCTCGCCTCCAGCCAGGGTGAGTGAGGATGCTGCAGCCTCGGTGTGAGAGAAGGCTGCCCGGAGCATCCCCGGAGGAGCAGCAGGCCAGACAAGCAGTACCTGATGCCCTGGCCATGGTGGGATTGGGTGGGCCTCCCTCCAACCATCGGGCCCAGGCCCCTAGCCCATGTCCTGTCCGTAAGCAAATTCCCAGGCTTCTTTTTGGGAGTAACCTCTGCCCTCCTCTGTCAGCTGTGGAGGGAGACTCTCCCCCAGGGTCATTTGTCTCTGAGGCTGCCCTTCCCTTGGAGAGCCCACTAGTCATCCCGATTTTCACCACCTGGGCCCTGAAAGACAAGGTCCTCATACCGCTGGCCCATGTGTAGCCACAGACCCCTTCCTAATTCCCTCCATACAATCCAGACCAGACAGAACAGCCAAGGTTTCACTGATGACAAAAAGACGTTAGTCCCCTGGATATGCCCCAGGCCCCTGCCAGAATTCCACTGATGGTATGGGAAATATGGCCTCACCAAGTGGTGACGGCCCTGGCGGGGAGGGGTGCATCAAGGAGAGTGTCTGCTTTCTGGATCTGAGGGGGCCTGTGTCACTGGGGACTCCCTTCTGGGCAAGATAGAGGAAGCAAATGTCTGTTCTCTGGTTGCAGGGGTGCCCTGCTGACAGGGACTGGCAGTGTCCTTCTACGGGGCCCCCCGGGCAGTGGGAAGACCACCGCAGTCGCCGCAGCCTGCAGCCGCCTTGGGCTCCACTTATTGAAGGTGAGGGTCCCTGGAGAGTAGACCCCCAACTCCATCTCCTCTGCAGCCCAGATTCTCCCTCTCCTCTCTGACCACAGGGCCCACTGGGCCAGTGGATCAGGCATAGTCCCGTGATGCTGAGCTACCGAGAGATGCTCTCAAGAAGGAGCACACTCCAGGACTTCCTTGGTGGTCCAGTGGTTACGAATCTGTCTGCCAATGAAGGGGACACAGGTTTGATCCCCGATCCAGGAAGATCCCACGTGCTGCAGAGCAACTAAGCCCGTGCACCACAACCACCTAAACCCACGTGCCCTAGAGCCCGTGCCAAGAGAAGCCACCGCAATGAGTAGCCCCCACTCACTGCAAAGAAAGCCCATGCACAGCAAGGAAGGTCCAGTGCAGCCAAAAATAAAATTAATTAAAAAGAGGATACTGCCAAGGTTTTGGTGGGCAGTCCAGGGAATGTGGTTAGGGAAAAGAAGAGTTAGGGCTTGGCCAGTGTTGCCTTCCTCCCCCATCCCCACCCTCCAAAAAGATGGCTTGCCCCTTCTGAGCCCTCCCCCCTTCTCCTGCCCTGGTCGTGCCTGCCCCTTCCCTTACTCACAGGCCCATCGGGACCCCCTCCCCAGGTGCCCTGCTCCAGCCTCTGTGCAGACAGTAGCGGCGCTGTGGAGACAAAGCTGCAGGCTGCTTTCTCCCGGGCCCGGCGCTGCCGGCCTGTGGTTCTTTTGCTGACAGCTGTGGACCTGCTGGGCCGGGACCGTGATGGACTGGGTGAGGACGCCCGGGTGGTGGCCACGCTGCGGCACCTCCTCCTGGATGAAGACCCACTCGCCAGGTAGCATCCAGCACTGAGCGGGGAAAGTAGTGGGGCCAGCCTTCTCTCCCCGACCCTGTCAGTGGCTTTCAGACATCCCACCTGGCTACTCTCCAGGCAGCCCTGCCTGAGCTGAGGAGGTGGGCGTGCCCACAGGGAGGAGGGTGCGGACCCTGCTGTTTCTTTTTGTGCTTAGTCACTCAGTCGTGTCCAACTCTGCGACCCCATAGACTGTAGCCCACCAGGCTTCTCTGTCTATGGGATTTCCCAGGCAAGAATACTGGAATGGGTTGCCGTTCCCTTCTCCAGGGGATCTTCTCAACCCAGGGATTGCGCCCGGGTCTCTTGCATTGTAGGCAGATTCTTAACTGACTGAGCCATGGGCTGTTTCTTGGGGAATGCTAAAGCATGGCCTCTGCCCTCATTGAGCTCCCTGTGTGTGGGGGGATGCCCCATCTGGGAAGCTTTGGGGCTCCCATCTCCCTCTCTCATCCCTGCCCTGCAGCCACCCTCCTGCACCAGCCTCAAGATGAGGCTGCACTCAGAGGCTGCTGGCCACCTTCCCGCCCTCAGTACCCACTCCCTGTCCACAGCTGCCCTCCCCTGATGGTCGTGGCCACGACCAGCCGGGCCCAGGACCTGCCTGCAGATGTGCAGACAGCATTTCCTCACGAGCTGGAGGTGCCTGTGCTGGCAGAGGCGCAGCGGCTCAGCGTCCTCCGGGCTCTCACTGCCCACCTCCCCCTGGGCCAAGAGGTGAACCTGGCGCAGCTGGCGCGGCGTTGTGCGGTGAGTGCCCGTCAGGGCGCCGGCCTCCTCACACGCTCTGGTGGGAGGCAGTCAGTGAGGGTGGAGAACCCGAGGCCTCAGTGCTGGGCCCGTGCACCAGCCAGGGGACTGCCCCTCCCTCCCCGCACGGGGGCTGCCTGCTGTGCCTGCTCACACATCGTCTCCTGTGCTTCCCCAGGGCTTTGTGGTGGGGGACCTCTTCGCCCTTTTGACCCACAGCAGCCGGGCAGCCTGCACCAGGATCAAGAACTCAGGGTGAGGAAGCTGGGCCTGGGAGGGGCAAGAGGCAGTCTGGGTGGGCAGGAGCTGGAGAGGAAGGGAGGAAGGTGAGGGCCCCAGTGGGAAGGAGGCTTCAGGGCTGGTCCTCCACAGGCCTCCCTGGGTTTCTCTTTGCAGCTGGGCCGGCGGCTTGAGTGAGGAGGATGAGGGGGAGCTGTGTGCAGCGGGCTTCCCTCTCCTGGCTGAGGACTTTGGGCAGGCACTGGAGCAGCTGCAGGCCGCTCACTCGCAAGCCATCGGAGCCCCCAGGGTAGACTCTCGAGGCCCATGGGGGTGGGACCCGAGCTCCCTCCACCAGCCGGTGCCCAGCCACACCCTTCCCGCCTCCTAGATCCCCTCGGTGTCCTGGCACGACGTGGGTGGGCTGCAGGAGGTGAAGAAGGAGATTCTGGAGACGATTCAGCTTCCTCTGGAGCACCCTGAGCTGCTCAGCCTGGGCCTGAGGCGCTCCGGCCTTCTGCTCCACGGGCCCCCTGGCACGGGCAAGACCCTCCTGGCCAAGGCAGTGGCCACGGAGTGCAGCCTCACCTTCCTCAGGTGGTGACTGGGCCCAGCCAGGAGGGCAGGTGGACTGGGGGCTGTGGCTGGCTGGGCAGCAGAAGCGGGTGGCCAGGAGGTCAGTTGTGTGTTTCTGCATCTTAAGGAGTCTCACCCTCTCCTATCACCTCCCTCAGCGTGAAAGGGCCCGAGCTCATCAACATGTACGTGGGCCAAAGCGAGGAGAATGTACGGGAAGGTGAGTGAGTGGGGGCGGAGGGAGAGCCCTCAGGCTGCTGGCCGTCGCCTCTAGTCTTCCTCTCCAGGTCAGGTTCCTGCCTGGAGGGGCCTTTACCTGAAGTGCTAGTGATCAGCTGCCAACCTGGGTTGCCCTCCCCATCTCCTGATATCTAACCCCCACCCAACCGGGCTTCTCCGTCCTATGGGCCCCTCTCTCCTCAGTGTTTGCGCGGGCCAGGGCCGCAGCTCCCTGCATCATCTTCTTTGATGAACTGGACTCCTTGGCCCCAAACCGGGGGCGAAGTGGAGACTCTGGAGGTGTGATGGACAGGTGGGGGTCTGAGCCAGGATTCTGGGGTCCAAGACGGAGGGGTATGAGACAGGTTGTACCAGTCTTGGCCGCCCAAAGGGTTCCTGCCCTTCTGGTTCTGCGATCCCGTAGCAGAAGCTAAAAGGGGCCGTGGAATTGGGTGTGAGGCTTTGAGGAGACGGGAGCCAGGGTGGGAGGGTCCACAGGGCATGACCAGCCAGGGGCCCTGTGGAGACAGCCTGCAGAGGCACCCCGTGGAGGTGAGAGGGTGAGGATGCACCGCGCACGCTCTCGTTTCCACTCCCTCCTTCGCAGGGTGGTGTCTCAGCTCCTGGCTGAGCTGGATGGGCTTCACAGCACCCAGGATGTGTTTGTGATCGGAGCCACCAACAGACCAGACCTGCTGGACCCTGCCCTCCTGCGGCCCGGCAGGTGTGTGCCCCATCCCTCTCACCTCCACCAGGCCCCTCTGGACTTGCCCCTTGAACCCTATCTGTGCCTCTCCACCCTCATGCTGGGCTCCTTGACACCCACCTATCTCCCTAAAGGTTTGACAAGCTGGTGTTTGTGGGAGTGAATGAGGACCGCGCCTCCCAGCTCCGTGTTCTGAGCGCCATCACACGCAAGTACGCCCCATTAGAGGGAGGGTCCCCCCAGGGGCTTGGGCCTTGGGATGGTTGGGAGATGAGTGCCAAGTCCACAATAAGCTGGTCAGGGATGCCTTCCAGTGGAGTCAGGGAAGCTAGTAAGACTCTTTCCTGTGTACCTACAACAGGTTCAGGCTGGAGCCCTCTGTGAGCCTGGTGGACGTCCTAGACCACTGCCCGCCCCAGCTGACGGGCGCGGACCTCTACTCCCTGTGCTCCGACGCCATGACGGCTGCCCTCAAACGCCGAGTTCGGGACCTGGAGGAAGGTGCGCCGCTCCCCAGGCCCAGAGGTCCACCAGAAACTAGTGGGCACCAGGCCTGGTTCTGGATTTCAGAGGAGGGTCTCTTGACCCCCTGGGAGACTCTAGGCAAGAAGGTGCCTACCCGGGGCGCTCCCCTGCTCAGGCAGAGACCACAGCCTCCTCTTGTCACCCCTAGGCCTGGAGCCCGGGAGCTCGGCCCTGCTGCTCACCATGGAGGACCTGCTGCAGGCCGCGGCCCGGCTGCAGCCCTCGGTCAGCGAGCAGGAGTTGCTCCGGTACAAGCGCATCCAACGCAAGTTTGCCGCCTGCTAGGAGCCCCCTGCAGCCTGGGACCTGCCCACAGGGGCTCACGGAGATCTGGGAGACCAAAAGCCAACGCCCGCCCACCTGAATGCTGCCTACCTCCGGGCAACCCCCTGGTGCTAAGTGCCATCAGGAGCCCCAGGAGAGCTCAGGACACATCCTCTTTGGACCTGACTGCCTTCCAGGCCGTCTCCAACCCTCAGGCCCCTCTGCTCAGGAGGAGCGGTCTGGTCTGAGGTAAGCCCCTGTGGGAAGCGTGGAAGTCACTCAGTTGTGTCCGACTCTTTGCGACCCCATGGACTGTAGCCTGCGGGGCTTCTCTGTCCATGGAATTCTCCAGGTAAGAATACTGGAGTGGGTAGCCGTTCCTTTCTCCAGGGGATCTTCCCAACCCAGGTATCAAAACCCAAATCTCCCGCATTGTAGGCGGATTCTTCACCATCTGAGCCACCAGGGAAGCCCCATGTGGGTCTGAAAATAAAGTGTATGCTGCCCCCTGCTGGAGTTGCGGTCGGTGTGGGGACGAGCAAGGCTGTGGAGGCGCAACCCCCGAGAGCCTCATCCTTCTGACATGAACACAAGGGGAACAGGACCTGAAAAGGCACAGACTGTATTGTTCAGCCTTCTGTCCTCCTGAGCGCAGCGGAAGTCTGCCCCTCCCCACACCCCCAGGATCCGCACTGTAGGGGCCGCACTGTGGAGCCACCGGTCCCCTCCTCCCCAGACGGAGCCTGGCAGCGCCGGGGCAGAGGGTGGGAGCCGAGGCCTCGCTCAGGCCGTCTTCTTGAGCACGTGGATGAAATAGCAGGGAACGTAGGCCTGGCCCGGCTTGTAAGGTTTGAAGTCACCCAGGACGGTGTGCTGGCACTTGCCCCCAAAGGCTGTTCGAAGCAACTCCGTAAAGGATGCCAGGCAGTGAGGGTAGTAGGAGAGCCGGAACTTACTGCAACAGAGCCCCGGACCCGCCGTGAGGACTGGTGGTCTTGGCACCCACCCCACCCCACCCCCCGCCACCTCGCCAAGTCAGTACCTCAAGCCAGGAGAGCCGCTCTGGCCAGTCCCCGGCACCTGCAGCGTGTAATCCAGGGTCACCATGTGGGCCTTGTTGTTCACGGTCAGCACTGACGTCGTGACGTCCTTGGTCAGGTCACTCTGCAGGCAGTGTTGCCAGCTGTGTCAACCTCTGCAACTACCGTGAGGCCAGGACCCTGGGACCACACCTCCCGCCCTGGGCCTGCCCTCCCCAGGGGGCCCCACCTTATAGTAGATGTTTTTTCCTGGGGGTGCACACCCCGTGCGGAGGATGTGGTCGTAGTTGCGATGATCAATGACCAGCACGCCCCCCGACCGCACCATGCTTGCGATGTTCCTCAGGGCCAGCCGGTGCTCACTCTGGTCTCCTGAACCAGGTGGGGACAGAGAGGCTGCGTCTGCTCAGGGCCCCCAGCGCCAGTCTCCCTCCTGTCTTTCTACTCTGGAAAGGGTATAGTTCAAAGCAGGTTCCACTCCCCAGGCTACACCCTCTCTCACCTTTGCAGTCTGGCAAGTGGGCAAAACTGTTTCCAAGGCAGATGACAGCATCGAAGCCACCCCCTGGTGGTTGGGGCACATCTTTGTCCAGAGTCATCCAGTTAGCTTCTTCAATGACTGGGGGCCAGGGAGGGGAAGTGGGATCAGGGTGGCACCCACCTCCACCAAGGGCAGTCCTGCCTCAGTTTCCCCTTCAAGACACACAAAGGGACTCCCCATCCAGTCAGAGAAGGGGATCATTATGGACGTGGAGGGTGAAGGGAACGAGGGGCCCAGAGAGGAGGAAACCATGGTTGGGAAGGAGGGCTCTGTGCTTATGGGTTTTTATTTGGGGGGACAGGACACTGCCCACGGTCCAGGACAAGCCCACTGTCCAAGAGGGGCTTCCCTGGTGGCTCAGTTGGTAAGAAAATCTGCCAGCAATGTGGGAGACCTGGGTTCCATCCCAGGGTTGGGAAGATCCCCTGGAGAAGGGAATGGCTACCCACTCCAGTATTCTGGCCTGGAGAATTCCATGGACTATATAGTCCATGGGGTCGCAAACAGTCGAACACGAACTGAGCGACTTTCACAGGACACTATAAAAATAATTAAAACTAGCCGCTCATTCTCAGTTCCTCATTCTGGTGTGTAAGCCTCCCTTTTCAGGGAAATGACAGTGATTTCCTCCTTTGAGGAAAACAGCTCCCCACCACAATTGATAAAGGAGCCCAGGGTACAGAGAACTGAGGGCACCTGTCCAGACCCACGTACCCCACTTGTCAAAGGCAGGGTCGTGCCTCCGGTTCCAGCGCTCCTTGAGAGCATACTTCAGCATCTTGTCACTGGCATCCACGCTTGTCACGTTGAAGCCCTCTTCCACCAGCATGATGGAGTCCACCCTGGGCAGGACCAGGAATGACAGTCAGAGAGGGGCAGTCAGGGAGGCCTAGAGAGGCAAAGAGGAGGCCCTGCGCTGAACACTCCTGTCTCCTCCACTCTTCAGAGTCCACCCCTGTTTCCTGTCCCCAGGCTCTCTCCGCTAACCTCAAGTGACCTGGCACCAAGTCAGGTATTGTACCAATGGGCATTAATCCTTATGGCAATCCAGGGACTTCCCTGGTGATTCAGTGGCTAAGACTGCAGTCCCAATGCAGGGGGCCCAGGTTGGATCCCTGGTAGGGAAACTAAGATCCCACATACTGCAGCAAGAGAAGTCTGTGCCCCAAAATGAAGACTCGGTACAGCAAAAATAAGTAATTAAAACTCACAGCAATCCAGTAAGGTAGGTTGTGTTATCCCTATTTGAGAGGTGGGGCAAACTGAAGCTCCTGCAAGTTAAGTAACTTGAGCACAGGAGATAGTGTAGCATAGTGGATTTTTTGCTTTTTGTTTTTGGCAGTCCTGTGAGGCTCGCAGGATCTCAGTTCTCCCACCAGCTATTGAACCCCGGGGCCCTGGGCAGTGAAACCTCAGAATCCTAACCACTAAGCCACCAGGGAACTGCCAGATGGTGGTTCAGAGCACAAGCCAGACCTTAACCAACCTGGGTCCACATCTTCGTTCCACCTTTACCTCTCTGAGGCCAAATTTCTGCAACCATAAATAGCTATCACTACTCTTGTAGCTCAGTCGGTAAAGAATCTGCCTGCAGTGCAGGAGACCCGGGTTCAGGCCCGGGGTTGGGAAGATCCCCTGGAGAAGGAAATGGCAACCCACTCCAGTATCCTTGGCCTGGAAAATCTCATGGACAGAGGAGCCTGGTGGGCTGCAGTCCATGGGGTCGCAAAGAGTCGGGCACGACTGAGCAACGAATACACATACACACAAACACACTTATGAGGTTTTGAAAGGATTTTAAAAACTGATGTGTCAGAAATACCTGGCACAAGGCTTTGGCAGAGGCACATCACGATGAACAAGTGTTAAGTGTGAACGCTGCCGCTGGAGCGGGATTCGACCTTATGTGAGGCTAGCCCCAAAACCCGGTCCTTGGGCCGCCGCCCTGGCGAGCCCGCCCTCCCCATCCGCTGTGCCCACACCCTCGCTCTCATCCTGGGTCTCCTCGGCCCCGTTCTGCCTGGGCAAACACACATTCCCCGCCCTGGCGTCGCGCCCCAGCCTCGGCTCCCGGGTCGGCGGAGGAGGCTGCCCCGACGTGCCCGCCTGTGATCCTGCAGCCCGGCTGCCCGAGCCAAGCCTACCCCATCCGCTCGGTGCCCCGGGTTCCCGCTCACCCGGGCCTCCTGCCCGCCCCCGCTCGCGCTCACTGCGGTCCCCGGGGCCCCGCCCGGGCTCACCCGGTTGCCGCAGGCCACGTCGAGCACCCGCTGGCAGCCGTGCTGGCGCAGCAGCGCGAGCAGCCAGGCCTTGTACTCCGCGGTGCGGCTGCTGGTGTCCCCGATGTAGAGCTGCCACACGCGCGCCGCCTCTCCGTCCGCGTACTGGTCCGGGAGCCCTTCAGCCGCCACCCCCAGGGAGCGGGTCCGGTACACGCTGTCCACCATCCTGCGACGCGCCTGGCCCTGCCGCCGCGGCCACCGGCTCCGGCTCCGCATTTATAATGCGGCCCCTGCCAGAGCGCCGGCCGCCCCACCTGCCCAATGGCAGGTGAGCGCACGGACACGCCCCTGCCGGGCTCCCGGCCCGGGGGCGCCGGGAGGGCGCGGCCTGGCAATCCTGGACGAGCCCTACCCGCCTGCCTGAAGATCCGGCCCTCCGGACCATCCCTCGGCGGGAAAGGACCCTCCCAAGGCCCCAGGTCGCTGGAGGGCCGGGGAAGCGGGGCAGGAGAAGGGCAGCAGTGAGAAGGCCCGCTCCACCCCCGCCCCAGGCTGGAAAGAAACTTGAGTCCGCAGAGATGAGCGCCCAGGGCTGAACCGTTCGTTGCAGGGGGGGAAAGGTATTAGCATATCTAAAGAAGGACGGTCCAGCTGAAGGAGGGCCTAGTCAGCTAGGGAAGGAAGGAAGGGGGATAATGCTGGCTCGGCCATTCAAGTCCAGGAGCGGTTCTGGCTCAATTCCACCCAGCTGGGGCCAGATGCTCCTCTATCCTGTAGGTGAGGCATCAAGCCTTTTCTAAATGCCTCAGATGCAGTTTGGTTCAAATTCCTCTCCAATCACGCGCCCTTCTAAAGACCCAACTACTTTCCACGGAGGTGCCCACAGAGTGGGAAGTCCAGGGTCAGGGCTGGGCGTGTCCAGTGCTCTTGCTATCACATTGTTCATTATCATTTCATAAATTGGTCTTTTGCCTTGATTAGTGTACATCCACCCTTCCTTCCCAAAGCAGAAGGTCTCTTCCTGGGACAAGACCCTGCACGGAGATGGATGGTGCCCAGAAAAATGATGCTACCCAGGGAACCCCAAGACACCAAGAACAGCCTTCCCTACCTGTCTTTGTCTTCTGGCTTCAGAAAGAGCCAGGGTGGGGCTTCTAACCCTAGAGATTAAGAATCCACCTTGCAATGCAAGGGACACTGGTTCAATCTCTGATCTGGGAAGACCCCACAATGCCTCAGGGCAACTAAGCCCCTGGGCCATGTTGTAGCTACCTGTTCCGCATTCTGGGAAACAAACTCACTCAGAAGGACAATGCAGATAGTAGAATGCAGTTTATTACACCAGCGAGGCCAAGGCAGAATCTCCTCTTAGCCAAGGACCCCGACCAGTTTTTGTGAAAACCTTATATACCCTAAGCGTACGTGCCCAAACCCACCTCCCCAAAATTCCCTGAAACTAGTCTGAACAAAGGAAAAAGAAAGATACAATCAAAGTTAACCCATGATTCATAAGCCTTAAGCCTAGGTAGTTAACAGTGGACAATTATCAATAGGCTTGTGGTCATACCCCAATAAGCATACTAGAATGTATGATTCTGTTCTGTTACACAGATAATTTGGGTATTCTTTTAGGCGATGGAGAGCCCTGGGGGTCCTCCTTCTGGGGGCCTGGTTTTTCAGTTGGTACGTCATTTCCATAGATACTGGGCATATAGCTCAAAGTCCACAGTCCGGCCCAAGATGGAGTCCTGCTTTCAAGATAGAGCCTGTTCTGTTTCCTCCTTCAGCCATAACTACTGAGCCCACTTACCTAGAGCCTGTGCTCCGCAGTAAGGGAGGCTGCCACAATGAGAAGCTCACACACCACAACTAGAGAGCAGCCAACACACAGCAATACGGAATTTAGAACAAAGGATCCTCCACTCCCCTCCCACTTTTACCATCTATAGAATCCTGGAGCTGGAGGAACCCCAAAGATATGTAATCATTCTTATCTTTCAATAGAAAATATTAGCTCACAAAGGACCTCAAATGGGCCTGCCCACCCGCAGGTAGTGGAATCTTGTGCTCACACCATGCTACAGATGGATCTTTGGCCACATGCTTAGAAAGACATTGTACTGGGGAGTTTATAATAGGATTTTTTAAAAAATAATATGAATGCTGATAGTAAATTTGGATTTTTAAAAAATATAGAGTTTCTTTTTTATTAAAAATTATAGCTTCTAAATATACTTTTCATTTCAAAGATAAGATTTTTGTTCTGAAGTTAGTAATTATTTGATTTCTTTCTCATTCAGAGGCATTAAAAAAAAGTCAAGATCAGAGTACATATAAAATTTCATGGACCTTTTTTCTTTCTTTTTACTTTTAACTGTCAAAACATACTTTCTTCTCTTGACCATAAATTACTTGGCCTCGAGCATCATTTCTGGCTACACTGAGAGGATGTGCTATGACTTGTTTAATCACTCCCCATGTTATGAAACATTTAAAATGCGCCCATAATTTTTCAAAAGAGTGAACATGTAGATGGTTTATGATGGAACCATTTTCCAAATGGAATTTTTCTATTAATTGATACTGTTCACCCAAAATAAATGTTTGTTTCAACGCTTCTCTACATGAAGATATTACTCATGGATATCTCACTGGGTAGAAAATTGTATCTAATTGTTGTAATCTTCTTTAATTACTACCAAATGTACCACGTAATTGCAGTCCTTCATTGCTAAATTATTTGTCCATGTTCTCTGCCCACCGAAATATATCAAAACTGCCTTTTATTTTACTTGGTTAGTCACTGTAAATTTTAGATAACCCAAATCTGAGGCCCTGGGCCGAGGGAAGGGAAAGTCATAATATAAATCAATTTATAGTTTGACTCGGCTGAAAATAAGAATGGGATTCTCCAGGCAAGAATACTGGAGTGTGTTGCCATTTCCTCCTCCAGAGATCTTCCTAACCCAGGGATCAAACCTGCGCCTCTTGAGGCTCCTGCATTGACAGGTGAATTCTTTACCGCTGAGCCACCTGGGAATCCTCCCCAAATGTATATGTTTAGAAAGAGATTTCTAGGTTGGGAATATGGCTGCAATGGAACAAACTCTATGACTATACCTATTTAAGGACACATTAAAATCTTAAGATTGGAATTATATACAGTAACTACAAATGGAAGACATTCTGGATGTCTTTGTTTTGATTCAGAACAGGTAGAAATTCATTGTTCAATGGAGTGATGCCAATTTCCAAACCTCTAGTTCAAGCTGCTGAAAAAAAATCTTCTCTGCTGACTACCCAGATTGACCACTGTGATGCCCACATGAAGTCTGCTAATGGATTTTTATCACAGTGGATCCCTTTCTTAGCCTTTTCAACATATGATGTACGACTCAATCTGCTTTAATAAAGTCCCATCAAGTTAAGTGTAAAATTGGTCCCTATATGGGTGGGTGGTAGCACTAATTGGTGGTGGCTACATTACTATTACACTCTTTGGAAGGACTGATGCTAAAGCTGAAGCTCCAATACTTTGGCCACCTCATGTGAAGAGTTGACTCATTGGAAAAGACTCTGATGCTGGAGGGATTGAGGGCAGGAGGAGAAGGGGACGACAGAGGATGAGATGGGCTGGATGGCATCACCGACTCGATGCACATGAGTTTGGGTGAACTCCAGGAGTTGGTGATGGACAGGGAGGCCTGGTGTGCTGCGATTCATGGGGTCGCAAAGAGTTGGACTTGACTGAGTGACTGAACTAACTGAACTAACTGAACTAACTAACATTACTATTAAGCCTTAGTGCATCTATGAGTATCTTCATCAATGTGCTAACCTCCAGCAAAATCTCTTGTAATATATTGACCTCACTGATCTGGGTTTTTTATTATTATTATTTGCTTGTTTGTTTGTTGTTTAGTTTTTTGCAGCTTGTGGGACCTCAGTTCCCCAACCAGGGATTGAACCTGGGCCCTAGGCAGTGACAGCTCAGAGTCCTAACTATGGACCACCGGGAATTCACTGAGCTGTTCTCTCATGTAAAAATGACACACCATTTGAGCCCTCGAGGTAACACACTGCTCACTGAAACAGGTGACTTGGCACATGCTGTCACATATTGATGAAAAGGAATGATAAAATACCAAGACCACTTTTGGCCAGCAATTCTAACAAAATAACACCTGGGGACTTCTCTGGTGGCCCAGTGGTTGAGAATCTGCCTGCCAATTCATGGGATATGGGTTTCGGATCCCTGGTCCAGGAATAGTCCACATACTGCTGGGCAACTAGGCCAGTGAGCCACAACTATTGAACCTACACACCTTAGAGCCCACACTCTGAAACGAGAAACCACCACAGTGAGAAGCCTGAGCCCTGCAACTAGAGAAAGCCCGCATGCGCAACGAAGACCCAATGCAGCCAAAAACAAATAAATAAATTTAAAAAACTAACACCTGACTTTTGAGTGTCTTGCTTTGTTTGTTTGTTTTTCGGACAGAGAACCTTTTTCTACTTTAGAAGAGTGATGATGTTAGGAGATGTTACCACCCCTGGAGCTGGTAATGCAGCCGGTCACTTTCTCCCATCTCCAGGTGTCCCTACATCTCCCAGTAGAAAATCACACCGTTTTAGTGGAAGTTTAATAGGTGGAGAATACACTTTTTAAAGAAAGAATGAGTAAAATTGGATTCCTTTTTAAAGAAATTGTAAGAAGTCAGCCCTTAAGGCAGCAGTAAGGGTCAAGCTGCCTTTTAAAACAAAAATAATATTTATTTATTTTTGGCTGCACTGTGTCTTCGTTGCTGGCTTTTCTCATTTGCGTTGCAGGGGGTTCTCACTGCGGTGGTTTCTCTCTTGTCCTGGAGCACTGGACTCTAGGGACTCAGGCTCAAGCAGTTATATTACGAGGGCTAGTAGTCTGGCGGCTCCTGAGCTCTAAGAGCACAGGCTCAATAGCTGTGGTGCACAGGCTTAGTTGCTCCACAGCAATGTGGGATCTTCCCAGAATTAGGAATTCAACCTGTCTCCCCTGTATATGCAGGGGGATTCTTTACCACTGAGCCACCAGGGAGCCCCCAAGCTGCCTTTAAGCTAAATACACACATGTTAATTTTGAAACAGGGAAAAAGACTTAAGGTTATTCAAGTCTTTTAACTGCATGTCCAGCTTTAAACTCTGAAGACATAAATAGACTACTGGACAGCACCTGGTCTTCGGCCTGCCTTCTGGAGAGCCAGGTAAGGGGAAGAGGGTGGACGAGCCAACCAGCTGTGGCTGCAAAGCTCTATGTCAGAGGCTGAGCCACAGGACGCTGAAGCCATTCTTTCTGGGTTCACAACCTGGTTGGTCACTTCCTAAATGTGCCGTCTGGGCAAGTTTTTGACCTTTCTGTGCTCCACTCATTCATCAGATATTTAGATACTCTGGGAATTCCCAGTGGTCTAGTGGTTAGGACTCTGAGCTTTCACTGCCAAGGGCTTGGGTTCAATCCTCATGGAGGAACTAAGATCCCATGAGCCCTGCAGTGTGGCAGGGAGCTGGGGGGAAGCAGCTACCCTGTGCCAGGGGCTGTATTAATCACTGGGATCAAGCAGTGAACAAAGTAGACCAAAATCCCTTTTCTTTTTGTAGAATGTGTGGGGTTGGTGGTAATAGTGTTTTGTGATCTTCATGCTGGTTGATTTTGGTATTCAGTTCATAAAAACTCATTGAACTGTACATTTATGATATACGTACTTTGTGTATTTTATTATTCAATAATGTGTTTAAAACTTCATGGCCTTGTGTAGATCACAGCTGTATTAAATCAGTTAATTATGTAAAAGCATGTAGAGCGGTGCTTGCCACGATAATATGCATTCAAAAACAGTGGCTACTATATTATTATTGTTCCAGTGAAATTCCTCAATAGCACAACCAGGCCATCAGGGGATGGTCAAGAGGGATTCTGCTGGCTCTGCGCTAGGATTAGTACACAGAGTCCTTCTTTAACCAGTTAGGCATGGACTGTGCATCTGTCAGGAAAAAAATGTGCTTTTCTTTCAGGATCAAAGCATAAGAAGAGAATTTTGTTTGTACTTGTGAACTAAAGTGATTTAGGGCTGCTCTGACTGTGGACAAGCTGTGAACTGCACGGTTTCCGCATTTAAGGGGTTTTCAGTCAAACTCCAAGCTCAGGGCTTGTCTATCATTTTCTGGCAGGAATTCTGGCGGTCAAGTGTCTTACTCTAACAAAACTTTTTATTAAACAACTGTCTGACAGAGGGGAGTCAAGGTATGAAAAGCACGCTAAGGTGCAAAAACATGTTGCAGGGAACCACCACCCAGGGACTTGGAAATAGAGGAGCCTGCCTCCTAGGAGCTGTGCCTTCAAACAGATACACAGGGGCCCTGATGCAGCCACTTCCGAGCCTGCAGAGCCCAACCCTGAGACTTGACTGTCGCTGCACTTGAACAAACTGGACTTGTGGCTAGTCCATTAGCCTTTGAGGTTCTGGATGATGAAAGTCTTCAACAGAGACACATCCTCTCTGAGGTGCTGACAATTCACGTTTCTGAGGACAAGACTTCCTTCCAGTGTGGCTTCATTGAGGTCCCAGCCTCTCAACACAACATCCAAATTTTCCCGGTGAAGTGGGTTCCAGCTGACTCTCCTAGAGCCAGGCCGACTCCTAGATCCCCAGACTGGCAAGTCTGGCAGCACCCAGACATCTGTCTGGCTGACAAGCATCCAGTGACTCGGGTCCACGTGAGGGTACAAGAACCATTCTGATTGGGTTTCTACTAAGGGGACTGAGATAGGTTCACTTGAGCTTAGCCAGACCTCTCACTTATGGAGAGAAGGGGTGTGGGAAAGCGGGAGGCTGTAGTCAAGCTCAGAAAGGCTGGTATGTGTGGTGGGGAGAGGGAAAGGAAAACTGGGAAGTGGATCCTGCTCTTTCCTAGGCTGGGCCAGGGAGAAGCTGCCTGCTAGAGTGGGTGGGTGGGTGGAGAGCTAGAGTGTGCAACATGCCTGGCCTTGTGGGGACAGGGGTGGGGTGCAGGGTGCAGGGTGCGGGTGAGGGCGCTCATCCTCCAGCAGCCGCAGGTCAAAGAGCAGAGCAGTCACCATGCTGCCCTCCCTCCGGTCCGGGCCTAGGCCTGGGACTGGGCTCCTAGTCTTGTCTCAACCTATTCACAGGAAACGAAGCTCTGGGGACAGAATTAAGCCAGCACTGAAGAGCTGTGGAACAGTGACAGGAAGGGCGAGTCAGAGACTGGCCACCAAACTGTCTACAGGGGGCCGCAAATGGTTCCCTAGCCTGAGTTCCAATGCCTGACCCCTCCCAGTCATTCCTACACTCAACAGAGTCCAGGCTGGGCCAGAGTCTCAAATGGCTTCTCGGCCACAGCCCTCCAACGTGGGGATAGTCTCCGCACTGCAGTCAGTGAGGGGGGCATTAGGCCACAAAGAACATCCTCTGGGGCCTGCTCCAAGCTTTGTGACTCAGGGCAGCAGCAGCTTCCAGTCTGCTCCACTCTCTGTGGCCTGGCTGTCCCCAGCCCTTGGGAGGGGAACCCAGAGCATTTTTGCCAGAAGCTGGAGTCTGGGGCACCCGTAGGGTTAAAGCACGGACTACCGCAGCGTCACCACTACCGCTTCTGACGCCACCACGATCTTGCCCTCAGGACAGCCGGGAGGTGCCTCCACCCTTCTCTCAGAGGCCAGCCTTGCTGTTCGTCCCTGCTCCCAGAGAACACGGTGTAACCAGTGTTGTTGGGGGCTGGCTGTCCTCGGCCCTGGTGGGTTTACTGGCACAGAGCTAGGGATGCAGAGTGGTCAGGGTGGTGGTTCATCAGGGAACAAGGGTCAAGGATCAAGAGGCGCAGAAGCCAAGAAGGCAGGACGTGGAGAGGGGGGGCTGGGGCTGGTGGGGTCACCGTGCACACTTTACACAACCAACGGGAAGGCCTTGCGGGGGGAGAGGGGAGGCGGGAGGCCGGGAAGGAGTGAGGACGGCTCTCCTGGCCTGAGCAGCTCAGGGAAACCACAGGCAGCTGAGGGGCAGGGCCGGAGCTCTATGCCCACCCCATACCCAAGGCCCAGCCCTCACCCCAGGGCCCTCCCTGCACCTGCTTTCCCCACAGCAGGCAGGTTTACAGGAACAGCCTCCCATCCTCAGCCCCCAAGGCGGGAGCAGGGGGCAGGAAAGAGTGAGGGGGGCTCCGGCCCCTCTGAGGAGCTGAAGGGGACTCAGAAATATGAATGAAAAAGGCCGAAAGGTTTTTACTCTGTGAGCCCCAGGGGAGGGCCGGGCAGAGCACAAGGTGTCCACAGGAAGAGGGGGTGCGGGGAGGAGGAGCTGGTGCTGGAGGAGAGAGGGGGTGGGGGGCTCTGGAGCCCCAGTCCCGGGTCCAGCTCAACACCTGCCCACCGGAGTTCACACTGGAGTCCTGGGCAGTCCTGAGATCGTGGGGCCCGCCTGAAGTCTGGGTCAGGATAGGAACGCTGGCAGAGGGAAAAGGCCAGCCCGGGCTGCCCGAAGCTGATCCAAGTTCTCCCAGGGCTGGAGTTTCCACGGCAGGAGGCGGCACTGGCCAGGCAGGCACCGCTGAGGCCCTGCGCTGCTCCATCTGTGGAAGCCGGGGGCCAGACCCTTGGGCTCCCAGCTCAGGCTCTCAGTCAGCAAGAGCCACTGGGTTAGGCTCAGAGCTCGTCAGGGGGGCTGTGTGTGAGCGGGGAAGCCTTCTGGATGCCCTCGTCCTCCTCGGGGCTGGGGTCTCCGTCGAGGTCGCCCAGCTCCTTCCTCTGTTTGCTGCTGCCACCGCCCAAGCCCTTGGCCCGGCCGCTCTTCTTCTTGGATTTCTTGCCTCCCAGGGCGGCTGTGTCCCCCTTCTTGCCAGACCACTGTTCTGCCAGGCAGCCTGCAGGGAGGAGGAGACACACCCTCAACAGGCTGGCTGCCTGGCTGAGTGAGGAGCTCGGACTGCAGAGCCACTGGGGGCGGTGATGCGATCTGGCCCAGCTCTACTTCGCTGGGGTCCCCCCGGCCCGTCTGGGGGCATCTGAGCACCAGGCCCTGACCCCGCCCTGTACCATCCAGCACCCTGAGGATGGAGGCTCCAACGCCGCCATTTTCTTATTTCTTTTGCATCCTCTCTCCTCACCCGCCTCCCCTGAGGGGGGAGCATGGAGGGCCCAGCCCTGCTGCCCTGGGACTCACTGGCGTCCTTGCCCTTCAGCACGTGGTTGGCGCAGAGGAACTGAGTCAGGTCCTCCTCCTGGTGGTTCCTGTACCAGTCCTCGATCACCTCCTCGAACTCCTCCACCAAGACGTCGCACTGTTAACCGCAAGGCCTCACGTCGGCAACGCCCGGGCCTGGCCTCTCCCGGGGAGCCGGGCGAGCCTGAGCCTCGTCTCGCCACCCACCGGGCTGGTGGCTGTGACTCCCCCAAGGAGGCCGTAGCCCAGAGCGGGGTGAGACGGCTTGACCACAGTCCCCAGGCTCCCGGTGGCCCTCGTCAACTGAGGACCTGCCCTCACTGAGCCGGGCGGCGGCGGGGCCCCTACCTGCTTCTTGAGGTCGGCCACCCTCTGCCGAGGTCTCGTTCCACAGCTCGTAGGGGATGTCCATCACCACCTTGACCCCTTTGTGCACCAGGTTGTGCAGCGTCTCAAAGGTCTCTGACATGCCCTGGAAGACACGATGGGATGTGAGAGGCAGAGACCCTTCCCCTCCCTGCCCTGCTCCTCTCCCGGTGCGGCTGGAGACCCAGGGACCCCGCTAAGGGTCAGGACCCTCTCCGGCTTCTCACGCTCATCCTCACCTTCCCCTCCCCTCTTTGTGGCCTGCGTCCCACAACCCCTCCACACACACAGCCTGTCCTGCCTCCCCACACCTCCTCCTTTCGGAAAGGTTGCTCTCGGGCCCTTTGAGCAAATACTCCTTTCCAGGATAATAAACTGGTCCCGTCTCTTTCCCCTCACTGTGGCCTCCCCCGTGTCCAGCCCACTCCCTACTTCTGGTTCTTCCCACAACTTGTACCTTTCCTTGCTGGGAAGAAGCACAGCCGAGGCAGGGAAGACTCTTGGTTCTGTACGAAATTATTTCTGCCCGCCACCTAGGTCTTCTCCACAGAGACAACACACTACCTGTTTCTTCTGTCTCCCAGAGACCACGCAAGTGGACACGAGCCACTACGCACACAAAAATAGCCTCTCCTCCACCCCCGCACAAGCAGCTGTATGTATGTATCATATACACCATTCTGCACTGTGCGTTTTTTTACTTAATAATATCCTTTGGAGAGGGCTTCCCAGGTGGCTCAGTGGTAAAGAATCTGCCTGCCAATGCAGGAAACTCAGGTTCCATCCCTGGGTCAGGAAGATCCCCTGGAGAAGGAAATGGCTACCCACTCCACTATTCTTGCCTGGGAAATCTCATGGACAGAGAAGCCTGGAGGGCTATAGTCCATAGGGTCGCAAAAAGAGTTGGACGTAACTTAGCGACTAAACAACTATACTCTGGAGGTGATTTTAGTTCAACTCATAAAGAACTACCTCATTCTTCATTGTACAGTTTGCCTAAGAGTCCACTGAATGGCCAATTTACTTAACCACTCCCCTACTAGTGAATGGTCAGGCTGCTTCTAATTTTTTTGCTATAGAAAGTAAAATTAAACATTGTTACGTTAAACATGGGTTTATTACCAAGTACAATGTTAATACAAATTATAAAGATAAAACCTAGGACTTTTGTGGCTTAGAAGTATTTCTCTAGGTTTCCCAAGGGTTTCTGAAGGATCTCCTTTTCTAGAAGGGTACTTAGGTGGAGAAATGTGGGAGACAGCTCTTCTACCAGGCATAGAAGATGCAGAGATAAAGAAACATGGGCCCTTATAGGAGTGACAGGAGACACATGAGCCTCCAGACCCTTCACAACCCCCTCTGGATCCTTTTGGAAAGACACATGGCAACAGGTATACGGGGAGGGGTATGGAGATAGGTGGGTAGGATGACATCTTATCAATGTCCAGGAGTCCTGGCATCATTCAGCCACAGAAGAGAGTTTATTGTCAGTTTATTGTCAAGCCACTCCCTGGAATTGTGTGGCTGGTAGATTCTGTGTATGAGAGTGGTGAGCTCACACAGGTGTATTGACTTCTGAGCCACTGCATCCGTGTGACACAGTCTTCAAGCAGAATGTGTGAGATGGGGCAAGAGCAAAGGAAGAGGAAAGGGAAGACATCCAGTTTTTGATGGGACTTTAAAACCCTGGGCCAGGGCAAGACTGCTGTTGTACGGATCTGTTTTCCCATCACACATCTCATTTTGGATCAGAACTTAAACTGATTCACTTTATTTTTTCACACATTCATGCACCTTTCTTTTGTGGATAGAAAAATAAATAGCACAAGGGGAAATTTTAAAAAAAGGAAACATGGGCCTTGCTGCAAGGAAGCTCATTCTCCAGTGAAAGAAGCATTCATGTACATGGTGAGTGCAATAAATTCATAAAGGCATCATGATGGAGGTCCAGGTAGGCCCATGGGCCCAGAGAAGGGATACGGCAGCCATCACCCCTCCCCAAGAGTTTTCTGACATCTCCTCTAAACTCCCACAGTTCTGCGCATCCTGAGTTCTCCCTGCACAAAGTGCTCTGACCCCAAGGGGGCTGCCACCCGGGAGCGTTTTCTGTCCTAGGCTGAGGCAGGACCCCAGGGGGCAGGCCCAGACATCAGGAATGTGCCCACCTGCACTGAAAAGTCAGGCCGCTCAGGACGGGAGGAATGCAGATGGCAATGGATAAAGAACAGGGAGCTGCCGAGGAGGGAAGCTCCCAGGGCATGATCTTCTGATGGCACCCAGACCAGGAGACACACTGAGACCGAAGCCCGGCCCCAGTGGGGAGGAAGGGATATACAAAGCCAACCTTAGCAAATCGGTTGCTGCCGGTCCTCTCCTTGTGCAGGCTGTAGTCCAGGAGCCGCTTGCAAATGGTCTCCGTGACTTCAATTAACCTTAAGTCCTGCCGAGACAGCAGCACAAGACAGTCCCTGCCTGAGCTCCCCTCCTCGACCCTGCGGGTTAGGGGTCCAACCCTCCAACCCCAGCACCTGCACGGCTCACCAACGGGAAGGCAGAGCTGGGAGGGAATAGGTTCATCAGG